>NW_027183981.1:300000-600000 GCF_041296385.1 Aphelocoma coerulescens | reverse complement strand
TCACTAGCTTCTTTCCTCTACTTCATAGACAGCAAAGGGGCTATGAAAGGCAGCACTGGCTTTTTGTTCTAGGACTTCTTCTTTACAAGCAGCTGCTGGATGTTTGGAAGGGGGTTTGGGATATGCAAAAATGAGAGGCTAAGATGGTAAGAGGGTAAGATGGAAGTCATCTGGCAAAAGCAGAGCTCACAAAAGGGCCAGCTGAGAAAGCTCTTGCTGCCTACAACTTCAACTGCACCCCTCAAAGCAGCAGCACACACGCTGCTCTCGGCACTTTCCTTCTCAGCTCTACGCACCATCCTAAGCCTTGCCTCTCCCACACTCAGGATCCAAAGACAACGGCACCAGGGACTGCTCACACACTAAAGGCACCAGGAAAAAAGGCTCAGCAGCTTGGCCTTTGCATTCCCGCTGACAGCTCCACAGCTTGAACCCAGAGAACTGCCTGCTGCCAACAGCCTTTCCAATCACTCTGAGCACCTCATGACAAGGAGTGTGGGGAATGAATCTCCAGCAGCCTCCTGCCCCAGGCTGTCCCCCGGGAGCAGCCCTGCTCCAGGCCGTGACTGCCACCTGCACAGCCAAAGGACCCGGAGCCGGTGTTACACACCACGGCTGTGCCTGGCACAGAGACACCAGTGGCCACACAAGTGGCCATGGCACTGTCCACACACAGTCCCTGCTGCTGCTCCCCCAGCCGCTGGCACCAACTCCCAGCCACCCACTCCTAAAGCCACGGGGCCCACTGGGACACTGCGGGGGCTCGTGGAAGCCAGCGGCCATTGTGACACAGCGGGGCTGCACAGAGCCCACGGTGCTTTGTGACCCGTGGCTCCCAGGAGAGCCTTTGTGATGCTGGGGAACTACAAGGAAGCCTGGCTCCTCTGTGACACCACCACAGAAGCTCAGGGGAGCCCTGGAGACCGTGCTGATGCTATGGAACCTGATGCAACCCTGCCTCCACTGTGACACCACAGAAGCTCTTGGAGCTCTGCAGACCGTGGGGATGCTGGCGAAGCTGACGGAACCCTGGGCACCACAGTGACGCTATGGAACCTGGTGGAACCGAGGGGCCACAGTGACACTGTGGGGCCTTTTGGAAGCAACAGGACCCTGGTGGGAAGCCACGGGATGATTAATCCTGCACGAACCTGCTCCAGGTGGGCTCCTCTCTCCCGGCTTCCACAGGTGCTGCTAGGATCCCACTCCGGCACTGGCTTGGCACGGGCTCACGGCTTCCTTTGGCAATGGCTCTGCTCCAGGATGGCATGCTGCAGAGAATGCAGGTAGATTTTGTGCTCACTCCTGGCATGCAGCTGGACAATAAAGCCTGATCCAGCCCCCCCTCAGCATATGTCCGGCTCTGGCATTGGGGCGGGGCAACTTTGGGAGCAGCCCCAGCCCTGCTCCTGCTCCCAGCTGGGCACCCAGCTGCTGGGACACAGGTGTGTCCTGATGCCACCGTCTACTCCTTTGAGAAGGGGAGGACAGAGTGCATCAGGGAGTTTGGTGTGGCTTACATGCGGCAAGGAGAAGGTGCAGCCCCAAACTGGCTTTCACTTCTAGAACCTTTTGCTATTGCGGGAGCAGCTGCTGGAGCTTTTCAACCGAGCTGCAAGAGTGAAAAGTGTGATGGCATGTCTATCTGAGAAGGAAGGTTCGGTGCCGCAGCCTGTTGTGCACAATTTATATGCTGATAAGAGAAGGGGGTGCTTTTGCAACGTTTTCCTTCCTGACACTTCTGTCTCTGTGAGCTTTAGCTGCTTGGACTCAGGGGTACCGAAGGTATGTGAAAGTGACTGGAATGCGAGAATCATGTTGCACAGGGAACAGGGAAGGTCAGCAAATGTTTCCTGTCCTGGCACATCTCTCAGTCTGAACTGCAGCTGCAGATGCTTCACTTCCGCCAAGGACTCTGCCACCTTGAGAGAAGGATGCGCTCTATGGAGTTGAGAAAGAAAGTGCATCTCACTAGCTTCTTTCCTCTACTTCATAGACAGCAAAGGGGCTATGAAAGGCAGCACTGGCTTTTTGTTCTAGGACTTCTTCTTTACAAGCAGCTGCTGGATGTTTGGAAGGGGGTTTGGGATATGCAAAAATGAGAGGCTAAGATGGTAAGAGGGTAAGATGGAAGTCATCTGGCAAAAGCAGAGCTCACAAAAGGGCCAGCTGAGAAAGCTCTTGCTGCCTACAACTTCAACTGCACCCCTCAAAGCAGCAGCACACACGCTGCTCTCGGCACTTTCCTTCTCAGCTCTACGCACCATCCTAAGCCTTGCCTCTCCCACACTCAGGATCCAAAGACAACGGCACCAGGGACTGCTCACACACTAAAGGCACCAGGACAAAAGGCTCACCAGCTTGGCCTTTGCATTCCCGCTGACAGCTCCACAGCTTGAACCCAGAGAACTGCCTGCTGCCAACAGCCTTTCCAATCACTCTGAGCACCTCATGACAAGGAGTGTGGGGAATGAATCTCCAGCAGCCTCCTGCCCCAGGCTGTCCCCCGGGAGCAGCCCTGCTCCAGGCCGTGACTGCCACCTGCACAGCCAAAGGACCCGGAGCCGGTGTTACACACCACGGCTGTGCCTGGCACAGAGACACCAGTGGCCACACAAGTGGCCATGGCACTGTCCACACACAGTCCCTGCTGCTGCTCCCCCAGCCGCTGGCACCAACTCCCAGCCACCCACTCCTAAAGCCACGGGGCCCACTGGGACACTGCGGGGGCTCGTGGAAGCCAGCGGCCATTGTGACACAGCGGGGCTGCACAGAGCCCACGGTGCTTTGTGACCCGTGGCTCCCAGGAGAGCCTTTGTGATGCTGGGGAACTACAAGGAAGCCTGGCTCCTCTGTGACACCACCACAGAAGCTCAGGGGAGCCCTGGAGACCGTGCTGATGCTATGGAACCTGATGCAACCCTGCCTCCTCTGTGACACCACAGAAGCTCTTGGAGCTCTGCAGACCGTGGGGATGCTGGCGAAGCTGACGGAACCCTGGGCACCACAGTGACGCTATGGAACCTGGTGGAACCGAGGGGCCACAGTGACACTGTGGGGCCTTTTGGAAGCAACAGGACCCTGGTGGGAAGCCACGGGATGATTAATCCTGCACGAACCTGCTCCAGGTGGGCTCCTCTCTCCCGGCTTCCACAGGTGCTGCTAGGATCCCACTCCGGCACTGGCTTGGCACGGGCTCACGGCTTCCTTTGGCAATGGCTCTGCTCCAGGATGGCATGCTGCAGAGAATGCAGGTAGATTTTGTGCTCACTCCTGGCATGCAGCTGGACAATAAAGCCTGATCCAGCCCCCCCTCAGCATATGTCCGGCTCTGGCATTGGGGCGGGGCAACTTTGGGAGCAGCCCCAGCCCTGCTCCTGCTCCCAGCTGGGCACCCAGCTGCTGGGACACAGGTGTGTCCTGATGCCACCGTCTACTCCTTTGAGAAGGGGAGGACAGAGTGCATCAGGGAGTTTGGTGTGGCTTACATGCGGCAAGGAGAAGGTGCAGCCCCAAACTGGCTTTCACTTCTAGAACCTTTTGCTATTGCGGGAGCAGCTGCTGGAGCTTTTCAACCGAGCTGCAAGAGTGAAAAGTGTGATGGCATGTCTATCTGAGAAGGAAGGTTCGGTGCCGCAGCCTGTTGTGCACAATTTATATGCTGATAAGAGAAGGGGGTGCTTTTGCAACGTTTTCCTTCCTGACACTTCTGTCTCTGTGAGCTTTAGCTGCTTGGACTCAGGGGTACCGAAGGTATGTGAAAGTGACTGGAATGCGAGAATCATGTTGCACAGGGAACAGGGAAGGTCAGCAAATGTTTCCTGTCCTGGCACATCTCTCAGTCTGAACTGCAGCTGCAGATGCTTCACTTCCGCCAAGGACTCTGCCACCTTGAGAGAAGGATGCGCTCTATGGAGTTGAGAAAGAAAGTGCATCTCACTAGCTTCTTTCCTCTACTTCATAGACAGCAAAGGGGCTATGAAAGGCAGCACTGGCTTTTTGTTCTAGGACTTCTTCTTTACAAGCAGCTGCTGGATGTTTGGAAGGGGGTTTGGGATATGCAAAAATGAGAGGCTAAGATGGTAAGAGGGTAAGATGGAAGTCATCTGGCAAAAGCAGAGCTCACAAAAGGGCCAGCTGAGAAAGCTCTTGCTGCCTACAACTTCAACTGCACCCCTCAAAGCAGCAGCACACACGCTGCTCTCGGCACTTTCCTTCTCAGCTCTACGCACCATCCTAAGCCTTGCCTCTCCCACACTCAGGATCCAAAGACAACGGCACCAGGGACTGCTCACACACTAAAGGCACCAGGACAAAAGGCTCACCAGCTTGGCCTTTGCATTCCCGCTGACAGCTCCACAGCTTGAACCCAGAGAACTGCCTGCTGCCAACAGCCTTTCCAATCACTCTGAGCACCTCATGACAAGGAGTGTGGGGAATGAATCTCCAGCAGCCTCCTGCCCCAGGCTGTCCCCCGGGAGCAGCCCTGCTCCAGGCCGTGACTGCCACCTGCACAGCCAAAGGACCCGGAGCCGGTGTTACACACCACGGCTGTGCCTGGCACAGAGACACCAGTGGCCACACAAGTGGCCATGGCACTGTCCACACACAGTCCCTGCTGCTGCTCCCCCAGCCGCTGGCACCAACTCCCAGCCACCCACTCCTAAAGCCACGGGGCCCACTGGGACACTGCGGGGGCTCGTGGAAGCCAGCGGCCATTGTGACACAGCGGGGCTGCACAGAGCCCACGGTGCTTTGTGACCCGTGGCTCCCAGGAGAGCCTTTGTGATGCTGGGGAACTACAAGGAAGCCTGGCTCCTCTGTGACACCACCACAGAAGCTCAGGGGAGCCCTGGAGACCGTGCTGATGCTATGGAACCTGATGCAACCCTGCCTCCTCTGTGACACCACAGAAGCTCTTGGAGCCCTGGAGACCGTGGTGATGCTATGGAACCTGATGCCAACCCTGCCTCCTCTGTGACACCACAGAACCTCTGGGAGCCCTGGAGACCGTGCTGATGCTATGGAACCTGATGCAACCCTGTCTCCTCTGTGACACCACAGAAGATCAGATAGCCCTGGAGACTGTGGTGATGCTATGGAACCTGATGCAACCCTGCCTCCACTGTGACACCACAGAACCTCTGGGAGCCCTGGAGACCGTGCTGATGCTATGGAACCTGATGCAACCCTGCCTCCACTGTGACACCACAGAAGCTCGGGGAGCTCTGCAGACCGTGGGGATGCTGGCGAAGCTGACGGAACCCTGGGCACCACAGTGACGCTATGGAACCTGGTGGAACCGAGGGGCCACAGTGACACTGTGGGGCCTTTTGGAAGCAACAGGACCCTGGTGGGAAGCCACGGGATGATTAATCCTGCACGAACCTGCTCCAGGTGGGCTCCTCTCTCCCGGCTTCCACAGGTGCTGCTAGGATCCCACTCCGGCACTGGCTTGGCACGGGCTCACGGCTTCCTTTGGCAATGGCTCTGCTCCAGGATGGCATGCTGCAGAGAATGCAGGTAGATTTTGTGCTCACTCCTGGCATGCAGCTGGACAATAAAGCCTGATCCAGCCCCCCCTCAGCATATGTCCGGCTCTGGCATTGGGGCGGGGCAACTTTGGGAGCAGCCCCAGCCCTGCTCCTGCTCCCGGCTGGGCACCCAGCTGCTGGGACACAGGTGTGTCCTGATGCCACCGTCTACTCCTTTGAGAAGGGGAGGACAGAGTGCATCAGGGAGTTTGGTGTGGCTTACATGCGGGAAGGAGAAGGTGCAGCCCCAAACTGGCTTTCACTTCTAGAACCTTTTGCTATTGCGGGAGCAGCTGCTGGAGCTTTTCAACCGAGCTGCAAGAGTGAAAAGTGTGATGGCATGTCTATCTGAGAAGGAAGGTTCGGTGCCGCAGCCTGTTGTGCACAATTTATATGCTGATAAGAGAAGGGGGTGCTTTTGCAACGTTTTCCTTCCTGACACTTCTGTCTCTGTGAGCTTTAGCTGCTTGGACTCAGGGGTACCGAAGGTGTGTGAAAGTGACTGGGATGCGAGAATCATGTTGCACAGGGAACAGGGAAGGTCAGCAAATGTTTCCTGTCCTGGCACATCTCTCAGTCTGAACTGCAGCTGCAGATGCTTCACTTCCGCCAAGGACTCTGCCACCTTGAGAGAAGGATGCGCTCTATGGAGTTGAGAAAGAAAGTGCGTCTCACTAGCTTCTTTCCTCTACTTCATAGACAGCAAAGGGGCTATGAAAGGCAGCACTGGCTTTTTGTTCTAGGACTTCTTCTTTACAAGCAGCTGCTGGATGTTTGGAAGGGGGTTTGGGATATGCAAAAATGAGAGGCTAAGATGGTAAGAGGGTAAGATGGAAGTCATCTGGCAAAAGCAGAGCTCACAAAAGGGCCAGCTGAGAAAGCTCTTGCTGCCTACAACTTCAACTGCACCCCTCAAAGCAGCAGCACACACGCTGCTCTCGGCACTTTCCTTCTCAGCTCTACGCACCATCCTAAGCCTTGCCTCTCCCACACTCAGGATCCAAAGACAACGGCACCAGGGACTGCTCACACACTAAAGGCACCAGGAAAAAAGGCTCAGCAGCTTGGCCTTTGCATTCCCGCTGACAGCTCCACAGCTTGAACCCAGAGAACTGCCTGCTGCCAACAGCCTTTCCAATCACTCTGAGCACCTCATGACAAGGAGTGTGGGGAATGAATCTCCAGCAGCCTCCTGCCCCAGGCTGTCCCCCGGGAGCAGCCCTGCTCCAGGCCGTGACTGCCACCTGCACAGCCAAAGGACCCGGAGCCGGTGTTACACACCACGGCTGTGCCTGGCACAGAGACACCAGTGGCCACACAAGTGGCCATGGCACTGTCCACACACAGTCCCTGCTGCTGCTCCCCCAGCCGCTGGCACCAACTCCCAGCCACCCACTCCTAAAGCCACGGGGCCCACTGGGACACTGCGGGGGCTCGTGGAAGCCAGCGGCCATTGTGACACAGCGGGGCTGCACAGAGCCCACGGTGCTTTGTGACCCGTGGCTCCCAGGAGAGCCTTTGTGATGCTGGGGAACTACAAGGAAGCCTGGCTCCTCTGTGACACCACCACAGAAGCTCAGGGGAGCCCTGGAGACCGTGCTGATGCTATGGAACCTGATGCAACCCTGCCTCCACTGTGACACCACAGAAGCTCTTGGAGCTCTGCAGACCGTGGGGATGCTGGCGAAGCTGACGGAACCCTGGGCACCACAGTGACGCTATGGAACCTGGTGGAACCGAGGGGCCACAGTGACACTGTGGGGCCTTTTGGAAGCAACAGGACCCTGGTGGGAAGCCACGGGATGATTAATCCTGCACGAACCTGCTCCAGGTGGGCTCCTCTCTCCCGGCTTCCACAGGTGCTGCTAGGATCCCACTCCGGCACTGGCTTGGCACGGGCTCACGGCTTCCTTTGGCAATGGCTCTGCTCCAGGATGGCATGCTGCAGAGAATGCAGGTAGATTTTGTGCTCACTCCTGGCATGCAGCTGGACAATAAAGCCTGATCCAGCCCCCCCTCAGCATATGTCCGGCTCTGGCATTGGGGCGGGGCAACTTTGGGAGCAGCCCCAGCCCTGCTCCTGCTCCCGGCTGGGCACCCAGCTGCTGGGACACAGGTGTGTCCTGATGCCACCGTCTACTCCTTTGAGAAGGGGAGGACAGAGTGCATCAGGGAGTTTGGTGTGGCTTACATGCGGCAAGGAGAAGGTGCAGCCCCAAACTGGCTTTCACTTCTAGAACCTTTTGCTATTGCGGGAGCAGCTGCTGGAGCTTTTCAACCAAGCTGCAAGAGTGAAAAGTGTGATGGCATGTCTATCTGAGAAGGAAGGTTCGGTGCCGCAGCCTGTTGTGCACAATTTATATGCTGATAAGAGAAGGGGGTGCTTTTGCAACGTTTTCCTTCCTGACACTTCTGTCTCTGTGAGCTTTAGCTGCTTGGACTCAGGGGTACCGAAGGTGTGTGAAAGTGACTGGGATGCGAGAATCATGTTGCACAGGGAACAGGGAAGGTCAGCAAATGTTTCCTGTCCTGGCACATCTCTCAGTCTGAACTGCAGCTGCAGATGCTTCACTTCCGCCAAGGACTCTGCCACCTTGAGAGAAGGATGCGCTCTATGGAGTTGAGAAAGAAAGTGCGTCTCACTAGCTTCTTTCCTCTACTTCATAGACAGCAAAGGGGCTATGAAAGGCAGCACTGGCTTTTTGTTCTAGGACTTCTTCTTTACAAACAGCTGCTGGATGTTTGGAAGGGGGTTTGGGATATGCAAAAATGAGAGGCTAAGATGGTAAGAGGGTAAGATGGAAGTCATCTGGCAAAAGCAGAGCTCACAAAAGGGCCAGCTGAGAAAGCTCTTGCTGCCTACAACTTCAACTGCACCCCTCAAAGCAGCAGCACACACGCTGCTCTCGGCACTTTCCTTCTCAGCTCTACGCACCATCCTAAGCCTTGCCTCTCCCACACTCAGGATCCAAAGACAACGGCACCAGGGACTGCTCACACACTAAAGGCACCAGGACAAAAGGCTCACCAGCTTGGCCTTTGCATTCCCGCTGACAGCTCCACAGCTTGAACCCAGAGAACTGCCTGCTGCCAACAGCCTTTCCAATCACTCTGAGCACCTCATGACAAGGAGTGTGGGGAATGAATCTCCAGCAGTCTCCTGCCCCAGGCTGTCCCCCGGGAGCAGCCCTGCTCCAGGCCGTGACTGCCACCTGCACAGCCAAAGGACCCAGAGCCGGTGTTACACACCACGGCTGTGCCTGGCACAGAGACACCAGTGGCCACACAAGTGGCCATGGCACTGTCCACACACAGTCCCTGCTGCTGCTCCCCCAGCCGCTGGCACCAACTCCCAGCCACCCACTCCTAAAGCCACGGGGCCCACTGGGACACTGCGGGGGCTCGTGGAAGCCAGCGGCCATTGTGACACAGCGGGGCTGCACAGAGCCCACGGTGCTTTGTGACCCGTGGCTCCCAGGAGAGCCTTTGTGATGCTGGGGAACTACAAGGAAGCCTGGCTCCTCTGTGACACCACCACAGAAGCTCAGGGGAGCCCTGGAGACCGTGCTGATGCTATGGAACCTGATGCAACCCTGCCTCCACTGTGACACCACAGAAGCTCGGGGAGCTCTGCAGACCGTGGGGATGCTGGCGAAGCTGACGGAACCCTGGGCACCACAGTGACGCTATGGAACCTGGTGGAACCGAGGGGCCACAGTGACACTGTGGGGCCTTTTGGAAGCAACAGGACCCTGGTGGGAAGCCACGGGATGATTAATCCTGCACGAACCTGCTCCAGGTGGGCTCCTCTCTCCCGGCTTCCACAGGTGCTGCTAGGATCCCACTCCGGCACTGGCTTGGCACGGGCTCACGGCTTCCTTTGGCAATGGCTCTGCTCCAGGATGGCATGCTGCAGAGAATGCAGGTAGATTTTGTGCTCACTCCTGGCATGCAGCTGGACAATAAAGCCTGATCCAGCCCCCCCTCAGCATATGTCCGGCTCTGGCATTGGGGCCGGGCAACTTTGGGAGCAGCCCCAGCCCTGCTCCTGCTCCCGGCTGGGCACCCAGCTGCTGGGACACAGGTGTGTCCTGATGCCACCGTCTACTCCTTTGAGAAGGGGAGGACAGAGTGCATCAGGGAGTTTGGTGTGGCTTACATGCGGCAAGGAGAAGGTGCAGCCCCAAACTGGCTTTCACTTCTAGAACCTTTTGCTATTGCGGGAGCAGCTGCTGGAGCTTTTCAACCAAGCTGCAAGAGTGAAAAGTGTGATGGCATGTCTATCTGAGAAGGAAGGTTCGGTGCCGCAGCCTGTTGTGCACAATTTATATGCTGATAAGAGAAGGGGGTGCTTTTGGAACGTTTTCCTTCCTGACACTTCTGTCTCTGTGAGCTTTAGCTGCTTGGACTCAGGGGTACCGAAGGTGTGTGAAAGTGACTGGGATGCGAGAATCATGTTGCACAGGGAACAGGGAAGGTCAGCAAATGTTTCCTGTCCTGGCACATCTCTCAGTCTGAACTGCAGCTGCAGATGCTTCACTTCCGCCAAGGACTCTGCCACCTTGAGAGAAGGATGCGCTCTATGGAGTTGAGAAAGAAAGTGCGTCTCACTAGCTTCTTTCCTCTACTTCATAGACAGCAAAGGGGCTATGAAAGGCAGCACTGGCTTTTTGTTCTAGGACTTCTTCTTTACAAGCAGCTGCTGGATGTTTGGAAGGGGGTTTGGGATATGCAAAAATGAGAGGCTAAGATGGTAAGAGGGTAAGATGGAAGTCATCTGGCAAAAGCAGAGCTCACAAAAGGGCCAGCTGAGAAAGCTCTTGCTGCCTACAACTTCAACTGCACCCCTCAAAGCAGCAGCACACACGCTGCTCTCGGCACTTTCCTTCTCAGCTCTACGCACCATCCTAAGCCTTGCCTCTCCCACACTCAGGATCCAAAGACAACGGCACCAGGGACTGCTCACACACTAAAGGCACCAGGAAAAAAGGCTCACCAGCTTGGCCTTTGCATTCCCGCTGACAGCTCCACAGCTTGAACCCAGAGAACTGCCTGCTGCCAACAGCCTTTCCAATCACTCTGAGCACCTCATGACAAGGAGTGTGGGGAATGAATCTCCAGCAGCCTCCTGCCCCAGGCTGTCCCCCGGGAGCAGCCCTGCTCCAGGCCGTGACTGCCACCTGCACAGCCAAAGGACCCGGAGCCGGTGTTACACACCACGGCTGTGCCTGGCACAGAGACACCAGTGGCCACACAAGTGGCCATGGCACTGTCCACACACAGTCCCTGCTGCTGCTCCCCCAGCCGCTGGCACCAACTCCCAGCCACCCACTCCTAAAGCCACGGGGCCCACTGGGACACTGCGGGGGCTCGTGGAAGCCAGCGGCCATTGTGACACAGCGGGGCTGCACAGGGCCCACGGTGCTTTGTGACCCGTGGCTCCCAGGAGAGCCTTTGTGATGCTGGGGAACTACAAGGAAGCCTGGCTCCTCTGTGACACCACCACAGAAGCTCAGGGGAGCCCTGGAGACCGTGCTGATGCTATGGAACCTGATGCAACCCTGCCTCCACTGTGACACCACAGAAGCTCGGGGAGCTCTGCAGACCGTGGGGATGCTGGCGAAGCTGACGGAACCCTGGGCACCACAGTGACGCTATGGAACCTGGTGGAACCGAGGGGCCACAGTGACACTGTGGGGCCTTATGGAAGCAACAGGACCCTGGTGGGAAGCCACGGGATGATTAATCCTGCACGAACCTGCTCCAGGTGGGCTCCTCTCTCCCGGCTTCCACAGGTGCTGCTAGGATCCCACTCCGGCACTGGCTTGGCACGGGCTCACGGCTTCCTTTGGCAATGGCTCTGCTCCAGGATGGCATGCTGCAGAGAATGCAGGTAGATTTTGTGCTCACTCCTGGCATGCAGCTGGACAATAAAGCCTGATCCAGCCCCCCCTCAGCATATGTCCGGCTCTGGCATTGGGGCGGGGCAACTTTGGGAGCAGCCCCAGCCCTGCTCCTGCTCCCGGCTGGGCACCCAGCTGCTGGGACACAGGTGTGTCCTGATGCCACCGTCTACTCCTTTGAGAAGGGGAGGACAGAGTGCATCAGGGAGTTTGGTGTGGCTTACATGCGGCAAGGAGAAGGTGCAGCCCCAAACTGGCTTTCACTTCTAGAACCTTTTGCTATTGCGGGAGCAGCTGCTGGAGCTTTTCAACCGAGCTGCAAGAGTGAAAAGTGTGATGGCATGTCTATCTGAGAAGGAAGGTTCGGTGCCGCAGCCTGTTGTGCACAATTTATATGCTGATAAGAGAAGGGGGTGCTTTTGGAACGTTTTCCTTCCTGACACTTCTGTCTCTGTGAGCTTTAGCTGCTTGGACTCAGGGATACCGAAGGTGTGTGAAAGTGACTGGGATGCGAGAATCATGTTGCACAGGGAACAGGGAAGGTCAGCAAATGTTTCCTGTCCTGGCACATCTCTCAGTCTGAACTGCAGCTGCAGATGCTTCACTTCCGCCAAGGACTCTGCCACCTTGAGAGAAGGATGCGCTCTATGGAGTTGAGAAAGAAAGTGCGTCTCACTAGCTTCTTTCCTCTACTTCATAGACAGCAAAGGGGCTATGAAAGGCAGCACTGGCTTTTTGTTCTAGGACTTCTTCTTTACAAGCAGCTGCTGGATGTTTGGAAGGGGGTTTGGGATATGCAAAAATGAGAGGCTAAGATGGTAAGAGGGTAAGATGGAAGTCATCTGGCAAAAGCAGAGCTCACAAAAGGGCCAGCTGAGAAAGCTCTTGCTGCCTACAACTTCAACTGCACCCCTCAAAGCAGCAGCACACACGCTGCTCTCGGCACTTTCCTTCTCAGCTCTACGCACCATCCTAAGCCTTGCCTCTCCCACACTCAGGATCCAAAGACAACGGCACCAGGGACTGCTCACACACTAAAGGCACCAGGACAAAAGGCTCACCAGCTTGGCCTTTGCATTCCTGCTGACAGCTCCACAGCTTGAACCCAGAGAACTGCCTGCTGCCAACAGCCTTTCCAATCACTCTGAGCACCTCATGACAAGGAGCTGCAGCGTGTGGGGAATGAATCTCCAGCAGCCTCCTGCCCCAGGCTGTCCCCCGGGAGCAGCCCTGCTCCAGGCCGTGACTGCCACCTGCACAGCCAAAGGACCCGGAGCCGGTGTTACACACCACGGCTGTGCCTGGCACAGAGACACCAGTGGCCACACAAGTGGCCATGGCACTGTCCACACACAGTCCCTGCTGCTGCTCCCCCAGCCGCTGGCACCAACTCCCAGCCACCCACTCCTAAAGCCACGGGGCCCACTGGGACACTGCGGGGGCTCGTGGAAGCCAGCGGCCATTGTGACACAGCGGGGCTGCACAGAGCCCACGGTGCTTTGTGACCCGTGGCTCCCAGGAGAGCCTTTGTGATGCTGGGGAACTACAAGGAAGCCTGGCTCCTCTGTGACACCACCACAGAAGCTCAGGGGAGCCCTGGAGACCGTGCTGATGCTATGGAACCTGATGCAACCCTGCCTCCTCTGTGACACCACAGAAGCTCTTGGAGCCCTGGAGACCGTGGTGATGCTATGGAACCTGATGCAACCCTGCCTCCACTGTGACACCACAGAAGCTCGGGGACCTCTGCAGACCGTGGGGATGCTGGCGAAGCTGACGGAACCCTGGGCACCACAGTGACGCTATGGAACCTGGTGGAACCGAGGGGCCACAGTGACACTGTGGGGCCTTTTGGAAGCAACAGGACTCTGGTGGGAAGCCACGGGATGATTAATCCTGCACGAACCTGCTCCAGGTGGGCTCCTCTCTCCCGGCTTCCACAGGTGCTGCTAGGATCCCACTCCGGCACTGGCTTGGCACGGGCTCACGGCTTCCTTTGGCAATGGCTCTGCTCCAGGATGGCTTGCTGCAGAGAATGCAGGTAGATTTTGTGCTCACTCCTGGCATGCAGCTGGACAATAAAGCCTGATCCAGCCCCCCCTCAGCATATGTCCGGCTCTGGCATTGGGGCGGGGCAACTTTGGGAGCAGCCCCAGCCCTGCTCCTGCTCCCGGCTGGGCACCCAGCTGCTGGGACACAGGTGTGTCCTGATGCCACCGTCTACTCCTTTGAGAAGGGGAGGACAGAGTGCATCAGGGAGTTTGGTGTGGCTTACATGCGGCAAGGAGAAGGTGCAGCCCCAAACTGGCTTTCACTTCTAGAACCTTTTGCTATTGCGGGAGCAGCTGCTGGAGCTTTTCAACCGAGCTGCAAGAGTGAAAAGTGTGATGGCATGTCTATCTGAGAAGGAAGGTTCGGTGCCGCAGCCTGTTGTGCACAATTTATATGCTGATAAGAGAAGGGGGTGCTTTTGGAACGTTTTCCTTCCTGACACTTCTGTCTCTGTGAGCTTTAGCTGCTTGGACTCAGGGATACCGAAGGTGTGTGAAAGTGACTGGGATGCGAGAATCATGTTGCACAGGGAACAGGGAAGGTCAGCAAATGTTTCCTGTCCTGGCACATCTCTCAGTCTGAACTGCAGCTGCAGATGCTTCACTTCCGCCAAGGACTCTGCCACCTTGAGAGAAGGATGCGCTCTATGGAGTTGAGAAAGAAAGTGCATCTCACTAGCTTCTTTCCTCTACTTCATAGACAGCAAAGGGGCTATGAAAGGCAGCACTGGCTTTTTGTTCTAGGACTTCTTCTTTACAAGCAGCTGCTGGATGTTTGGAAGGGGGTTTGGGATATGCAAAAATGAGAGGCTAAGATGGTAAGAGGGTAAGATGGAAGTCATCTGGCAAAAGCAGAGCTCACAAAAGGGCCAGCTGAGAAAGCTCTTGCTGCCTACAACTTCAACTGCACCCCTCAAAGCAGCAGCACACACGCTGCTCTCGGCACTTTCCTTCTCAGCTCTACGCACCATCCTAAGCCTTGCCTCTCCCACACTCAGGATCCAAAGACAACGGCACCAGGGACTGCTCACACACTAAAGGCACCAGGACAAAAGGCTCAGCAGCTTGGCCTTTGCATTCCCGCTGACAGCTCCACAGCTTGAACCCAGAGAACTGCCTGCTGCCAACAGCCTTTCCAATCACTCTGAGCACCTCATGACAAGGAGTGTGGGGAATGAATCTCCAGCAGCCTCCTGCCCCAGGCTGTCCCCCGGGAGCAGCCCTGCTCCAGGCCGTGACTGCCACCTGCACAGCCAAAGGACCCGGAGCCGGTGTTACACACCACGGCTGTGCCTGGCACAGAGACACCAGTGGCCACACAAGTGGCCATGGCACTGTCCACACACAGTCCCTGCTGCTGCTCCCCCAGCCGCTGGCACCAACTCCCAGCCACCCACTCCTAAAGCCACGGGGCCCACTGGGACACTGCGGGGGCTCGTGGAAGCCAGCGGCCATTGTGACACAGCGGGGCTGCACAGAGCCCACGGTGCTTTGTGACCCGTGGCTCCCAGGAGAGCCTTTGTGATGCTGGGGAACTACAAGGAAGCCTGGCTCCTCTGTGACACCACCACAGAAGCTCAGGGGAGCCCTGGAGACCGTGCTGATGCTATGGAACCTGATGCAACCCTGCCTCCTCTGTGACACCACCACAGAAGCTCAGGGGAGCCCTGGAGACCGTGGTGATGCTATGGAACCTGATGCAACCCTGCCTCCTCTGTGACACCACAGAACCTCTGGGAGCCCTGGAGACCGTGCTGATGCTATGGAACCTGATGCAACCCTGTCTCCTCTGTGACACCACAGAAGATCAGATAGCCCTGGAGACTGTGGTGATGCTATGGAACCTGATGCAACCCTGCCTCCACTGTGACACCACAGAACCTCTGGGAGCCCTGGAGACCGTGCTGATGCTATGGAACCTGATGCAACCCTGCCTCCACTGTGACACTACAGAAGCTCGGGGAGCTCTGCAGACCGTGGGGATGCTGGCGAAGCTGACGGAACCCTGGGCACCACAGTGACGCTATGGAACCTGGTGGAACCGAGGGGCCACAGTGACACTGTGGGGCCTTTTGGAAGCAACAGGACCCTGGTGGGAAGCCACGGGATGATTAATCCTGCACGAACCTGCTCCAGGTGGGCTCCTCTCTCCCGGCTTCCACAGGTGCTGCTAGGATCCCACTCCGGCACTGGCTTGGCACGGGCTCACGGCTTCCTTTGGCAATGGCTCTGCTCCAGGATGGCATGCTGCAGAGAATGCAGGTAGATTTTGTGCTCACTCCTGGCATGCAGCTGGACAATAAAGCCTGATCCAGCCCCCCCTCAGCATATGTCCGGCTCTGGCATTGGGGCGGGGCAACTTTGGGAGCAGCCCCAGCCCTGCTCCTGCTCCCGGCTGGGCACCCAGCTGCTGGGACACAGGTGTGTCCTGATGCCACCGTCTACTCCTTTGAGAAGGGGAGGACAGAGTGCATCAGGGAGTTTGGTGTGGCTTACATGCGGCAAGGAGAAGGTGCAGCCCCAAACTGGCTTTCACTTCTAGAACCTTTTGCTATTGCGGGAGCAGCTGCTGGAGCTTTTCAACCGAGCTGCAAGAGTGAAAAGTGTGATGGCATGTCTATCTGAGAAGGAAGGTTCGGTGCCGCAGCCTGTTGTGCACAATTTATATGCTGATAAGAGAAGGGGGTGCTTTTGCAACGTTTTCCTTCCTGACACTTCTGTCTCTGTGAGCTTTAGCTGCTTGGACTCAGGGGTACCGAAGGTGTGTGAAAGTGACTGGGATGCGAGAATCATGTTGCACAGGGAACAGGGAAGGTCAGCAAATGTTTCCTGTCCTGGCACATCTCTCAGTCTGAACTGCAGCTGCAGATGCTTCACTTCCGCCAAGGACTCTGCCACCTTGAGAGAAGGATGCGCTCTATGGAGTTGAGAAAGAAAGTGCGTCTCACTAGCTTCTTTCCTCTACTTCATAGACAGCAAAGGGGCTATGAAAGGCAGCACTGGCTTTTTGTTCTAGGACTTCTTCTTTACAAGCAGCTGCTGGATGTTTGGAAGGGGGTTTGGGATATGCAAAAATGAGAGGCTAAGATGGTAAGAGGGTAAGATGGAAGTCATCTGGCAAAAGCAGAGCTCACAAAAGGGCCAGCTGAGAAAGCTCTTGCTGCCTACAACTTCAACTGCACCCCTCAAAGCAGCAGCACACACGCTGCTCTCGGCACTTTCCTTCTCAGCTCTACGCACCATCCTAAGCCTTGCCTCTCCCACACTCAGGATCCAAAGACAACGGCACCAGGGACTGCTCACACACTAAAGGCACCAGGAAAAAAGGCTCACCAGCTTGGCCTTTGCATTCCCGCTGACAGCTCCACAGCTTGAACCCAGAGAACTGCCTGCTGCCAACAGCCTTTCCAATCACTCTGAGCACCTCATGACAAGGAGTATGGGGAATGAATCTCCAGCAGCCTCCTGCCCCAGGCTGTCCCCCGGGAGCAGCCCTGCTCCAGGCCGTGACTGCCACCTGCACAGCCAAAGGACCCGGAGCCGGTGTTACACACCACGGCTGTGCCTGGCACAGAGACACCAGTGGCCACACAAGTGGCCATGGCACTGTCCACACACAGTCCCTGCTGCTGCTCCCCCAGCCGCTGGCACCAACTCCCAGCCACCCACTCCTAAAGCCACGGGGCCCACTGGGACACTGCGGGGGCTCGTGGAAGCCAGCGGCCATTGTGACACAGCGGGGCTGCACAGAGCCCACGGTGCTTTGTGACCCGTGGCTCCCAGGAGAGCCTTTGTGATGCTGGGGAACTACAAGGAAGCCTGGCTCCTCTGTGACACCACCACAGAAGCTCAGGGGAGCCCTGGAGACCGTGCTGATGCTATGGAACCTGATGCAACCCTGCCTCCACTGTGACACCACAGAAGCTCGGGGAGCTCTGCAGACCGTGGGGATGCTGGCGAAGCTGACGGAACCCTGGGCACCACAGTGACGCTATGGAACCTGGTGGAACCGAGGGGCCACAGTGACACTGTGGGGCCTTTTGGAAGCAACAGGACCCTGGTGGGAAGCCACGGGATGATTAATCCTGCACGAACCTGCTCCAGGTGGGCTCCTCTCTCCCGGCTTCCACAGGTGCTGCTAGGATCCCACTCCGGCACTGGCTTGGCACGGGCTCACGGCTTCCTTTGGCAATGGCTCTGCTCCAGGATGGCATGCTGCAGAGAATGCAGGTAGATTTTGTGCTCACTCCTGGCATGCAGCTGGACAATAAAGCCTGATCCAGCCCCCCCTCAGCATATGTCCAGCTCTGGCATTGGGGCGGGGCAACTTTGGGAGCAGCCCCAGCCCTGCTCCTGCTCCCGGCTGGGCACCCAGCTGCTGGGACACAGGTGTGTCCTGATGCCACCGTCTACTCCTTTGAGAAGGGGAGGACAGAGTGCATCAGGGAGTTTGGTGTGGCTTACATGCGGCAAGGAGAAGGTGCAGCCCCAAACTGGCTTTCACTTCTAGAACCTTTTGCTATTGCGGGAGCAGCTGCTGGAGCTTTTCAACCGAGCTGCAAGAGTGAAAAGTGTGATGGCATGTCTATCTGAGAAGGAAGGTTCGGTGCCGCAGCCTGTTGTGCACAATTTATATGCTGATAAGAGAAGGGGGTGCTTTTGCAACGTTTTCCTTCCTGACACTTCTGTCTCTGTGAGCTTTAGCTGCTTGGACTCAGGGGTACCGAAGGTGTGTGAAAGTGACTGGGATGCGAGAATCATGTTGCACAGGGAACAGGGAAGGTCAGCAAATGTTTCCTGTCCTGGCACATCTCTCAGTCTGAACTGCAGCTGCAGATGCTTCACTTCCGCCAAGGACTCTGCCACCTTGAGAGAAGGATGCGCTCTATGGAGTTGAGAAAGAAAGTGCGTCTCACTAGCTTCTTTCCTCTACTTCATAGACAGCAAAGGGGCTATGAAAGGCAGCACTGGCTTTTTGTTCTAGGACTTCTTCTTTACAAGCAGCTGCTGGATGTTTGGAAGGGGGTTTGGGATATGCAAAAATGAGAGGCTAAGATGGTAAGAGGGTAAGATGGAAGTCATCTGGCAAAAGCAGAGCTCACAAAAGGGCCAGCTGAGAAAGCTCTTGCTGCCTACAACTTCAACTGCACCCCTCAAAGCAGCAGCACACACGCTGCTCTCGGCACTTTCCTTCTCAGCTCTACGCACCATCCTAAGCCTTGCCTCTCCCACACTCAGGATCCAAAGACAACGGCACCAGGGACTGCTCACACACTAAAGGCACCAGGAAAAAAGGCTCAGCAGCTTGGCCTTTGCATTCCCGCTGACAGCTCCACAGCTTGAACCCAGAGAACTGCCTGCTGCCAACAGCCTTTCCAATCACTCTGAGCACCTCATGACAAGGAGTGTGGGGAATGAATCTCCAGCAGCCTCCTGCCCCAGGCTGTCCCCCGGGAGCAGCCCTGCTCCAGGCCGTGACTGCCACCTGCACAGCCAAAGGACCCGGAGCCGGTGTTACACACCACGGCTGTGCCTGGCACAGAGACACCAGTGGCCACACAAGTGGCCATGGCACTGTCCACACACAGTCCCTGCTGCTGCTCCCCCAGCCGCTGGCACCAACTCCCAGCCACCCACTCCTAAAGCCACGGGGCCCACTGGGACACTGCGGGGGCTCGTGGAAGCCAGCGGCCATTGTGACACAGCGGGGCTGCACAGAGCCCACGGTGCTTTGTGACCCGTGGCTCCCAGGAGAGCCTTTGTGATGCTGGGGAACTACAAGGAAGCCTGGCTCCTCTGTGACACCACCACAGAAGCTCAGGGGAGCCCTGGAGACCGTGCTGATGCTATGGAACCTGATGCAACCCTGCCTCCACTGTGACACCACAGAAGCTCGGGGAGCTCTGCAGACCGTGGGGATGCTGGCGAAGCTGACGGAACCCTGGGCACCACAGTGACGCTATGGAACCTGGTGGAACCGAGGGGCCACAGTGACACTGTGGGGCCTTTTGGAAGCAACAGGACCCTGGTGGGAAGCCACGGGATGATTAATCCTGCACGAACCTGCTCCAGGTGGGCTCCTCTCTCCCGGCTTCCACAGGTGCTGCTAGGATCCCACTCCGGCACTGGCTTGGCACGGGCTCACGGCTTCCTTTGGCAATGGCTCTGCTCCAGGATGGCATGCTGCAGAGAATGCAGGTAGATTTTGTGCTCACTCCTGGCATGCAGCTGGACAATAAAGCCTGATCCAGCCCCCCCTCAGCATATGTCCGGCTCTGGCATTGGGGCGGGGCAACTTTGGGAGCAGCCCCAGCCCTGCTCCTGCTCCCGGCTGGGCACCCAGCTGCTGGGACACAGGTGTGTCCTGATGCCACCGTCTACTCCTTTGAGAAGGGGAGGACAGAGTGCATCAGGGAGTTTGGTGTGGCTTACATGCGGCAAGGAGAAGGTGCAGCCCCAAACTGGCTTTCACTTCTAGAACCTTTTGCTATTGCGGGAGCAGCTGCTGGAGCTTTTCAACCAAGCTGCAAGAGTGAAAAGTGTGATGGCATGTCTATCTGAGAAGGAAGGTTCGGTGCCGCAGCCTGTTGTGCACAATTTATATGCTGATAAGAGAAGGGGGTGCTTTTGCAACGTTTTCCTTCCTGACACTTCTGTCTCTGTGAGCTTTAGCTGCTTGGACTCAGGGGTACCGAAGGTGTGTGAAAGTGACTGGGATGCGAGAATCATGTTGCACAGGGAACAGGGAAGGTCAGCAAATGTTTCCTGTCCTGGCACATCTCTCAGTCTGAACTGCAGCTGCAGATGCTTCACTTCCGCCAAGGACTCTGCCACCTTGAGAGAAGGATGCGCTCTATGGAGTTGAGAAAGAAAGTGCGTCTCACTAGCTTCTTTCCTCTACTTCATAGACAGCAAAGGGGCTATGAAAGGCAGCACTGGCTTTTTGTTCTAGGACTTCTTCTTTACAAACAGCTGCTGGATGTTTGGAAGGGGGTTTGGGATATGCAAAAATGAGAGGCTAAGATGGTAAGAGGGTAAGATGGAAGTCATCTGGCAAAAGCAGAGCTCACAAAAGGGCCAGCTGAGAAAGCTCTTGCTGCCTACAACTTCAACTGCACCCCTCAAAGCAGCAGCACACACGCTGCTCTCGGCACTTTCCTTCTCAGCTCTACGCACCATCCTAAGCCTTGCCTCTCCCACACTCAGGATCCAAAGACAACGGCACCAGGGACTGCTCACACACTAAAGGCACCAGGACAAAAGGCTCACCAGCTTGGCCTTTGCATTCCCGCTGACAGCTCCACAGCTTGAACCCAGAGAACTGCCTGCTGCCAACAGCCTTTCCAATCACTCTGAGCACCTCATGACAAGGAGTGTGGGGAATGAATCTCCAGCAGTCTCCTGCCCCAGGCTGTCCCCCGGGAGCAGCCCTGCTCCAGGCCGTGACTGCCACCTGCACAGCCAAAGGACCCAGAGCCGGTGTTACACACCACGGCTGTGCCTGGCACAGAGACACCAGTGGCCACACAAGTGGCCATGGCACTGTCCACACACAGTCCCTGCTGCTGCTCCCCCAGCCGCTGGCACCAACTCCCAGCCACCCACTCCTAAAGCCACGGGGCCCACTGGGACACTGCGGGGGCTCGTGGAAGCCAGCGGCCATTGTGACACAGCGGGGCTGCACAGAGCCCACGGTGCTTTGTGACCCGTGGCTCCCAGGAGAGCCTTTGTGATGCTGGGGAACTACAAGGAAGCCTGGCTCCTCTGTGACACCACCACAGAAGCTCAGGGGAGCCCTGGAGACCGTGCTGATGCTATGGAACCTGATGCAACCCTGCCTCCACTGTGACACCACAGAAGCTCGGGGAGCTCTGCAGACCGTGGGGATGCTGGCGAAGCTGACGGAACCCTGGGCACCACAGTGACGCTATGGAACCTGGTGGAACCGAGGGGCCACAGTGACACTGTGGGGCCTTTTGGAAGCAACAGGACCCTGGTGGGAAGCCACGGGATGATTAATCCTGCACGAACCTGCTCCAGGTGGGCTCCTCTCTCCCGGCTTCCACAGGTGCTGCTAGGATCCCACTCCGGCACTGGCTTGGCACGGGCTCACGGCTTCCTTTGGCAATGGCTCTGCTCCAGGATGGCATGCTGCAGAGAATGCAGGTAGATTTTGTGCTCACTCCTGGCATGCAGCTGGACAATAAAGCCTGATCCAGCCCCCCCTCAGCATATGTCCGGCTCTGGCATTGGGGCCGGGCAACTTTGGGAGCAGCCCCAGCCCTGCTCCTGCTCCCGGCTGGGCACCCAGCTGCTGGGACACAGGTGTGTCCTGATGCCACCGTCTACTCCTTTGAGAAGGGGAGGACAGAGTGCATCAGGGAGTTTGGTGTGGCTTACATGCGGCAAGGAGAAGGTGCAGCCCCAAACTGGCTTTCACTTCTAGAACCTTTTGCTATTGCGGGAGCAGCTGCTGGAGCTTTTCAACCAAGCTGCAAGAGTGAAAAGTGTGATGGCATGTCTATCTGAGAAGGAAGGTTCGGTGCCGCAGCCTGTTGTGCACAATTTATATGCTGATAAGAGAAGGGGGTGCTTTTGCAACGTTTTCCTTCCTGACACTTCTGTCTCTGTGAGCTTTAGCTGCTTGGACTCAGGGGTACCGAAGGTGTGTGAAAGTGACTGGGATGCGAGAATCATGTTGCACAGGGAACAGGGAAGGTCAGCAAATGTTTCCTGTCCTGGCACATCTCTCAGTCTGAACTGCAGCTGCAGATGCTTCACTTCCGCCAAGGACTCTGCCACCTTGAGAGAAGGATGCGCTCTATGGAGTTGAGAAAGAAAGTGCGTCTCACTAGCTTCTTTCCTCTACTTCATAGACAGCAAAGGGGCTATGAAAGGCAGCACTGGCTTTTTGTTCTAGGACTTCTTCTTTACAAGCAGCTGCTGGATGTTTGGAAGGGGGTTTGGGATATGCAAAAATGAGAGGCTAAGATGGTAAGAGGGTAAGATGGAAGTCATCTGGCAAAAGCAGAGCTCACAAAAGGGCCAGCTGAGAAAGCTCTTGCTGCCTACAACTTCAACTGCACCCCTCAAAGCAGCAGCACACACGCTGCTCTCGGCACTTTCCTTCTCAGCTCTACGCACCATCCTAAGCCTTGCCTCTCCCACACTCAGGATCCAAAGACAACGGCACCAGGGACTGCTCACACACTAAAGGCACCAGGACAAAAGGCTCACCAGCTTGGCCTTTGCATTCCCGCTGACAGCTCCACAGCTTGAACCCAGAGAACTGCCTGCTGCCAACAGCCTTTCCAATCACTCTGAGCACCTCATGACAAGGAGTGTGGGGAATGAATCTCCAGCAGTCTCCTGCCCCAGGCTGTCCCCCGGGAGCAGCCCTGCTCCAGGCCGTGACTGCCACCTGCACAGCCAAAGGACCCGGAGCCGGTGTTACACACCACGGCTGTGCCTGGCACAGAGACACCAGTGGCCACACAAGTGGCCATGGCACTGTCCACACACAGTCCCTGCTGCTGCTCCCCCAGCCGCTGGCACCAACTCCCAGCCACCCACTCCTAAAGCCACGGGGCCCACTGGGACACTGCGGGGGCTCGTG
The DNA here is from genome assembly GCF_041296385.1 of Aphelocoma coerulescens. Classification (NCBI taxonomy): domain Eukaryota; kingdom Metazoa; phylum Chordata; class Aves; order Passeriformes; family Corvidae; genus Aphelocoma; species Aphelocoma coerulescens. The sequence goes on along the minus strand of NW_027183981.1, from coordinate 576,896 downwards.
GAAGCCAGCGGCCATTGTGACACAGCGGGGCTGCACAGAGCCCACGGTGCTTTGTGACCCGTGGCTCCCAGGAGAGCCTTTGTGATGCTGGGGAACTACAAGGAAGCCTGGCTCCTCTGTGACACCACCACAGAAGCTCAGGGGAGCCCTGGAGACCGTGCTGATGCTATGGAACCTGATGCAACCCTGCCTCCACTGTGACACCACAGAAGCTCGGGGAGCTCTGCAGACCGTGGGGATGCTGGCGAAGCTGACGGAACCCTGGGCACCACAGTGACGCTATGGAACCTGGTGGAACCGAGGGGCCACAGTGACACTGTGGGGCCTTATGGAAGCAACAGGACCCTGGTGGGAAGCCACGGGATGATTAATCCTGCACGAACCTGCTCCAGGTGGGCTCCTCTCTCCCGGCTTCCACAGGTGCTGCTAGGATCCCACTCCGGCACTGGCTTGGCACGGGCTCACGGCTTCCTTTGGCAATGGCTCTGCTCCAGGATGGCATGCTGCAGAGAATGCAGGTAGATTTTGTGCTCACTCCTGGCATGCAGCTGGACAATAAAGCCTGATCCAGCCCCCCCTCAGCATATGTCCGGCTCTGGCATTGGGGCGGGGCAACTTTGGGAGCAGCCCCAGCCCTGCTCCTGCTCCCGGCTGGGCACCCAGCTGCTGGGACACAGGTGTGTCCTGATGCTACCGTCTACTCCTTTGAGAAGGGGAGGACAGAGTGCATCAGGGAGTTTGGTGTGGCTTACATGCGGCAAGGAGAAGGTGCAGCCCCAAACTGGCTTTCACTTCTAGAACCTTTTGCTATTGCGGGAGCAGCTGCTGGAGCTTTTCAACCGAGCTGCAAGAGTGAAAAGTGTGATGGCATGTCTATCTGAGAAGGAAGGTTCGGTGCCGCAGCCTGTTGTGCACAATTTATATGCTGATAAGAGAAGGGGGTGCTTTTGCAACGTTTTCCTTCCTGACACTTCTGTCTCTGTGAGCTTTAGCTGCTTGGACTCAGGGATACCGAAGGTGTGTGAAAGTGACTGGGATGCGAGAATCATGTTGCACAGGGAACAGGGAAGGTCAGCAAATGTTTCCTGTCCTGGCACATCTCTCAGTCTGAACTGCAGCTGCAGATGCTTCACTTCCGCCAAGGACTCTGCCACCTTGAGAGAAGGATGCGCTCTATGGAGTTGAGAAAGAAAGTGCGTCTCACTAGCTTCTTTCCTCTACTTCATAGACAGCAAAGGGGCTATGAAAGGCAGCACTGGCTTTTTGTTCTAGGACTTCTTCTTTACAAGCAGCTGCTGGATGTTTGGAAGGGGGTTTGGGATATGCAAAAATGAGAGGCTAAGATGGTAAGAGGGTAAGATGGAAGTCATCTGGCAAAAGCAGAGCTCACAAAAGGGCCAGCTGAGAAAGCTCTTGCTGCCTACAACTTCAACTGCACCCCTCAAAGCAGCAGCACACACGCTGCTCTCGGCACTTTCCTTCTCAGCTCTACGCACCATCCTAAGCCTTGCCTCTCCCACACTCAGGATCCAAAGACAACGGCACCAGGGACTGCTCACACACTAAAGGCACCAGGACAAAAGGCTCACCAGCTTGGCCTTTGCATTCCCGCTGACAGCTCCACAGCTTGAACCCAGAGAACTGCCTGCTGCCAACAGCCTTTCCAATCACTCTGAGCACCTCATGACAAGGAGTGTGGGGAATGAATCTCCAGCAGTCTCCTGCCCCAGGCTGTCCCCCGGGAGCAGCCCTGCTCCAGGCCGTGACTGCCACCTGCACAGCCAAAGGACCCAGAGCCGGTGTTACACACCACGGCTGTGCCTGGCACAGAGACACCAGTGGCCACACAAGTGGCCATGGCACTGTCCACACACAGTCCCTGCTGCTGCTCCCCCAGCCGCTGGCACCAACTCCCAGCCACCCACTCCTAAAGCCACGGGGCCCACTGGGACACTGCGGGGGCTCGTGGAAGCCAGCGGCCATTGTGACACAGCGGGGCTGCACAGAGCCCACGGTGCTTTGTGACCCGTGGCTCCCAGGAGAGCCTTTGTGATGCTGGGGAACTACAAGGAAGCCTGGCTCCTCTGTGACACCACCACAGAAGCTCAGGGGAGCCCTGGAGACCGTGCTGATGCTATGGAACCTGATGCAACCCTGCCTCCTCTGTGACACCACCACAGAAGCTCAGGGGAGCCCTGGAGACCGTGGTGATGCTATGGAACCTGATGCAACCCTGCCTCCTCTGTGACACCACAGAACCTCTGGGAGCCCTGGAGACCGTGCTGATGCTATGGAACCTGATGCAACCCTGTCTCCTCTGTGACACCACAGAAGATCAGATAGCCCTGGAGACTGTGGTGATGCTATGGAACCTGATGCAACCCTGCCTCCACTGTGACACCACAGAACCTCTGGGAGCCCTGGAGACCGTGCTGATGCTATGGAACCTGATGCAACCCTGCCTCCACTGTGACACCACAGAAGCTCGGGGAGCTCTGCAGACCGTGGGGATGCTGGCGAAGCTGACGGAACCCTGGGCACCACAGTGACGCTATGGAACCTGGTGGAACCGAGGGGCCACAGTGACACTGTGGGGCCTTTTGGAAGCAACAGGACCCTGGTGGGAAGCCACGGGATGATTAATCCTGCACGAACCTGCTCCAGGTGGGCTCCTCTCTCCCGGCTTCCACAGGTGCTGCTAGGATCCCACTCCGGCACTGGCTTGGCACGGGCTCACGGCTTCCTTTGGCAATGGCTCTGCTCCAGGATGGCATGCTGCAGAGAATGCAGGTAGATTTTGTGCTCACTCCTGGCATGCAGCTGGACAATAAAGCCTGATCCAGCCCCCCCTCAGCATATGTCCGGCTCTGGCATTGGGGCCGGGCAACTTTGGGAGCAGCCCCAGCCCTGCTCCTGCTCCCGGCTGGGCACCCAGCTGCTGGGACACAGGTGTGTCCTGATGCCACCGTCTACTCCTTTGAGAAGGGGAGGACAGAGTGCATCAGGGAGTTTGGTGTGGCTTACATGCGGCAAGGAGAAGGTGCAGCCCCAAACTGGCTTTCACTTCTAGAACCTTTTGCTATTGCGGGAGCAGCTGCTGGAGCTTTTCAACCAAGCTGCAAGAGTGAAAAGTGTGATGGCATGTCTATCTGAGAAGGAAGGTTCGGTGCCGCAGCCTGTTGTGCACAATTTATATGCTGATAAGAGAAGGGGGTGCTTTTGCAACGTTTTCCTTCCTGACACTTCTGTCTCTGTGAGCTTTAGCTGCTTGGACTCAGGGGTACCGAAGGTGTGTGAAAGTGACTGGGATGCGAGAATCATGTTGCACAGGGAACAGGGAAGGTCAGCAAATGTTTCCTGTCCTGGCACATCTCTCAGTCTGAACTGCAGCTGCAGATGCTTCACTTCCGCCAAGGACTCTGCCACCTTGAGAGAAGGATGCGCTCTATGGAGTTGAGAAAGAAAGTGCGTCTCACTAGCTTCTTTCCTCTACTTCATAGACAGCAAAGGGGCTATGAAAGGCAGCACTGGCTTTTTGTTCTAGGACTTCTTCTTTACAAGCAGCTGCTGGATGTTTGGAAGGGGGTTTGGGATATGCAAAAATGAGAGGCTAAGATGGTAAGAGGGTAAGATGGAAGTCATCTGGCAAAAGCAGAGCTCACAAAAGGGCCAGCTGAGAAAGCTCTTGCTGCCTACAACTTCAACTGCACCCCTCAAAGCAGCAGCACACACGCTGCTCTCGGCACTTTCCTTCTCAGCTCTACGCACCATCCTAAGCCTTGCCTCTCCCACACTCAGGATCCAAAGACAACGGCACCAGGGACTGCTCACACACTAAAGGCACCAGGAAAAAAGGCTCACCAGCTTGGCCTTTGCATTCCCGCTGACAGCTCCACAGCTTGAACCCAGAGAACTGCCTGCTGCCAACAGCCTTTCCAATCACTCTGAGCACCTCATGACAAGGAGTGTGGGGAATGAATCTCCAGCAGCCTCCTGCCCCAGGCTGTCCCCCGGGAGCAGCCCTGCTCCAGGCCGTGACTGCCACCTGCACAGCCAAAGGACCCGGAGCCGGTGTTACACACCACGGCTGTGCCTGGCACAGAGACACCAGTGGCCACACAAGTGGCCATGGCACTGTCCACACACAGTCCCTGCTGCTGCTCCCCCAGCCGCTGGCACCAACTCCCAGCCACCCACTCCTAAAGCCACGGGGCCCACTGGGACACTGCGGGGGCTCGTGGAAGCCAGCGGCCATTGTGACACAGCGGGGCTGCACAGAGCCCACGGTGCTTTGTGACCCGTGGCTCCCAGGAGAGCCTTTGTGATGCTGGGGAACTACAAGGAAGCCTGGCTCCTCTGTGACACCACCACAGAAGCTCAGGGGAGCCCTGGAGACCGTGCTGATGCTATGGAACCTGATGCAACCCTGCCTCCACTGTGACACCACAGAAGCTCGGGGAGCTCTGCAGACCGTGGGGATGCTGGCGAAGCTGACGGAACCCTGGGCACCACAGTGACGCTATGGAACCTGGTGGAACCGAGGGGCCACAGTGACACTGTGGGGCCTTATGGAAGCAACAGGACCCTGGTGGGAAGCCACGGGATGATTAATCCTGCACGAACCTGCTCCAGGTGGGCTCCTCTCTCCCGGCTTCCACAGGTGCTGCTAGGATCCCACTCCGGCACTGGCTTGGCACGGGCTCACGGCTTCCTTTGGCAATGGCTCTGCTCCAGGATGGCATGCTGCAGAGAATGCAGGTAGATTTTGTGCTCACTCCTGGCATGCAGCTGGACAATAAAGCCTGATCCAGCCCCCCCTCAGCATATGTCCGGCTCTGGCATTGGGGCGGGGCAACTTTGGGAGCAGCCCCAGCCCTGCTCCTGCTCCCGGCTGGGCACCCAGCTGCTGGGACACAGGTGTGTCCTGATGCCACCGTCTACTCCTTTGAGAAGGGGAGGACAGAGTGCATCAGGGAGTTTGGTGTGGCTTACATGCGGCAAGGAGAAGGTGCAGCCCCAAACTGGCTTTCACTTCTAGAACCTTTTGCTATTGCGGGAGCAGCTGCTGGAGCTTTTCAACCGAGCTGCAAGAGTGAAAAGTGTGATGGCATGTCTATCTGAGAAGGAAGGTTCGGTGCCGCAGCCTGTTGTGCACAATTTATATGCTGATAAGAGAAGGGGGTGCTTTTGGAACGTTTTCCTTCCTGACACTTCTGTCTCTGTGAGCTTTAGCTGCTTGGACTCAGGGATACCGAAGGTGTGTGAAAGTGACTGGGATGCGAGAATCATGTTGCACAGGGAACAGGGAAGGTCAGCAAATGTTTCCTGTCCTGGCACATCTCTCAGTCTGAACTGCAGCTGCAGATGCTTCACTTCCGCCAAGGACTCTGCCACCTTGAGAGAAGGATGCGCTCTATGGAGTTGAGAAAGAAAGTGCGTCTCACTAGCTTCTTTCCTCTACTTCATAGACAGCAAAGGGGCTATGAAAGGCAGCACTGGCTTTTTGTTCTAGGACTTCTTCTTTACAAGCAGCTGCTGGATGTTTGGAAGGGGGTTTGGGATATGCAAAAATGAGAGGCTAAGATGGTAAGAGGGTAAGATGGAAGTCATCTGGCAAAAGCAGAGCTCACAAAAGGGCCAGCTGAGAAAGCTCTTGCTGCCTACAACTTCAACTGCACCCCTCAAAGCAGCAGCACACACGCTGCTCTCGGCACTTTCCTTCTCAGCTCTACGCACCATCCTAAGCCTTGCCTCTCCCACACTCAGGATCCAAAGACAACGGCACCAGGGACTGCTCACACACTAAAGGCACCAGGACAAAAGGCTCACCAGCTTGGCCTTTGCATTCCCGCTGACAGCTCCACAGCTTGAACCCAGAGAACTGCACGCTGGCAACAGCCTTTCCAATCACTCTGAGCACCTCATGACAAGGAGCTGCAGCGTGTGGGGAATGAATCTCCAGCAGCCTCCTGCCCCAGGCTGTCCCCCGGGAGCAGCCCTGCTCCAGGCCGTGACTGCCACCTGCACAGCCAAAGGACCCGGAGCCGGTGTTACACACCACGGCTGTGCCTGGCACAGAGACACCAGTGGCCACACAAGTGGCCATGGCACTGTCCACACACAGTCCCTGCTGCTGCTCCCCCAGCCGCTGGCACCAACTCCCAGCCACCCACTCCTAAAGCCACGGGGCCCACTGGGACACTGCGGGGGCTCGTGGAAGCCAGCGGCCATTGTGACACAGCGGGGCTGCACAGAGCCCACGGTGCTTTGTGACCCGTGGCTCCCAGGAGAGCCTTTGTGATGCTGGGGAACTACAAGGAAGCCTGGCTCCTCTGTGACACCACCACAGAAGCTCAGGGGAGCCCTGGAGACCGTGCTGATGCTATGGAACCTGATGCAACCCTGCCTCCTCTGTGACACCACAGAAGCTCTTGGAGCCCTGGAGACCGTGGTGATGCTATGGAACCTGATGCAACCCTGCCTCCACTGTGACACCACAGAAGCTCGGGGACCTCTGCAGACCGTGGGGATGCTGGCGAAGCTGACGGAACCCTGGGCACCACAGTGACGCTATGGAACCTGGTGGAACCGAGGGGCCACAGTGACACTGTGGGGCCTTTTGGAAGCAACAGGACCCTGGTGGGAAGCCACGGGATGATTAATCCTGCACGAACCTGCTCCAGGTGGGCTCCTCTCTCCCGGCTTCCACAGGTGCTGCTAGGATCCCACTCCGGCACTGGCTTGGCACGGGCTCACGGCTTCCTTTGGCAATGGCTCTGCTCCAGGATGGCATGCTGCAGAGAATGCAGGTAGATTTTGTGCTCACTCCTGGCATGCAGCTGGACAATAAAGCCTGATCCAGCCCCCCCTCAGCATATGTCCGGCTCTGGCATTGGGGCGGGGCAACTTTGGGAGCAGCCCCAGCCCTGCTCCTGCTCCCGGCTGGGCACCCAGCTGCTGGGACACAGGTGTGTCCTGATGCCACCGTCTACTCCTTTGAGAAGGGGAGGACAGAGTGCATCAGGGAGTTTGGTGTGGCTTACATGCGGCAAGGAGAAGGTGCAGCCCCAAACTGGCTTTCACTTCTAGAACCTTTTGCTATTGCGGGAGCAGCTGCTGGAGCTTTTCAACCGAGCTGCAAGAGTGAAAAGTGTGATGGCATGTCTATCTGAGAAGGAAGGTTCGGTGCCGCAGCCTGTTGTGCACAATTTATATGCTGATAAGAGAAGGGGGTGCTTTTGGAACGTTTTCCTTCCTGACACTTCTGTCTCTGTGAGCTTTAGCTGCTTGGACTCAGGGATACCGAAGGTATGTGAAAGTGACTGGGATGCGAGAATCATGTTGCACAGGGAACAGGGAAGGTCAGCAAATGTTTCCTGTCCTGGCACATCTCTCAGTCTGAACTGCAGCTGCAGATGCTTCACTTCCGCCAAGGACTCTGCCACCTTGAGAGAAGGATGCGCTCTATGGAGTTGAGAAAGAAAGTGCGTCTCACTAGCTTCTTTCCTCTACTTCATAGACAGCAAAGGGGCTATGAAAGGCAGCACTGGCTTTTTGTTCTAGGACTTCTTCTTTACAAGCAGCTGCTGGATGTTTGGAAGGGGGTTTGGGATATGCAAAAATGAGAGGCTAAGATGGTAAGAGGGTAAGATGGAAGTCATCTGGCAAAAGCAGAGCTCACAAAAGGGCCAGCTGAGAAAGCTCTTGCTGCCTACAACTTCAACTGCACCCCTCAAAGCAGCAGCACACACGCTGCTCTCGGCACTTTCCTTCTCAGCTCTACGCACCATCCTAAGCCTTGCCTCTCCCACACTCAGGATCCAAAGACAACGGCACCAGGGACTGCTCACACACTAAAGGCACCAGGACAAAAGGCTCAGCAGCTTGGCCTTTGCATTCCCGCTGACAGCTCCACAGCTTGAACCCAGAGAACTGCCTGCTGCCAACAGCCTTTCCAATCACTCTGAGCACCTCATGACAAGGAGTGTGGGGAATGAATCTCCAGCAGCCTCCTGCCCCAGGCTGTCCCCCGGGAGCAGCCCTGCTCCAGGCCGTGACTGCCACCTGCACAGCCAAAGGACCCGGAGCCGGTGTTACACACCACGGCTGTGCCTGGCACAGAGACACCAGTGGCCACACAAGTGGCCATGGCACTGTCCACACACAGTCCCTGCTGCTGCTCCCCCAGCCGCTGGCACCAACTCCCAGCCACCCACTCCTAAAGCCACGGGGCCCACTGGGACACTGCGGGGGCTCGTGGAAGCCAGCGGCCATTGTGACACAGCGGGGCTGCACAGAGCCCACGGTGCTTTGTGACCCGTGGCTCCCAGGAGAGCCTTTGTGATGCTGGGGAACTACAAGGAAGCCTGGCTCCTCTGTGACACCACCACAGAAGCTCAGGGGAGCCCTGGAGACCGTGCTGATGCTATGGAACCTGATGCAACCCTGCCTCCTCTGTGACACCACCACAGAAGCTCAGGGGAGCCCTGGAGACCGTGGTGATGCTATGGAACCTGATGCAACCCTGCCTCCACTGTGACACCACAGAACCTCTGGGAGCCCTGGAGACCGTGCTGATGCTATGGAACCTGATGCAACCCTGCCTCCACTGTGACACTACAGAAGCTCGGGGAGCTCTGCAGACCGTGGGGATGCTGGCGAAGCTGACGGAACCCTGGGCACCACAGTGACGCTATGGAACCTGGTGGAACCGAGGGGCCACAGTGACACTGTGGGGCCTTTTGGAAGCAACAGGACCCTGGTGGGAAGCCACGGGATGATTAATCCTGCACGAACCTGCTCCAGGTGGGCTCCTCTCTCCCGGCTTCCACAGGTGCTGCTAGGATCCCACTCCGGCACTGGCTTGGCACGGGCTCACGGCTTCCTTTGGCAATGGCTCTGCTCCAGGATGGCATGCTGCAGAGAATGCAGGTAGATTTTGTGCTCACTCCTGGCATGCAGCTGGACAATAAAGCCTGATCCAGCCCCCCCTCAGCATATGTCCGGCTCTGGCATTGGGGCGGGGCAACTTTGGGAGCAGCCCCAGCCCTGCTCCTGCTCCCGGCTGGGCACCCAGCTGCTGGGACACAGGTGTGTCCTGATGCCACCGTCTACTCCTTTGAGAAGGGGAGGACAGAGTGCATCAGGGAGTTTGGTGTGGCTTACATGCGGCAAGGAGAAGGTGCAGCCCCAAACTGGCTTTCACTTCTAGAACCTTTTGCTATTGCGGGAGCAGCTGCTGGAGCTTTTCAACCGAGCTGCAAGAGTGAAAAGTGTGATGGCATGTCTATCTGAGAAGGAAGGTTCGGTGCCGCAGCCTGTTGTGCACAATTTATATGCTGATAAGAGAAGGGGGTGCTTTTGCAACGTTTTCCTTCCTGACACTTCTGTCTCTGTGAGCTTTAGCTGCTTGGACTCAGGGGTACCGAAGGTGTGTGAAAGTGACTGGGATGCGAGAATCATGTTGCACAGGGAACAGGGAAGGTCAGCAAATGTTTCCTGTCCTGGCACATCTCTCAGTCTGAACTGCAGCTGCAGATGCTTCACTTCCGCCAAGGACTCTGCCACCTTGAGAGAAGGATGCGCTCTATGGAGTTGAGAAAGAAAGTGCGTCTCACTAGCTTCTTTCCTCTACTTCATAGACAGCAAAGGGGCTATGAAAGGCAGCACTGGCTTTTTGTTCTAGGACTTCTTCTTTACAAGCAGCTGCTGGATGTTTGGAAGGGGGTTTGGGATATGCAAAAATGAGAGGCTAAGATGGTAAGAGGGTAAGATGGAAGTCATCTGGCAAAAGCAGAGCTCACAAAAGGGCCAGCTGAGAAAGCTCTTGCTGCCTACAACTTCAACTGCACCCCTCAAAGCAGCAGCACACACGCTGCTCTCGGCACTTTCCTTCTCAGCTCTACGCACCATCCTAAGCCTTGCCTCTCCCACACTCAGGATCCAAAGACAACGGCACCAGGGACTGCTCACACACTAAAGGCACCAGGAAAAAAGGCTCAGCAGCTTGGCCTTTGCATTCCCGCTGACAGCTCCACAGCTTGAACCCAGAGAACTGCCTGCTGCCAACAGCCTTTCCAATCACTCTGAGCACCTCATGACAAGGAGTGTGGGGAATGAATCTCCAGCAGCCTCCTGCCCCAGGCTGTCCCCCGGGAGCAGCCCTGCTCCAGGCCGTGACTGCCACCTGCACAGCCAAAGGACCCGGAGCCGGTGTTACACACCACGGCTGTGCCTGGCACAGAGACACCAGTGGCCACACAAGTGGCCATGGCACTGTCCACACACAGTCCCTGCTGCTGCTCCCCCAGCCGCTGGCACCAACTCCCAGCCACCCACTCCTAAAGCCACGGGGCCCACTGGGACACTGCGGGGGCTCGTGGAAGCCAGCGGCCATTGTGACACAGCGGGGCTGCACAGAGCCCACGGTGCTTTGTGACCCGTGGCTCCCAGGAGAGCCTTTGTGATGCTGGGGAACTACAAGGAAGCCTGGCTCCTCTGTGACACCACCACAGAAGCTCAGGGGAGCCCTGGAGACCGTGCTGATGCTATGGAACCTGATGCAACCCTGCCTCCACTGTGACACCACAGAAGCTCGGGGAGCTCTGCAGACCGTGGGGATGCTGGCGAAGCTGACGGAACCCTGGGCACCACAGTGACGCTATGGAACCTGGTGGAACCGAGGGGCCACAGTGACACTGTGGGGCCTTTTGGAAGCAACAGGACCCTGGTGGGAAGCCACGGGATGATTAATCCTGCACGAACCTGCTCCAGGTGGGCTCCTCTCTCCCGGCTTCCACAGGTGCTGCTAGGATCCCACTCCGGCACTGGCTTGGCACGGGCTCACGGCTTCCTTTGGCAATGGCTCTGCTCCAGGATGGCATGCTGCAGAGAATGCAGGTAGATTTTGTGCTCACTCCTGGCATGCAGCTGGACAATAAAGCCTGATCCAGCCCCCCCTCAGCATATGTCCAGCTCTGGCATTGGGGCGGGGCAACTTTGGGAGCAGCCCCAGCCCTGCTCCTGCTCCCGGCTGGGCACCCAGCTGCTGGGACACAGGTGTGTCCTGATGCCACCGTCTACTCCTTTGAGAAGGGGAGGACAGAGTGCATCAGGGAGTTTGGTGTGGCTTACATGCGGCAAGGAGAAGGTGCAGCCCCAAACTGGCTTTCACTTCTAGAACCTTTTGCTATTGCGGGAGCAGCTGCTGGAGCTTTTCAACCGAGCTGCAAGAGTGAAAAGTGTGATGGCATGTCTATCTGAGAAGGAAGGTTCGGTGCCGCAGCCTGTTGTGCACAATTTATATGCTGATAAGAGAAGGGGGTGCTTTTGCAACGTTTTCCTTCCTGACACTTCTGTCTCTGTGAGCTTTAGCTGCTTGGACTCAGGGGTACCGAAGGTGTGTGAAAGTGACTGGGATGCGAGAATCATGTTGCACAGGGAACAGGGAAGGTCAGCAAATGTTTCCTGTCCTGGCACATCTCTCAGTCTGAACTGCAGCTGCAGATGCTTCACTTCCGCCAAGGACTCTGCCACCTTGAGAGAAGGATGCGCTCTATGGAGTTGAGAAAGAAAGTGCGTCTCACTAGCTTCTTTCCTCTACTTCATAGACAGCAAAGGGGCTATGAAAGGCAGCACTGGCTTTTTGTTCTAGGACTTCTTCTTTACAAGCAGCTGCTGGATGTTTGGAAGGGGGTTTGGGATATGCAAAAATGAGAGGCTAAGATGGTAAGAGGGTAAGATGGAAGTCATCTGGCAAAAGCAGAGCTCACAAAAGGGCCAGCTGAGAAAGCTCTTGCTGCCTACAACTTCAACTGCACCCCTCAAAGCAGCAGCACACACGCTGCTCTCGGCACTTTCCTTCTCAGCTCTACGCACCATCCTAAGCCTTGCCTCTCCCACACTCAGGATCCAAAGACAACGGCACCAGGGACTGCTCACACACTAAAGGCACCAGGAAAAAAGGCTCACCAGCTTGGCCTTTGCATTCCCGCTGACAGCTCCACAGCTTGAACCCAGAGAACTGCCTGCTGCCAACAGCCTTTCCAATCACTCTGAGCACCTCATGACAAGGAGTGTGGGGAATGAATCTCCAGCAGCCTCCTGCCCCAGGCTGTCCCCCGGGAGCAGCCCTGCTCCAGGCCGTGACTGCCACCTGCACAGCCAAAGGACCCGGAGCCGGTGTTACACACCACGGCTGTGCCTGGCACAGAGACACCAGTGGCCACACAAGTGGCCATGGCACTGTCCACACACAGTCCCTGCTGCTGCTCCCCCAGCCGCTGGCACCAACTCCCAGCCACCCACTCCTAAAGCCACGGGGCCCACTGGGACACTGCGGGGGCTCGTGGAAGCCAGCGGCCATTGTGACACAGCGGGGCTGCACAGAGCCCACGGTGCTTTGTGACCCGTGGCTCCCAGGAGAGCCTTTGTGATGCTGGGGAACTACAAGGAAGCCTGGCTCCTCTGTGACACCACCACAGAAGCTCAGGGGAGCCCTGGAGACCGTGCTGATGCTATGGAACCTGATGCAACCCTGCCTCCACTGTGACACCACAGAAGCTCGGGGAGCTCTGCAGACCGTGGGGATGCTGGCGAAGCTGACGGAACCCTGGGCACCACAGTGACGCTATGGAACCTGGTGGAACCGAGGGGCCACAGTGACACTGTGGGGCCTTTTGGAAGCAACAGGACCCTGGTGGGAAGCCACGGGATGATTAATCCTGCACGAACCTGCTCCAGGTGGGCTCCTCTCTCCCGGCTTCCACAGGTGCTGCTAGGATCCCACTCCGGCACTGGCTTGGCACGGGCTCACGGCTTCCTTTGGCAATGGCTCTGCTCCAGGATGGCATGCTGCAGAGAATGCAGGTAGATTTTGTGCTCACTCCTGGCATGCAGCTGGACAATAAAGCCTGATCCAGCCCCCCCTCAGCATATGTCCGGCTCTGGCATTGGGGCGGGGCAACTTTGGGAGCAGCCCCAGCCCTGCTCCTGCTCCCGGCTGGGCACCCAGCTGCTGGGACACAGGTGTGTCCTGATGCCACCGTCTACTCCTTTGAGAAGGGGAGGACAGAGTGCATCAGGGAGTTTGGTGTGGCTTACATGCGGCAAGGAGAAGGTGCAGCCCCAAACTGGCTTTCACTTCTAGAACCTTTTGCTATTGCGGGAGCAGCTGCTGGAGCTTTTCAACCAAGCTGCAAGAGTGAAAAGTGTGATGGCATGTCTATCTGAGAAGGAAGGTTCGGTGCCGCAGCCTGTTGTGCACAATTTATATGCTGATAAGAGAAGGGGGTGCTTTTGCAACGTTTTCCTTCCTGACACTTCTGTCTCTGTGAGCTTTAGCTGCTTGGACTCAGGGGTACCGAAGGTGTGTGAAAGTGACTGGGATGCGAGAATCATGTTGCACAGGGAACAGGGAAGGTCAGCAAATGTTTCCTGTCCTGGCACATCTCTCAGTCTGAACTGCAGCTGCAGATGCTTCACTTCCGCCAAGGACTCTGCCACCTTGAGAGAAGGATGCGCTCTATGGAGTTGAGAAAGAAAGTGCGTCTCACTAGCTTCTTTCCTCTACTTCATAGACAGCAAAGGGGCTATGAAAGGCAGCACTGGCTTTTTGTTCTAGGACTTCTTCTTTACAAACAGCTGCTGGATGTTTGGAAGGGGGTTTGGGATATGCAAAAATGAGAGGCTAAGATGGTAAGAGGGTAAGATGGAAGTCATCTGGCAAAAGCAGAGCTCACAAAAGGGCCAGCTGAGAAAGCTCTTGCTGCCTACAACTTCAACTGCACCCCTCAAAGCAGCAGCACACACGCTGCTCTCGGCACTTTCCTTCTCAGCTCTACGCACCATCCTAAGCCTTGCCTCTCCCACACTCAGGATCCAAAGACAACGGCACCAGGGACTGCTCACACACTAAAGGCACCAGGACAAAAGGCTCACCAGCTTGGCCTTTGCATTCCCGCTGACAGCTCCACAGCTTGAACCCAGAGAACTGCCTGCTGCCAACAGCCTTTCCAATCACTCTGAGCACCTCATGACAAGGAGTGTGGGGAATGAATCTCCAGCAGTCTCCTGCCCCAGGCTGTCCCCCGGGAGCAGCCCTGCTCCAGGCCGTGACTGCCACCTGCACAGCCAAAGGACCCAGAGCCGGTGTTACACACCACGGCTGTGCCTGGCACAGAGACACCAGTGGCCACACAAGTGGCCATGGCACTGTCCACACACAGTCCCTGCTGCTGCTCCCCCAGCCGCTGGCACCAACTCCCAGCCACCCACTCCTAAAGCCACGGGGCCCACTGGGACACTGCGGGGGCTCGTGGAAGCCAGCGGCCATTGTGACACAGCGGGGCTGCACAGAGCCCACGGTGCTTTGTGACCCGTGGCTCCCAGGAGAGCCTTTGTGATGCTGGGGAACTACAAGGAAGCCTGGCTCCTCTGTGACACCACCACAGAAGCTCAGGGGAGCCCTGGAGACCGTGCTGATGCTATGGAACCTGATGCAACCCTGCCTCCACTGTGACACCACAGAAGCTCGGGGAGCTCTGCAGACCGTGGGGATGCTGGCGAAGCTGACGGAACCCTGGGCACCACAGTGACGCTATGGAACCTGGTGGAACCGAGGGGCCACAGTGACACTGTGAGGCCTTTTGGAAGCAACAGGACCCTGGTGGGAAGCCACGGGATGATTAATCCTGCACGAACCTGCTCCAGGTGGGCTCCTCTCTCCCGGCTTCCACAGGTGCTGCTAGGATCCCACTCCGGCACTGGCTTGGCACGGGCTCACGGCTTCCTTTGGCAATGGCTCTGCTCCAGGATGGCATGCTGCAGAGAATGCAGGTAGATTTTGTGCTCACTCCTGGCATGCAGCTGGACAATAAAGCCTGATCCAGCCCCCCCTCAGCATATGTCCGGCTCTGGCATTGGGGCCGGGCAACTTTGGGAGCAGCCCCAGCCCTGCTCCTGCTCCCGGCTGGGCACCCAGCTGCTGGGACACAGGTGTGTCCTGATGCCACCGTCTACTCCTTTGAGAAGGGGAGGACAGAGTGCATCAGGGAGTTTGGTGTGGCTTACATGCGGCAAGGAGAAGGTGCAGCCCCAAACTGGCTTTCACTTCTAGAACCTTTTGCTATTGCGGGAGCAGCTGCTGGAGCTTTTCAACCAAGCTGCAAGAGTGAAAAGTGTGATGGCATGTCTATCTGAGAAGGAAGGTTCGGTGCCGCAGCCTGTTGTGCACAATTTATATGCTGATAAGAGAAGGGGGTGCTTTTGGAACGTTTTCCTTCCTGACACTTCTGTCTCTGTGAGCTTTAGCTGCTTGGACTCAGGGGTACCGAAGGTGTGTGAAAGTGACTGGGATGCGAGAATCATGTTGCACAGGGAACAGGGAAGGTCAGCAAATGTTTCCTGTCCTGGCACATCTCTCAGTCTGAACTGCAGCTGCAGATGCTTCACTTCCGCCAAGGACTCTGCCACCTTGAGAGAAGGATGCGCTCTATGGAGTTGAGAAAGAAAGTGCGTCTCACTAGCTTCTTTCCTCTACTTCATAGACAGCAAAGGGGCTATGAAAGGCAGCACTGGCTTTTTGTTCTAGGACTTCTTCTTTACAAGCAGCTGCTGGATGTTTGGAAGGGGGTTTGGGATATGCAAAAATGAGAGGCTAAGATGGTAAGAGGGTAAGATGGAAGTCATCTGGCAAAAGCAGAGCTCACAAAAGGGCCAGCTGAGAAAGCTCTTGCTGCCTACAACTTCAACTGCACCCCTCAAAGCAGCAGCACACACGCTGCTCTCGGCACTTTCCTTCTCAGCTCTACGCACCATCCTAAGCCTTGCCTCTCCCACACTCAGGATCCAAAGACAACGGCACCAGGGACTGCTCACACACTAAAGGCACCAGGAAAAAAGGCTCACCAGCTTGGCCTTTGCATTCCCGCTGACAGCTCCACAGCTTGAACCCAGAGAACTGCCTGCTGCCAACAGCCTTTCCAATCACTCTGAGCACCTCATGACAAGGAGTGTGGGGAATGAATCTCCAGCAGCCTCCTGCCCCAGGCTGTCCCCCGGGAGCAGCCCTGCTCCAGGCCGTGACTGCCACCTGCACAGCCAAAGGACCCGGAGCCGGTGTTACACACCACGGCTGTGCCTGGCACAGAGACACCAGTGGCCACACAAGTGGCCATGGCACTGTCCACACACAGTCCCTGCTGCTGCTCCCCCAGCCGCTGGCACCAACTCCCAGCCACCCACTCCTAAAGCCACGGGGCCCACTGGGACACTGCGGGGGCTCGTGGAAGCCAGCGGCCATTGTGACACAGCGGGGCTGCACAGAGCCCACGGTGCTTTGTGACCCGTGGCTCCCAGGAGAGCCTTTGTGATGCTGGGGAACTACAAGGAAGCCTGGCTCCTCTGTGACACCACCACAGAAGCTCAGGGGAGCCCTGGAGACCGTGCTGATGCTATGGAACCTGATGCAACCCTGCCTCCACTGTGACACCACAGAAGCTCGGGGAGCTCTGCAGACCGTGGGGATGCTGGCGAAGCTGACGGAACCCTGGGCACCACAGTGACGCTATGGAACCTGGTGGAACCGAGGGGCCACAGTGACACTGTGGGGCCTTATGGAAGCAACAGGACCCTGGTGGGAAGCCACGGGATGATTAATCCTGCACGAACCTGCTCCAGGTGGGCTCCTCTCTCCCGGCTTCCACAGGTGCTGCTAGGATCCCACTCCGGCACTGGCTTGGCACGGGCTCACGGCTTCCTTTGGCAATGGCTCTGCTCCAGGATGGCATGCTGCAGAGAATGCAGGTAGATTTTGTGCTCACTCCTGGCATGCAGCTGGACAATAAAGCCTGATCCAGCCCCCCCTCAGCATATGTCCGGCTCTGGCATTGGGGCGGGGCAACTTTGGGAGCAGCCCCAGCCCTGCTCCTGCTCCCGGCTGGGCACCCAGCTGCTGGGACACAGGTGTGTCCTGATGCTACCGTCTACTCCTTTGAGAAGGGGAGGACAGAGTGCATCAGGGAGTTTGGTGTGGCTTACATGCGGCAAGGAGAAGGTGCAGCCCCAAACTGGCTTTCACTTCTAGAACCTTTTGCTATTGCGGGAGCAGCTGCTGGAGCTTTTCAACCGAGCTGCAAGAGTGAAAAGTGTGATGGCATGTCTATCTGAGAAGGAAGGTTCGGTGCCGCAGCCTGTTGTGCACAATTTATATGCTGATAAGAGAAGGGGGTGCTTTTGCAACGTTTTCCTTCCTGACACTTCTGTCTCTGTGAGCTTTAGCTGCTTGGACTCAGGGATACCGAAGGTGTGTGAAAGTGACTGGGATGCGAGAATCATGTTGCACAGGGAACAGGGAAGGTCAGCAAATGTTTCCTGTCCTGGCACATCTCTCAGTCTGAACTGCAGCTGCAGATGCTTCACTTCCGCCAAGGACTCTGCCACCTTGAGAGAAGGATGCGCTCTATGGAGTTGAGAAAGAAAGTGCGTCTCACTAGCTTCTTTCCTCTACTTCATAGACAGCAAAGGGGCTATGAAAGGCAGCACTGGCTTTTTGTTCTAGGACTTCTTCTTTACAAACAGCTGCTGGATGTTTGGAAGGGGGTTTGGGATATGCAAAAATGAGAGGCTAAGATGGTAAGAGGGTAAGATGGAAGTCATCTGGCAAAAGCAGAGCTCACAAAAGGGCCAGCTGAGAAAGCTCTTGCTGCCTACAACTTCAACTGCACCCCTCAAAGCAGCAGCACACACGCTGCTCTCGGCACTTTCCTTCTCAGCTCTACGCACCATCCTAAGCCTTGCCTCTCCCACACTCAGGATCCAAAGACAACGGCACCAGGGACTGCTCACACACTAAAGGCACCAGGACAAAAGGCTCACCAGCTTGGCCTTTGCATTCCCGCTGACAGCTCCACAGCTTGAACCCAGAGAACTGCCTGCTGCCAACAGCCTTTCCAATCACTCTGAGCACCTCATGACAAGGAGTGTGGGGAATGAATCTCCAGCAGTCTCCTGCCCCAGGCTGTCCCCCGGGAGCAGCCCTGCTCCAGGCCGTGACTGCCACCTGCACAGCCAAAGGACCCAGAGCCGGTGTTACACACCACGGCTGTGCCTGGCACAGAGACACCAGTGGCCACACAAGTGGCCATGGCACTGTCCACACACAGTCCCTGCTGCTGCTCCCCCAGCCGCTGGCACCAACTCCCAGCCACCCACTCCTAAAGCCACGGGGCCCACTGGGACACTGCGGGGGCTCGTGGAAGCCAGCGGCCATTGTGACACAGCGGGGCTGCACAGAGCCCACGGTGCTTTGTGACCCGTGGCTCCCAGGAGAGCCTTTGTGATGCTGGGGAACTACAAGGAAGCCTGGCTCCTCTGTGACACCACCACAGAAGCTCAGGGGAGCCCTGGAGACCGTGCTGATGCTATGGAACCTGATGCAACCCTGCCTCCACTGTGACACCACAGAAGCTCGGGGAGCTCTGCAGACCGTGGGGATGCTGGCGAAGCTGACGGAACCCTGGGCACCACAGTGACGCTATGGAACCTGGTGGAACCGAGGGGCCACAGTGACACTGTGGGGCCTTTTGGAAGCAACAGGACCCTGGTGGGAAGCCACGGGATGATTAATCCTGCACGAACCTGCTCCAGGTGGGCTCCTCTCTCCCGGCTTCCACAGGTGCTGCTAGGATCCCACTCCGGCACTGGCTTGGCACGGGCTCACGGCTTCCTTTGGCAATGGCTCTGCTCCAGGATGGCATGCTGCAGAGAATGCAGGTAGATTTTGTGCTCACTCCTGGCATGCAGCTGGACAATAAAGCCTGATCCAGCCCCCCCTCAGCATATGTCCGGCTCTGGCATTGGGGCCGGGCAACTTTGGGAGCAGCCCCAGCCCTGCTCCTGCTCCCGGCTGGGCACCCAGCTGCTGGGACACAGGTGTGTCCTGATGCCACCGTCTACTCCTTTGAGAAGGGGAGGACAGAGTGCATCAGGGAGTTTGGTGTGGCTTACATGCGGCAAGGAGAAGGTGCAGCCCCAAACTGGCTTTCACTTCTAGAACCTTTTGCTATTGCGGGAGCAGCTGCTGGAGCTTTTCAACCAAGCTGCAAGAGTGAAAAGTGTGATGGCATGTCTATCTGAGAAGGAAGGTTCGGTGCCGCAGCCTGTTGTGCACAATTTATATGCTGATAAGAGAAGGGGGTGCTTTTGCAACGTTTTCCTTCCTGACACTTCTGTCTCTGTGAGCTTTAGCTGCTTGGACTCAGGGGTACCGAAGGTGTGTGAAAGTGACTGGGATGCGAGAATCATGTTGCACAGGGAACAGGGAAGGTCAGCAAATGTTTCCTGTCCTGGCACATCTCTCAGTCTGAACTGCAGCTGCAGATGCTTCACTTCCGCCAAGGACTCTGCCACCTTGAGAGAAGGATGCGCTCTATGGAGTTGAGAAAGAAAGTGCGTCTCACTAGCTTCTTTCCTCTACTTCATAGACAGCAAAGGGGCTATGAAAGGCAGCACTGGCTTTTTGTTCTAGGACTTCTTCTTTACAAGCAGCTGCTGGATGTTTGGAAGGGGGTTTGGGATATGCAAAAATGAGAGGCTAAGATGGTAAGAGGGTAAGATGGAAGTCATCTGGCAAAAGCAGAGCTCACAAAAGGGCCAGCTGAGAAAGCTCTTGCTGCCTACAACTTCAACTGCACCCCTCAAAGCAGCAGCACACACGCTGCTCTCGGCACTTTCCTTCTCAGCTCTACGCACCATCCTAAGCCTTGCCTCTCCCACACTCAGGATCCAAAGACAACGGCACCAGGGACTGCTCACACACTAAAGGCACCAGGACAAAAGGCTCAGCAGCTTGGCCTTTGCATTCCCGCTGACAGCTCCACAGCTTGAACCCAGAGAACTGCCTGCTGCCAACAGCCTTTCCAATCACTCTGAGCACCTCATGACAAGGAGTGTGGGGAATGAATCTCCAGCAGCCTCCTGCCCCAGGCTGTCCCCCGGGAGCAGCCCTGCTCCAGGCCGTGACTGCCACCTGCACAGCCAAAGGACCCGGAGCCGGTGTTACACACCACGGCTGTGCCTGGCACAGAGACACCAGTGGCCACACAAGTGGCCATGGCACTGTCCACACACAGTCCCTGCTGCTGCTCCCCCAGCCGCTGGCACCAACTCCCAGCCACCCACTCCTAAAGCCACGGGGCCCACTGGGACACTGCGGGGGCTCGTGGAAGCCAGCGGCCATTGTGACACAGCGGGGCTGCACAGAGCCCACGGTGCTTTGTGACCCGTGGCTCCCAGGAGAGCCTTTGTGATGCTGGGGAACTACAAGGAAGCCTGGCTCCTCTGTGACACCACCACAGAAGCTCAGGGGAGCCCTGGAGACCGTGCTGATGCTATGGAACCTGATGCAACCCTGCCTCCACTGTGACACTACAGAAGCTCGGGGAGCTCTGCAGACCGTGGGGATGCTGGCGAAGCTGACGGAACCCTGGGCACCACAGTGACGCTATGGAACCTGGTGGAACCGAGGGGCCACAGTGACACTGTGGGGCCTTATGGAAGCAACAGGACCCTGGTGGGAAGCCACGGGATGATTAATCCTGCACGAACCTGCTCCAGGTGGGCTCCTCTCTCCCGGCTTCCACAGGTGCTGCTAGGATCCCACTCCGGCACTGGCTTGGCACGGGCTCACGGCTTCCTTTGGCAATGGCTCTGCTCCAGGATGGCATGCTGCAGAGAATGCAGGTAGATTTTGTGCTCACTCCTGGCATGCAGCTGGACAATAAAGCCTGATCCAGCCCCCCCTCAGCATATGTCCGGCTCTGGCATTGGGGCGGGGCAACTTTGGGAGCAGCCCCAGCCCTGCTCCTGCTCCCGGCTGGGCACCCAGCTGCTGGGACACAGGTGTGTCCTGATGCTACCGTCTACTCCTTTGAGAAGGGGAGGACAGAGTGCATCAGGGAGTTTGGTGTGGCTTACATGCGGCAAGGAGAAGGTGCAGCCCCAAACTGGCTTTCACTTCTAGAACCTTTTGCTATTGCGGGAGCAGCTGCTGGAGCTTTTCAACCGAGCTGCAAGAGTGAAAAGTGTGATGGCATGTCTATCTGAGAAGGAAGGTTCGGTGCCGCAGCCTGTTGTGCACAATTTATATGCTGATAAGAGAAGGGGGTGCTTTTGCAACGTTTTCCTTCCTGACACTTCTGTCTCTGTGAGCTTTAGCTGCTTGGACTCAGGGATACCGAAGGTGTGTGAAAGTGACTGGGATGCGAGAATCATGTTGCACAGGGAACAGGGAAGGTCAGCAAATGTTTCCTGTCCTGGCACATCTCTCAGTCTGAACTGCAGCTGCAGATGCTTCACTTCCGCCAAGGACTCTGCCACCTTGAGAGAAGGATGCGCTCTATGGAGTTGAGAAAGAAAGTGCGTCTCACTAGCTTCTTTCCTCTACTTCATAGACAGCAAAGGGGCTATGAAAGGCAGCACTGGCTTTTTGTTCTAGGACTTCTTCTTTACAAGCAGCTGCTGGATGTTTGGAAGGGGGTTTGGGATATGCAAAAATGAGAGGCTAAGATGGTAAGAGGGTAAGATGGAAGTCATCTGGCAAAAGCAGAGCTCACAAAAGGGCCAGCTGAGAAAGCTCTTGCTGCCTACAACTTCAACTGCACCCCTCAAAGCAGCAGCACACACGCTGCTCTCGGCACTTTCCTTCTCAGCTCTACGCACCATCCTAAGCCTTGCCTCTCCCACACTCAGGATCCAAAGACAACGGCACCAGGGACTGCTCACACACTAAAGGCACCAGGACAAAAGGCTCACCAGCTTGGCCTTTGCATTCCCGCTGACAGCTCCACAGCTTGAACCCAGAGAACTGCACGCTGGCAACAGCCTTTCCAATCACTCTGAGCACCTCATGACAAGGAGCTGCAGCGTGTGGGGAATGAATCTCCAGCAGCCTCCTGCCCCAGGCTGTCCCCCGGGAGCAGCCCTGCTCCAGGCCGTGACTGCCACCTGCACAGCCAAAGGACCCGGAGCCGGTGTTACACACCACGGCTGTGCCTGGCACAGAGACACCAGTGGCCACACAAGTGGCCATGGCACTGTCCACACACAGTCCCTGCTGCTGCTCCCCCAGCCGCTGGCACCAACTCCCAGCCACCCACTCCTAAAGCCACGGGGCCCACTGGGACACTGCGGGGGCTCGTGGAAGCCAGCGGCCATTGTGACACAGCGGGGCTGCACAGAGCCCACGGTGCTTTGTGACCCGTGGCTCCCAGGAGAGCCTTTGTGATGCTGGGGAACTACAAGGAAGCCTGGCTCCTCTGTGACACCACCACAGAAGCTCAGGGGAGCCCTGGAGACCGTGCTGATGCTATGGAACCTGATGCAACCCTGCCTCCTCTGTGACACCACCACAGAAGCTCAGGGGAGCCCTGGAGACCGTGCTGATGCTATGGAACCTGATGCAACCCTGCCTCCACTGTGACACCACAGAACCTCTGGGAGCCCTGGAGACCGTGCTGATGCTATGGAACCTGATGCAACCCTGCCTCCACTGTGACACCACAGAAGCTCGGGGAGCTCTGCAGACCGTGGGGATGCTGGCGAAGCTGACGGAACCCTGGGCACCACAGTGACGCTATGGAACCTGGTGGAACCGAGGGGCCACAGTGACACTGTGGGGCCTTTTGGAAGCAACAGGACCCTGGTGGGAAGCCACGGGATGATTAATCCTGCACGAACCTGCTCCAGGTGGGCTCCTCTCTCCCGGCTTCCACAGGTGCTGCTAGGATCCCACTCCGGCACTGGCTTGGCACGGGCTCACGGCTTCCTTTGGCAATGGCTCTGCTCCAGGATGGCATGCTGCAGAGAATGCAGGTAGATTTTGTGCTCACTCCTGGCATGCAGCTGGACAATAAAGCCTGATCCAGCCCCCCCTCAGCATATGTCCGGCTCTGGCATTGGGGCCGGGCAACTTTGGGAGCAGCCCCAGCCCTGCTCCTGCTCCCGGCTGGGCACCCAGCTGCTGGGACACAGGTGTGTCCTGATGCCACCGTCTACTCCTTTGAGAAGGGGAGGACAGAGTGCATCAGGGAGTTTGGTGTGGCTTACATGCGGCAAGGAGAAGGTGCAGCCCCAAACTGGCTTTCACTTCTAGAACCTTTTGCTATTGCGGGAGCAGCTGCTGGAGCTTTTCAACCGAGCTGCAAGAGTGAAAAGTGTGATGGCATGTCTATCTGAGAAGGAAGGTTCGGTGCCGCAGCCTGTTGTGCACAATTTATATGCTGATAAGAGAAGGGGGTGCTTTTGGAACGTTTTCCTTCCTGACACTTCTGTCTCTGTGAGCTTTAGCTGCTTGGACTCAGGGATACCGAAGGTATGTGAAAGTGACTGGGATGCGAGAATCATGTTGCACAGGGAACAGGGAAGGTCAGCAAATGTTTCCTGTCCTGGCACATCTCTCAGTCTGAACTGCAGCTGCAGATGCTTCACTTCCGCCAAGGACTCTGCCACCTTGAGAGAAGGATGCGCTCTATGGAGTTGAGAAAGAAAGTGCATCTCACTAGCTTCTTTCCTCTACTTCATAGACAGCAAAGGGGCTATGAAAGGCAGCACTGGCTTTTTGTTCTAGGACTTCTTCTTTACAAGCAGCTGCTGGATGTTTGGAAGGGGGTTTGGGATATGCAAAAATGAGAGGCTAAGATGGTAAGAGGGTAAGATGGAAGTCATCTGGCAAAAGCAGAGCTCACAAAAGGGCCAGCTGAGAAAGCTCTTGCTGCCTACAACTTCAACTGCACCCCTCAAAGCAGCAGCACACACGCTGCTCTCGGCACTTTCCTTCTCAGCTCTACGCACCATCCTAAGCCTTGCCTCTCCCACACTCAGGATCCAAAGACAACGGCACCAGGGACTGCTCACACACTAAAGGCACCAGGACAAAAGGCTCACCAGCTTGGCCTTTGCATTCCCGCTGACAGCTCCACAGCTTGAACCCAGAGAACTGCCTGCTGCCAACAGCCTTTCCAATCACTCTGAGCACCTCATGACAAGGAGTGTGGGGAATGAATCTCCAGCAGCCTCCTGCCCCAGGCTGTCCCCCGGGAGCAGCCCTGCTCCAGGCCGTGACTGCCACCTGCACAGCCAAAGGACCCGGAGCCGGTGTTACACACCACGGCTGTGCCTGGCACAGAGACACCAGTGGCCACACAAGTGGCCATGGCACTGTCCACACACAGTCCCTGCTGCTGCTCCCCCAGCCGCTGGCACCAACTCCCAGCCACCCACTCCTAAAGCCACGGGGCCCACTGGGACACTGCGGGGGCTCGTGGAAGCCAGCGGCCATTGTGACACAGCGGGGCTGCACAGAGCCCACGGTGCTTTGTGACCCGTGGCTCCCAGGAGAGCCTTTGTGATGCTGGGGAACTACAAGGAAGCCTGGCTCCTCTGTGACACCACCACAGAAGCTCAGGGGAGCCCTGGAGACCGTGCTGATGCTATGGAACCTGATGCAACCCTGCCTCCTCTGTGACACCACCACAGAAGCTCAGGGGAGCCCTGGAGACCGTGGTGATGCTATGGAACCTGATGCAACCCTGCCTCCTCTGTGACACCACAGAACCTCTGGGAGCCCTGGAGACCGTGCTGATGCTATGGAACCTGATGCAACCCTGTCTCCTCTGTGACACCACAGAAGATCAGATAGCCCTGGAGACTGTGGTGATGCTATGGAACCTGATGCAACCCTGCCTCCACTGTGACACCACAGAAGCTCAGGGAGCCCTGGAGACCGTGCTGATGCTATGGAACCTGATGCAACCCTGCCTCCACTGTGACACCACAGAAGCTCGGGGAGCTCTGCAGACCGTGGGGATGCTGGCGAAGCTGACGGAACCCTGGGCACCACAGTGACGCTATGGAACCTGGTGGAACCGAGGGGCCACAGTGACACTGTGGGGCCTTTTGGAAGCAACAGGACCCTGGTGGGAAGCCACGGGATGATTAATCCTGCACGAACCTGCTCCAGGTGGGCTCCTCTCTCCCGGCTTCCACAGGTGCTGCTAGGATCCCACTCCGGCACTGGCTTGGCACGGGCTCACGGCTTCCTTTGGCAATGGCTCTGCTCCAGGATGGCATGCTGCAGAGAATGCAGGTAGATTTTGTGCTCACTCCTGGCATGCAGCTGGACAATAAAGCCTGATCCAGCCCCCCCTCAGCATATGTCCGGCTCTGGCATTGGGGCCGGGCAACTTTGGGAGCAGCCCCAGCCCTGCTCCTGCTCCCGGCTGGGCACCCAGCTGCTGGGACACAGGTGTGTCCTGATGCCACCGTCTACTCCTTTGAGAAGGGGAGGACAGAGTGCATCAGGGAGTTTGGTGTGGCTTACATGCGGCAAGGAGAAGGTGCAGCCCCAAACTGGCTTTCACTTCTAGAACCTTTTGCTATTGCGGGAGCAGCTGCTGGAGCTTTTCAACCAAGCTGCAAGAGTGAAAAGTGTGATGGCATGTCTATCTGAGAAGGAAGGTTCGGTGCCGCAGCCTGTTGTGCACAATTTATATGCTGATAAGAGAAGGGGGTGCTTTTGCAACGTTTTCCTTCCTGACACTTCTGTCTCTGTGAGCTTTAGCTGCTTGGACTCAGGGGTACCGAAGGTGTGTGAAAGTGACTGGGATGCGAGAATCATGTTGCACAGGGAACAGGGAAGGTCAGCAAATGTTTCCTGTCCTGGCACATCTCTCAGTCTGAACTGCAGCTGCAGATGCTTCACTTCCGCCAAGGACTCTGCCACCTTGAGAGAAGGATGCGCTCTATGGAGTTGAGAAAGAAAGTGCGTCTCACTAGCTTCTTTCCTCTACTTCATAGACAGCAAAGGGGCTATGAAAGGCAGCACTGGCTTTTTGTTCTAGGACTTCTTCTTTACAAGCAGCTGCTGGATGTTTGGAAGGGGGTTTGGGATATGCAAAAATGAGAGGCTAAGATGGTAAGAGGGTAAGATGGAAGTCATCTGGCAAAAGCAGAGCTCACAAAAGGGCCAGCTGAGAAAGCTCTTGCTGCCTACAACTTCAACTGCACCCCTCAAAGCAGCAGCACACACGCTGCTCTCGGCACTTTCCTTCTCAGCTCTACGCACCATCCTAAGCCTTGCCTCTCCCACACTCAGGATCCAAAGACAACGGCACCAGGGACTGCTCACACACTAAAGGCACCAGGAAAAAAGGCTCACCAGCTTGGCCTTTGCATTCCCGCTGACAGCTCCACAGCTTGAACCCAGAGAACTGCCTGCTGCCAACAGCCTTTCCAATCACTCTGAGCACCTCATGACAAGGAGTGTGGGGAATGAATCTCCAGCAGCCTCCTGCCCCAGGCTGTCCCCCGGGAGCAGCCCTGCTCCAGGCCGTGACTGCCACCTGCACAGCCAAAGGACCCGGAGCCGGTGTTACACACCACGGCTGTGCCTGGCACAGAGACACCAGTGGCCACACAAGTGGCCATGGCACTGTCCACACACAGTCCCTGCTGCTGCTCCCCCAGCCGCTGGCACCAACTCCCAGCCACCCACTCCTAAAGCCACGGGGCCCACTGGGACACTGCGGGGGCTCGTGGAAGCCAGCGGCCATTGTGACACAGCGGGGCTGCACAGAGCCCACGGTGCTTTGTGACCCGTGGCTCCCAGGAGAGCCTTTGTGATGCTGGGGAACTACAAGGAAGCCTGGCTCCTCTGTGACACCACCACAGAAGCTCAGGGGAGCCCTGGAGACCGTGCTGATGCTATGGAACCTGATGCAACCCTGCCTCCACTGTGACACCACAGAAGCTCGGGGAGCTCTGCAGACCGTGGGGATGCTGGCGAAGCTGACGGAACCCTGGGCACCACAGTGACGCTATGGAACCTGGTGGAACCGAGGGGCCACAGTGACACTGTGGGGCCTTATGGAAGCAACAGGACCCTGGTGGGAAGCCACGGGATGATTAATCCTGCACGAACCTGCTCCAGGTGGGCTCCTCTCTCCCGGCTTCCACAGGTGCTGCTAGGATCCCACTCCGGCACTGGCTTGGCACGGGCTCACGGCTTCCTTTGGCAATGGCTCTGCTCCAGGATGGCATGCTGCAGAGAATGCAGGTAGATTTTGTGCTCACTCCTGGCATGCAGCTGGACAATAAAGCCTGATCCAGCCCCCCCTCAGCATATGTCCGGCTCTGGCATTGGGGCGGGGCAACTTTGGGAGCAGCCCCAGCCCTGCTCCTGCTCCCGGCTGGGCACCCAGCTGCTGGGACACAGGTGTGTCCTGATGCTACCGTCTACTCCTTTGAGAAGGGGAGGACAGAGTGCATCAGGGAGTTTGGTGTGGCTTACATGCGGCAAGGAGAAGGTGCAGCCCCAAACTGGCTTTCACTTCTAGAACCTTTTGCTATTGCGGGAGCAGCTGCTGGAGCTTTTCAACCGAGCTGCAAGAGTGAAAAGTGTGATGGCATGTCTATCTGAGAAGGAAGGTTCGGTGCCGCAGCCTGTTGTGCACAATTTATATGCTGATAAGAGAAGGGGGTGCTTTTGCAACGTTTTCCTTCCTGACACTTCTGTCTCTGTGAGCTTTAGCTGCTTGGACTCAGGGATACCGAAGGTGTGTGAAAGTGACTGGGATGCGAGAATCATGTTGCACAGGGAACAGGGAAGGTCAGCAAATGTTTCCTGTCCTGGCACATCTCTCAGTCTGAACTGCAGCTGCAGATGCTTCACTTCCGCCAAGGACTCTGCCACCTTGAGAGAAGGATGCGCTCTATGGAGTTGAGAAAGAAAGTGCGTCTCACTAGCTTCTTTCCTCTACTTCATAGACAGCAAAGGGGCTATGAAAGGCAGCACTGGCTTTTTGTTCTAGGACTTCTTCTTTACAAGCAGCTGCTGGATGTTTGGAAGGGGGTTTGGGATATGCAAAAATGAGAGGCTAAGATGGTAAGAGGGTAAGATGGAAGTCATCTGGCAAAAGCAGAGCTCACAAAAGGGCCAGCTGAGAAAGCTCTTGCTGCCTACAACTTCAACTGCACCCCTCAAAGCAGCAGCACACACGCTGCTCTCGGCACTTTCCTTCTCAGCTCTACGCACCATCCTAAGCCTTGCCTCTCCCACACTCAGGATCCAAAGACAACGGCACCAGGGACTGCTCACACACTAAAGGCACCAGGACAAAAGGCTCACCAGCTTGGCCTTTGCATTCCCGCTGACAGCTCCACAGCTTGAACCCAGAGAACTGCACGCTGGCAACAGCCTTTCCAATCACTCTGAGCACCTCATGACAAGGAGCTGCAGCGTGTGGGGAATGAATCTCCAGCAGCCTCCTGCCCCAGGCTGTCCCCCGGGAGCAGCCCTGCTCCAGGCCGTGACTGCCACCTGCACAGCCAAAGGACCCGGAGCCGGTGTTACACACCACGGCTGTGCCTGGCACAGAGACACCAGTGGCCACACAAGTGGCCATGGCACTGTCCACACACAGTCCCTGCTGCTGCTCCCCCAGCCGCTGGCACCAACTCCCAGCCACCCACTCCTAAAGCCACGGGGCCCACTGGGACACTGCGGGGGCTCGTGGAAGCCAGCGGCCATTGTGACACAGCGGGGCTGCACAGAGCCCACGGTGCTTTGTGACCCGTGGCTCCCAGGAGAGCCTTTGTGATGCTGGGGAACTACAAGGAAGCCTGGCTCCTCTGTGACACCACCACAGAAGCTCAGGGGAGCCCTGGAGACCGTGCTGATGCTATGGAACCTGATGCAACCCTGCCTCCTCTGTGACACCACCACAGAAGCTCAGGGGAGCCCTGGAGACCGTGCTGATGCTATGGAACCTGATGCAACCCTGCCTCCTCTGTGACACCACAGAAGCTCTTGGAGCCCTGGAGACCGTGCTGATGCTATGGAACCTGATGCAACCCTGCCTCCACTGTGACACCACAGAAGCTCGGGGAGCTCTGCAGACCGTGGGGATGCTGGCGAAGCTGACGGAACCCTGGGCACCACAGTGACGCTATGGAACCTGGTGGAACCGAGGGGCCACAGTGACACTGTGGGGCCTTTTGGAAGCAACAGGACCCTGGTGGGAAGCCACGGGATGATTAATCCTGCACGAACCTGCTCCAGGTGGGCTCCTCTCTCCCGGCTTCCACAGGTGCTGCTAGGATCCCACTCCGGCACTGGCTTGGCACGGGCTCACGGCTTCCTTTGGCAATGGCTCTGCTCCAGGATGGCATGCTGCAGAGAATGCAGGTAGATTTTGTGCTCACTCCTGGCATGCAGCTGGACAATAAAGCCTGATCCAGCCCCCCCTCAGCATATGTCCGGCTCTGGCATTGGGGCCGGGCAACTTTGGGAGCAGCCCCAGCCCTGCTCCTGCTCCCGGCTGGGCACCCAGCTGCTGGGACACAGGTGTGTCCTGATGCCACCGTCTACTCCTTTGAGAAGGGGAGGACAGAGTGCATCAGGGAGTTTGGTGTGGCTTACATGCGGGAAGGAGAAGGTGCAGCCCCAAACTGGCTTTCACTTCTAGAACCTTTTGCTATTGCGGGAGCAGCTGCTGGAGCTTTTCAACCGAGCTGCAAGAGTGAAAAGTGTGATGGCATGTCTATCTGAGAAGGAAGGTTCGGTGCCGCAGCCTGTTGTGCACAATTTATATGCTGATAAGAGAAGGGGGTGCTTTTGGAACGTTTTCCTTCCTGACACTTCTGTCTCTGTGAGCTTTAGCTGCTTGGACTCAGGGATACCGAAGGTATGTGAAAGTGACTGGGATGCGAGAATCATGTTGCACAGGGAACAGGGAAGGTCAGCAAATGTTTCCTGTCCTGGCACATCTCTCAGTCTGAACTGCAGCTGCAGATGCTTCACTTCCGCCAAGGACTCTGCCACCTTGAGAGAAGGATGCGCTCTATGGAGTTGAGAAAGAAAGTGCATCTCACTAGCTTCTTTCCTCTACTTCATAGACAGCAAAGGGGCTATGAAAGGCAGCACTGGCTTTTTGTTCTAGGACTTCTTCTTTACAAGCAGCTGCTGGATGTTTGGAAGGGGGTTTGGGATATGCAAAAATGAGAGGCTAAGATGGTAAGAGGGTAAGATGGAAGTCATCTTGCAAAAGCAGAGCTCACAAAAGGGCCAGCTGAGAAAGCTCTTGCTGCCTACAACTTCAACTGCACCCCTCAAAGCAGCAGCACACACGCTGCTCTCGGCACTTTCCTTCTCAGCTCTACGCACCATCCTAAGCCTTGCCTCTCCCACACTCAGGATCCAAAGACAACGGCACCAGGGACTGCTCACACACTAAAGGCACCAGGACAAAAGGCTCACCAGCTTGGCCTTTGCATTCCCGCTGACAGCTCCACAGCTTGAACCCAGAGAACTGCCTGCTGCCAACAGCCTTTCCAATCACTCTGAGCACCTCATGACAAGGAGTGTGGGGAATGAATCTCCAGCAGCCTCCTGCCCCAGGCTGTCCCCCGGGAGCAGCCCTGCTCCAGGCCGTGACTGCCACCTGCACAGCCAAAGGACCCGGAGCCGGTGTTACACACCACGGCTGTGCCTGGCACAGAGACACCAGTGGCCACACAAGTGGCCATGGCACTGTCCACACACAGTCCCTGCTGCTGCTCCCCCAGCCGCTGGCACCAACTCCCAGCCACCCACTCCTAAAGCCACGGGGCCCACTGGGACACTGCGGGGGCTCGTGGAAGCCAGCGGCCATTGTGACACAGCGGGGCTGCACAGAGCCCACGGTGCTTTGTGACCCGTGGCTCCCAGGAGAGCCTTTGTGATGCTGGGGAACTACAAGGAAGCCTGGCTCCTCTGTGACACCACCACAGAAGCTCAGGGGAGCCCTGGAGACCGTGCTGATGCTATGGAACCTGATGCAACCCTGCCTCCTCTGTGACACCACCACAGAAGCTCAGGGGAGCCCTGGAGACCGTGGTGATGCTATGGAACCTGATGCAACCCTGCCTCCTCTGTGACACCACAGAACCTCTGGGAGCCCTGGAGACCGTGCTGATGCTATGGAACCTGATGCAACCCTGTCTCCTCTGTGACACCACAGAAGATCAGATAGCCCTGGAGACTGTGGTGATGCTATGGAACCTGATGCAACCCTGCCTCCACTGTGACACCACAGAAGCTCAGGGAGCCCTGGAGACCGTGCTGATGCTATGGAACCTGATGCAACCCTGCCTCCACTGTGACACCACAGAAGCTCGGGGAGCTCTGCAGACCGTGGGGATGCTGGCGAAGCTGACGGAACCCTGGGCACCACAGTGACGCTATGGAACCTGGTGGAACCGAGGGGCCACAGTGACACTGTGGGGCCTTTTGGAAGCAACAGGACCCTGGTGGGAAGCCACGGGATGATTAATCCTGCACGAACCTGCTCCAGGTGGGCTCCTCTCTCCCGGCTTCCACAGGTGCTGCTAGGATCCCACTCCGGCACTGGCTTGGCACGGGCTCACGGCTTCCTTTGGCAATGGCTCTGCTCCAGGATGGCATGCTGCAGAGAATGCAGGTAGATTTTGTGCTCACTCCTGGCATGCAGCTGGACAATAAAGCCTGATCCAGCCCCCCCTCAGCATATGTCCGGCTCTGGCATTGGGGCCGGGCAACTTTGGGAGCAGCCCCAGCCCTGCTCCTGCTCCCGGCTGGGCACCCAGCTGCTGGGACACAGGTGTGTCCTGATGCCACCGTCTACTCCTTTGAGAAGGGGAGGACAGAGTGCATCAGGGAGTTTGGTGTGGCTTACATGCGGCAAGGAGAAGGTGCAGCCCCAAACTGGCTTTCACTTCTAGAACCTTTTGCTATTGCGGGAGCAGCTGCTGGAGCTTTTCAACCAAGCTGCAAGAGTGAAAAGTGTGATGGCATGTCTATCTGAGAAGGAAGGTTCGGTGCCGCAGCCTGTTGTGCACAATTTATATGCTGATAAGAGAAGGGGGTGCTTTTGCAACGTTTTCCTTCCTGACACTTCTGTCTCTGTGAGCTTTAGCTGCTTGGACTCAGGGGTACCGAAGGTGTGTGAAAGTGACTGGGATGCGAGAATCATGTTGCACAGGGAACAGGGAAGGTCAGCAAATGTTTCCTGTCCTGGCACATCTCTCAGTCTGAACTGCAGCTGCAGATGCTTCACTTCCGCCAAGGACTCTGCCACCTTGAGAGAAGGATGCGCTCTATGGAGTTGAGAAAGAAAGTGCGTCTCACTAGCTTCTTTCCTCTACTTCATAGACAGCAAAGGGGCTATGAAAGGCAGCACTGGCTTTTTGTTCTAGGACTTCTTCTTTACAAGCAGCTGCTGGATGTTTGGAAGGGGGTTTGGGATATGCAAAAATGAGAGGCTAAGATGGTAAGAGGGTAAGATGGAAGTCATCTGGCAAAAGCAGAGCTCACAAAAGGGCCAGCTGAGAAAGCTCTTGCTGCCTACAACTTCAACTGCACCCCTCAAAGCAGCAGCACACACGCTGCTCTCGGCACTTTCCTTCTCAGCTCTACGCACCATCCTAAGCCTTGCCTCTCCCACACTCAGGATCCAAAGACAACGGCACCAGGGACTGCTCACACACTAAAGGCACCAGGAAAAAAGGCTCACCAGCTTGGCCTTTGCATTCCCGCTGACAGCTCCACAGCTTGAACCCAGAGAACTGCCTGCTGCCAACAGCCTTTCCAATCACTCTGAGCACCTCATGACAAGGAGTGTGGGGAATGAATCTCCAGCAGCCTCCTGCCCCAGGCTGTCCCCCGGGAGCAGCCCTGCTCCAGGCCGTGACTGCCACCTGCACAGCCAAAGGACCCGGAGCCGGTGTTACACACCACGGCTGTGCCTGGCACAGAGACACCAGTGGCCACACAAGTGGCCATGGCACTGTCCACACACAGTCCCTGCTGCTGCTCCCCCAGCCGCTGGCACCAACTCCCAGCCACCCACTCCTAAAGCCACGGGGCCCACTGGGACACTGCGGGGGCTCGTGGAAGCCAGCGGCCATTGTGACACAGCGGGGCTGCACAGAGCCCACGGTGCTTTGTGACCCGTGGCTCCCAGGAGAGCCTTTGTGATGCTGGGGAACTACAAGGAAGCCTGGCTCCTCTGTGACACCACCACAGAAGCTCAGGGGAGCCCTGGAGACCGTGCTGATGCTATGGAACCTGATGCAACCCTGCCTCCACTGTGACACCACAGAAGCTCGGGGAGCTCTGCAGACCGTGGGGATGCTGGCGAAGCTGACGGAACCCTGGGCACCACAGTGACGCTATGGAACCTGGTGGAACCGAGGGGCCACAGTGACACTGTGGGGCCTTATGGAAGCAACAGGACCCTGGTGGGAAGCCACGGGATGATTAATCCTGCACGAACCTGCTCCAGGTGGGCTCCTCTCTCCCGGCTTCCACAGGTGCTGCTAGGATCCCACTCCGGCACTGGCTTGGCACGGGCTCACGGCTTCCTTTGGCAATGGCTCTGCTCCAGGATGGCATGCTGCAGAGAATGCAGGTAGATTTTGTGCTCACTCCTGGCATGCAGCTGGACAATAAAGCCTGATCCAGCCCCCCCTCAGCATATGTCCGGCTCTGGCATTGGGGCGGGGCAACTTTGGGAGCAGCCCCAGCCCTGCTCCTGCTCCCGGCTGGGCACCCAGCTGCTGGGACACAGGTGTGTCCTGATGCTACCGTCTACTCCTTTGAGAAGGGGAGGACAGAGTGCATCAGGGAGTTTGGTGTGGCTTACATGCGGCAAGGAGAAGGTGCAGCCCCAAACTGGCTTTCACTTCTAGAACCTTTTGCTATTGCGGGAGCAGCTGCTGGAGCTTTTCAACCGAGCTGCAAGAGTGAAAAGTGTGATGGCATGTCTATCTGAGAAGGAAGGTTCGGTGCCGCAGCCTGTTGTGCACAATTTATATGCTGATAAGAGAAGGGGGTGCTTTTGCAACGTTTTCCTTCCTGACACTTCTGTCTCTGTGAGCTTTAGCTGCTTGGACTCAGGGATACCGAAGGTGTGTGAAAGTGACTGGGATGCGAGAATCATGTTGCACAGGGAACAGGGAAGGTCAGCAAATGTTTCCTGTCCTGGCACATCTCTCAGTCTGAACTGCAGCTGCAGATGCTTCACTTCCGCCAAGGACTCTGCCACCTTGAGAGAAGGATGCGCTCTATGGAGTTGAGAAAGAAAGTGCGTCTCACTAGCTTCTTTCCTCTACTTCATAGACAGCAAAGGGGCTATGAAAGGCAGCACTGGCTTTTTGTTCTAGGACTTCTTCTTTACAAGCAGCTGCTGGATGTTTGGAAGGGGGTTTGGGATATGCAAAAATGAGAGGCTAAGATGGTAAGAGGGTAAGATGGAAGTCATCTGGCAAAAGCAGAGCTCACAAAAGGGCCAGCTGAGAAAGCTCTTGCTGCCTACAACTTCAACTGCACCCCTCAAAGCAGCAGCACACACGCTGCTCTCGGCACTTTCCTTCTCAGCTCTACGCACCATCCTAAGCCTTGCCTCTCCCACACTCAGGATCCAAAGACAACGGCACCAGGGACTGCTCACACACTAAAGGCACCAGGACAAAAGGCTCACCAGCTTGGCCTTTGCATTCCCGCTGACAGCTCCACAGCTTGAACCCAGAGAACTGCACGCTGGCAACAGCCTTTCCAATCACTCTGAGCACCTCATGACAAGGAGCTGCAGCGTGTGGGGAATGAATCTCCAGCAGCCTCCTGCCCCAGGCTGTCCCCCGGGAGCAGCCCTGCTCCAGGCCGTGACTGCCACCTGCACAGCCAAAGGACCCGGAGCCGGTGTTACACACCACGGCTGTGCCTGGCACAGAGACACCAGTGGCCACACAAGTGGCCATGGCACTGTCCACACACAGTCCCTGCTGCTGCTCCCCCAGCCGCTGGCACCAACTCCCAGCCACCCACTCCTAAAGCCACGGGGCCCACTGGGACACTGCGGGGGCTCGTGGAAGCCAGCGGCCATTGTGACACAGCGGGGCTGCACAGAGCCCACGGTGCTTTGTGACCCGTGGCTCCCAGGAGAGCCTTTGTGATGCTGGGGAACTACAAGGAAGCCTGGCTCCTCTGTGACACCACCACAGAAGCTCAGGAGAGCCCTGGAGACCGTGCTGATGCTATGGAACCTGATGCAACCCTGCCTCCTCTGTGACACCACCACAGAAGCTCAGGGGAGCCCTGGAGACCGTGCTGATGCTATGGAACCTGATGCAACCCTGCCTCCTCTGTGACACCACAGAAGCTCTTGGAGCCCTGGAGACCGTGCTGATGCTATGGAACCTGATGCAACCCTGCCTCCACTGTGACACCACAGAAGCTCGGGGAGCTCTGCAGACCGTGGGGATGCTGGCGAAGCTGACGGAACCCTGGGCACCACAGTGACGCTATGGAACCTGGTGGAACCGAGGGGCCACAGTGACACTGTGGGGCCTTTTGGAAGCAACAGGACCCTGGTGGGAAGCCACGGGATGATTAATCCTGCACGAACCTGCTCCAGGTGGGCTCCTCTCTCCCGGCTTCCACAGGTGCTGCTAGGATCCCACTCCGGCACTGGCTTGGCACGGGCTCACGGCTTCCTTTGGCAATGGCTCTGCTCCAGGATGGCATGCTGCAGAGAATGCAGGTAGATTTTGTGCTCACTCCTGGCATGCAGCTGGACAATAAAGCCTGATCCAGCCCCCCCTCAGCATATGTCCGGCTCTGGCATTGGGGCGGGGCAACTTTGGGAGCAGCCCCAGCCCTGCTCCTGCTCCCGGCTGGGCACCCAGCTGCTGGGACACAGGTGTGTCCTGATGCCACCGTCTACTCCTTTGAGAAGGGGAGGACAGAGTGCATCAGGGAGTTTGGTGTGGCTTACATGCGGGAAGGAGAAGGTGCAGCCCCAAACTGGCTTTCACTTCTAGAACCTTTTGCTATTGCGGGAGCAGCTGCTGGAGCTTTTCAACCGAGCTGCAAGAGTGAAAAGTGTGATGGCATGTCTATCTGAGAAGGAAGGTTCGGTGCCGCAGCCTGTTGTGCACAATTTATATGCTGATAAGAGAAGGGGGTGCTTTTGGAACGTTTTCCTTCCTGACACTTCTGTCTCTGTGAGCTTTAGCTGCTTGGACTCAGGGATACCGAAGGTATGTGAAAGTGACTGGGATGCGAGAATCATGTTGCACAGGGAACAGGGAAGGTCAGCAAATGTTTCCTGTCCTGGCACATCTCTCAGTCTGAACTGCAGCTGCAGATGCTTCACTTCCGCCAAGGACTCTGCCACCTTGAGAGAAGGATGCGCTCTATGGAGTTGAGAAAGAAAGTGCATCTCACTAGCTTCTTTCCTCTACTTCATAGACAGCAAAGGGGCTATGAAAGGCAGCACTGGCTTTTTGTTCTAGGACTTCTTCTTTACAAGCAGCTGCTGGATGTTTGGAAGGGGGTTTGGGATATGCAAAAATGAGAGGCTAAGATGGTAAGAGGGTAAGATGGAAGTCATCTTGCAAAAGCAGAGCTCACAAAAGGGCCAGCTGAGAAAGCTCTTGCTGCCTACAACTTCAACTGCACCCCTCAAAGCAGCAGCACACACGCTGCTCTCGGCACTTTCCTTCTCAGCTCTACGCACCATCCTAAGCCTTGCCTCTCCCACACTCAGGATCCAAAGACAACGGCACCAGGGACTGCTCACACACTAAAGGCACCAGGACAAAAGGCTCACCAGCTTGGCCTTTGCATTCCCGCTGACAGCTCCACAGCTTGAACCCAGAGAACTGCCTGCTGCCAACAGCCTTTCCAATCACTCTGAGCACCTCATGACAAGGAGTGTGGGGAATGAATCTCCAGCAGCCTCCTGCCCCAGGCTGTCCCCCGGGAGCAGCCCTGCTCCAGGCCGTGACTGCCACCTGCACAGCCAAAGGACCCGGAGCCGGTGTTACACACCACGGCTGTGCCTGGCACAGAGACACCAGTGGCCACACAAGTGGCCATGGCACTGTCCACACACAGTCCCTGCTGCTGCTCCCCCAGCCGCTGGCACCAACTCCCAGCCACCCACTCCTAAAGCCACGGGGCCCACTGGGACACTGCGGGGGCTCGTGGAAGCCAGCGGCCATTGTGACACAGCGGGGCTGCACAGAGCCCACGGTGCTTTGTGACCCGTGGCTCCCAGGAGAGCCTTTGTGATGCTGGGGAACTACAAGGAAGCCTGGCTCCTCTGTGACACCACCACAGAAGCTCAGGGGAGCCCTGGAGACCGTGCTGATGCTATGGAACCTGATGCAACCCTGCCTCCACTGTGACACCACAGAAGCTCGGGGAGCTCTGCAGACCGTGGGGATGCTGGCGAAGCTGACGGAACCCTGGGCACCACAGTGACGCTATGGAACCTGGTGGAACCGAGGGGCCACAGTGACACTGTGGGGCCTTTTGGAAGCAACAGGACCCTGGTGGGAAGCCACGGGATGATTAA
The DNA here is from genome assembly GCF_041296385.1 of Aphelocoma coerulescens. NCBI lineage: Eukaryota > Metazoa > Chordata > Aves > Passeriformes > Corvidae > Aphelocoma > Aphelocoma coerulescens. Next base: position 539,466 of record NW_027183981.1, on the reverse strand, counting down.
TCCTGCACGAACCTGCTCCAGGTGGGCTCCTCTCTCCCGGCTTCCACAGGTGCTGCTAGGATCCCACTCCGGCACTGGCTTGGCACGGGCTCACGGCTTCCTTTGGCAATGGCTCTGCTCCAGGATGGCATGCTGCAGAGAATGCAGGTAGATTTTGTGCTCACTCCTGGCATGCAGCTGGACAATAAAGCCTGATCCAGCCCCCCCTCAGCATATGTCCGGCTCTGGCATTGGGGCCGGGCAACTTTGGGAGCAGCCCCAGCCCTGCTCCTGCTCCCGGCTGGGCACCCAGCTGCTGGGACACAGGTGTGTCCTGATGCCACCGTCTACTCCTTTGAGAAGGGGAGGACAGAGTGCATCAGGGAGTTTGGTGTGGCTTACATGCGGCAAGGAGAAGGTGCAGCCCCAAACTGGCTTTCACTTCTAGAACCTTTTGCTATTGCGGGAGCAGCTGCTGGAGCTTTTCAACCAAGCTGCAAGAGTGAAAAGTGTGATGGCATGTCTATCTGAGAAGGAAGGTTCGGTGCCGCAGCCTGTTGTGCACAATTTATATGCTGATAAGAGAAGGGGGTGCTTTTGCAACGTTTTCCTTCCTGACACTTCTGTCTCTGTGAGCTTTAGCTGCTTGGACTCAGGGGTACCGAAGGTGTGTGAAAGTGACTGGGATGCGATAATCATGTTGCACAGGGAACAGGGAAGGTCAGCAAATGTTTCCTGTCCTGGCACATCTCTCAGTCTGAACTGCAGCTGCAGATGCTTCACTTCCGCCAAGGACTCTGCCACCTTGAGAGAAGGATGCGCTCTATGGAGTTGAGAAAGAAAGTGCGTCTCACTAGCTTCTTTCCTCTACTTCATAGACAGCAAAGGGGCTATGAAAGGCAGCACTGGCTTTTTGTTCTAGGACTTCTTCTTTACAAGCAGCTGCTGGATGTTTGGAAGGGGGTTTGGGATATGCAAAAATGAGAGGCTAAGATGGTAAGAGGGTAAGATGGAAGTCATCTGGCAAAAGCAGAGCTCACAAAAGGGCCAGCTGAGAAAGCTCTTGCTGCCTACAACTTCAACTGCACCCCTCAAAGCAGCAGCACACACGCTGCTCTCGGCACTTTCCTTCTCAGCTCTACGCACCATCCTAAGCCTTGCCTCTCCCACACTCAGGATCCAAAGACAACGGCACCAGGGACTGCTCACACACTAAAGGCACCAGGAAAAAAGGCTCAGCAGCTTGGCCTTTGCATTCCCGCTGACAGCTCCACAGCTTGAACCCAGAGAACTGCCTGCTGCCAACAGCCTTTCCAATCACTCTGAGCACCTCATGACAAGGAGTGTGGGGAATGAATCTCCAGCAGCCTCCTGCCCCAGGCTGTCCCCCGGGAGCAGCCCTGCTCCAGGCCGTGACTGCCACCTGCACAGCCAAAGGACCCGGAGCCGGTGTTACACACCACGGCTGTGCCTGGCACAGAGACACCAGTGGCCACACAAGTGGCCATGGCACTGTCCACACACAGTCCCTGCTGCTGCTCCCCCAGCCGCTGGCACCAACTCCCAGCCACCCACTCCTAAAGCCACGGGGCCCACTGGGACACTGCGGGGGCTCGTGGAAGCCAGCGGCCATTGTGACACAGCGGGGCTGCACAGAGCCCACGGTGCTTTGTGACCCGTGGCTCCCAGGAGAGCCTTTGTGATGCTGGGGAACTACAAGGAAGCCTGGCTCCTCTGTGACACCACCACAGAAGCTCAGGGGAGCCCTGGAGACCGTGCTGATGCTATGGAACCTGATGCAACCCTGCCTCCTCTGTGACACCACAGAAGCTCTTGGAGCCCTGGAGACCGTGGTGATGCTATGGAACCTGATGCAACCCTGCCTCCTCTGTGACACCACAGAAGATCAGATAGCCCTGGAGACTGTGGTGATGCTATGGAACCTGATGCAACCCTGCCTCCACTGTGACACCACAGAACCTCTGGGAGCCCTGGAGACCGTGCTGATGCTATGGAACCTGATGCAACCCTGCCTCCACTGTGACACCACAGAAGCTCGGGGAGCTCTGCAGACCGTGGGGATGCTGGCGAAGCTGACGGAACCCTGGGCACCACAGTGACGCTATGGAACCTGGTGGAACCGAGGGGCCACAGTGACACTGTGGGGCCTTTTGGAAGCAACAGGACCCTGGTGGGAAGCCACGGGATGATTAATCCTGCACGAACCTGCTCCAGGTGGGCTCCTCTCTCCCGGCTTCCACAGGTGCTGCTAGGATCCCACTCCGGCACTGGCTTGGCACGGGCTCACGGCTTCCTTTGGCAATGGCTCTGCTCCAGGATGGCATGCTGCAGAGAATGCAGGTAGATTTTGTGCTCACTCCTGGCATGCAGCTGGACAATAAAGCCTGATCCAGCCCCCCCTCAGCATATGTCCGGCTCTGGCATTGGGGCGGGGCAACTTTGGGAGCAGCCCCAGCCCTGCTCCTGCTCCCGGCTGGGCACCCAGCTGCTGGGACACAGGTGTGTCCTGATGCCACCGTCTACTCCTTTGAGAAGGGGAGGACAGAGTGCATCAGGGAGTTTGGTGTGGCTTACATGCGGCAAGGAGAAGGTGCAGCCCCAAACTGGCTTTCACTTCTAGAACCTTTTGCTATTGCGGGAGCAGCTGCTGGAGCTTTTCAACCGAGCTGCAAGAGTGAAAAGTGTGATGGCATGTCTATCTGAGAAGGAAGGTTCGGTGCCGCAGCCTGTTGTGCACAATTTATATGCTGATAAGAGAAGGGGGTGCTTTTGCAACATTTTCCTTCCTGACACTTCTGTCTCTGTGAGCTTTAGCTGCTTGGACTCAGGGGTACCGAAGGTGTGTGAAAGTGACTGGGATGCGAGAATCATGTTGCACAGGGAACAGGGAAGGTCAGCAAATGTTTCCTGTCCTGGCACATCTCTCAGTCTGAACTGCAGCTGCAGATGCTTCACTTCCGCCAAGGACTCTGCCACCTTGAGAGAAGGATGCGCTCTATGGAGTTGAGAAAGAAAGTGCGTCTCACTAGCTTCTTTCCTCTACTTCATAGACAGCAAAGGGGCTATGAAAGGCAGCACTGGCTTTTTGTTCTAGGACTTCTTCTTTACAAGCAGCTGCTGGATGTTTGGAAGGGGGTTTGGGATATGCAAAAATGAGAGGCTAAGATGGTAAGAGGGTAAGATGGAAGTCATCTGGCAAAAGCAGAGCTCACAAAAGGGCCAGCTGAGAAAGCTCTTGCTGCCTACAACTTCAACTGCACCCCTCAAAGCAGCAGCACACACGCTGCTCTCGGCACTTTCCTTCTCAGCTCTACGCACCATCCTAAGCCTTGCCTCTCCCACACTCAGGATCCAAAGACAACGGCACCAGGGACTGCTCACACACTAAAGGCACCAGGACAAAAGGCTCACCAGCTTGGCCTTTGCATTCCCGCTGACAGCTCCACAGCTTGAACCCAGAGAACTGCCTGCTGCCAACAGCCTTTCCAATCACTCTGAGCACCTCATGACAAGGAGTGTGGGGAATGAATCTCCAGCAGCCTCCTGCCCCAGGCTGTCCCCCGGGAGCAGCCCTGCTCCAGGCCGTGACTGCCACCTGCACAGCCAAAGGACCCGGAGCCGGTGTTACACACCACGGCTGTGCCTGGCACAGAGACACCAGTGGCCACACAAGTGGCCATGGCACTGTCCACACACAGTCCCTGCTGCTGCTCCCCCAGCCGCTGGCACCAACTCCCAGCCACCCACTCCTAAAGCCACGGAGCCCACTGGGACACTGCGGGGGCTCGTGGAAGCCAGCGGCCATTGTGACACAGCGGGGCTGCACAGAGCCCACGGTGCTTTGTGACCCGTGGCCCCCAGGAGAGCCTTTGTGATGCTGGGGAACTACAAGGAAGCCTGGCTCCTCTGTGACACCACCACAGAAGCTCAGGGGAGCCCTGGAGACCGTGCTGATGCTATGGAACCTGATGCAACCCTGCCTCCACTGTGACACCACAGAAGCTCTTGGAGCTCTGCAGACCGTGGGGATGCTGGCGAAGCTGACGGAACCCTGGGCACCACAGTGACGCTATGGAACCTGGTGGAACCGAGGGGCCACAGTGACACTGTGGGGCCTTTTGGAAGCAACAGGACCCTGGTGGGAAGCCACGGGATGATTAATCCTGCACGAACCTGCTCCAGGTGGGCTCCTCTCTCCCGGCTTCCACAGGTGCTGCTAGGATCCCACTCCGGCACTGGCTTGGCACGGGCTCACGGCTTCCTTTGGCAATGGCTCTGCTCCAGGATGGCATGCTGCAGAGAATGCAGGTAGATTTTGTGCTCACTCCTGGCATGCAGCTGGACAATAAAGCCTGATCCAGCCCCCCCTCAGCATATGTCCGGCTCTGGCATTGGGGCGGGGCAACTTTGGGAGCAGCCCCAGCCCTGCTCCTGCTCCCGGCTGGGCACCCAGCTGCTGGGACACAGGTGTGTCCTGATGCCACCGTCTACTCCTTTGAGAAGGGGAGGACAGAGTGCATCAGGGAGTTTGGTGTGGCTTACATGCGGCAAGGAGAAGGTGCAGCCCCAAACTGGCTTTCACTTCTAGAACCTTTTGCTATTGCGGGAGCAGCTGCTGGAGCTTTTCAACCGAGCTGCAAGAGTGAAAAGTGTGATGGCATGTCTATCTGAGAAGGAAGGTTCGGTGCCACAGCCTGTTGTGCACAATTTATATGCTGATAAGAGAAGGGGGTGCTTTTGCAACGTTTTCCTTCCTGACACTTCTGTCTCTGTGAGCTTTAGCTGCTTGGACTCAGGGGTACCGAAGGTGTGTGAAAGTGACTGGGATGCGAGAATCATGTTGCACAGGGAACAGGGAAGGTCAGCAAATGTTTCCTGTCCTGGCACATCTCTCAGTCTGAACTGCAGCTGCAGATGCTTCACTTCCGCCAAGGACTCTGCCACCTTGAGAGAAGGATGCGCTCTATGGAGTTGAGAAAGAAAGTGCGTCTCACTAGCTTCTTTCCTCTACTTCATAGACAGCAAAGGGGCTATGAAAGGCAGCACTGGCTTTTTGTTCTAGGACTTCTTCTTTACAAGCAGCTGCTGGATGTTTGGAAGGGGGTTTGGGATATGCAAAAATGAGAGGCTAAGATGGTAAGAGGGTAAGATGGAAGTCATCTGGCAAAAGCAGAGCTCACAAAAGGGCCAGCTGAGAAAGCTCTTGCTGCCTACAACTTCAACTGCACCCCTCAAAGCAGCAGCACACACGCTGCTCTCGGCACTTTCCTTCTCAGCTCTACGCACCATCCTAAGCCTTGCCTCTCCCACACTCAGGATCCAAAGACAACGGCACCAGGGACTGCTCACACACTAAAGGCACCAGGACAAAAGGCTCACCAGCTTGGCCTTTGCATTCCCGCTGACAGCTCCACAGCTTGAACCCAGAGAACTGCCTGCTGCCAACAGCCTTTCCAATCACTCTGAGCACCTCATGACAAGGAGTGTGGGGAATGAATCTCCAGCAGCCTCCTGCCCCAGGCTGTCCCCCGGGAGCAGCCCTGCTCCAGGCCGTGACTGCCACCTGCACAGCCAAAGGACCCGGAGCCGGTGTTACACACCACGGCTGTGCCTGGCACAGAGACACCAGTGGCCACACAAGTGGCCATGGCACTGTCCACACACAGTCCCTGCTGCTGCTCCCCCAGCCGCTGGCACCAACTCCCAGCCACCCACTCCTAAAGCCACGGGGCCCACTGGGACACTGCGGGGGCTCGTGGAAGCCAGCGGCCATTGTGACACAGCGGGGCTGCACAGAGCCCACGGTGCTTTGTGACCCGTGGCTCCCAGGAGAGCCTTTGTGATGCTGGGGAACTACAAGGAAGCCTGGCTCCTCTGTGACACCACCACAGAAGCTCAGGGGAGCCCTGGAGACCGTGCTGATGCTATGGAACCTGATGCAACCCTGCCTCCTCTGTGACACCACAGAAGCTCTTGGAGCCCTGGAGACCGTGGTGATGCTATGGAACCTGATGCAACCCTGCCTCCTCTGTGACACCACAGAAGATCAGATAGCCCTGGAGACTGTGGTGATGCTATGGAACCTGATGCAACCCTGCCTCCACTGTGACACCACAGAACCTCTGGGAGCCCTGGAGACCGTGCTGATGCTATGGAACCTGATGCAACCCTGCCTCCACTGTGACACCACAGAAGCTCGGGGAGCTCTGCAGACCGTGGGGATGCTGGCGAAGCTGACGGAACCCTGGGCACCACAGTGACGCTATGGAACCTGGTGGAACCGAGGGGCCACAGTGACACTGTGGGGCCTTTTGGAAGCAACAGGACCCTGGTGGGAAGCCACGGGATGATTAATCCTGCACGAACCTGCTCCAGGTGGGCTCCTCTCTCCCGGCTTCCACAGGTGCTGCTAGGATCCCACTCCGGCACTGGCTTGGCACGGGCTCACGGCTTCCTTTGGCAATGGCTCTGCTCCAGGATGGCATGCTGCAGAGAATGCAGGTAGATTTTGTGCTCACTCCTGGCATGCAGCTGGACAATAAAGCCTGATCCAGCCCCCCCTCAGCATATGTCCGGCTCTGGCATTGGGGCGGGGCAACTTTGGGAGCAGCCCCAGCCCTGCTCCTGCTCCCGGCTGGGCACCCAGCTGCTGGGACACAGGTGTGTCCTGATGCCACCGTCTACTCCTTTGAGAAGGGGAGGACAGAGTGCATCAGGGAGTTTGGTGTGGCTTACATGCGGCAAGGAGAAGGTGCAGCCCCAAACTGGCTTTCACTTCTAGAACCTTTTGCTATTGCGGGAGCAGCTGCTGGAGCTTTTCAACCGAGCTGCAAGAGTGAAAAGTGTGATGGCATGTCTATCTGAGAAGGAAGGTTCGGTGCCGCAGCCTGTTGTGCACAATTTATATGCTGATAAGAGAAGGGGGTGCTTTTGCAACGTTTTCCTTCCTGACACTTCTGTCTCTGTGAGCTTTAGCTGCTTGGACTCAGGGGTACCGAAGGTGTGTGAAAGTGACTGGGATGCGAGAATCATGTTGCACAGGGAACAGGGAAGGTCAGCAAATGTTTCCTGTCCTGGCACATCTCTCAGTCTGAACTGCAGCTGCAGATGCTTCACTTCCGCCAAGGACTCTGCCACCTTGAGAGAAGGATGCGCTCTATGGAGTTGAGAAAGAAAGTGCGTCTCACTAGCTTCTTTCCTCTACTTCATAGACAGCAAAGGGGCTATGAAAGGCAGCACTGGCTTTTTGTTCTAGGACTTCTTCTTTACAAGCAGCTGCTGGATGTTTGGAAGGGGGTTTGGGATATGCAAAAATGAGAGGCTAAGATGGTAAGAGGGTAAGATGGAAGTCATCTGGCAAAAGCAGAGCTCACAAAAGGGCCAGCTGAGAAAGCTCTTGCTGCCTACAACTTCAACTGCACCCCTCAAAGCAGCAGCACACACGCTGCTCTCGGCACTTTCCTTCTCAGCTCTACGCACCATCCTAAGCCTTGCCTCTCCCACACTCAGGATCCAAAGACAACGGCACCAGGGACTGCTCACACACTAAAGGCACCAGGACAAAAGGCTCACCAGCTTGGCCTTTGCATTCCCGCTGACAGCTCCACAGCTTGAACCCAGAGAACTGCCTGCTGCCAACAGCCTTTCCAATCACTCTGAGCACCTCATGACAAGGAGTGTGGGGAATGAATCTCCAGCAGCCTCCTGCCCCAGGCTGTCCCCCGGGAGCAGCCCTGCTCCAGGCCGTGACTGCCACCTGCACAGCCAAAGGACCCGGAGCCGGTGTTACACACCACGGCTGTGCCTGGCACAGAGACACCAGTGGCCACACAAGTGGCCATGGCACTGTCCACACACAGTCCCTGCTGCTGCTCCCCCAGCCGCTGGCACCAACTCCCAGCCACCCACTCCTAAAGCCACGGGGCCCACTGGGACACTGCGGGGGCTCGTGGAAGCCAGCGGCCATTGTGACACAGCGGGGCTGCACAGAGCCCACGGTGCTTTGTGACCCGTGGCTCCCAGGAGAGCCTTTGTGATGCTGGGGAACTACAAGGAAGCCTGGCTCCTCTGTGACACCACCACAGAAGCTCAGGGGAGCCCTGGAGACCGTGCTGATGCTATGGAACCTGATGCAACCCTGCCTCCACTGTGACACCACAGAAGCTCGGGGAGCTCTGCAGACCGTGGGGATGCTGGCGAAGCTGACGGAACCCTGGGCACCACAGTGACGCTATGGAACCTGGTGGAACCGAGGGGCCACAGTGACACTGTGGGGCCTTTTGGAAGCAACAGGACCCTGGTGGGAAGCCACGGGATGATTAATCCTGCACGAACCTGCTCCAGGTGGGCTCCTCTCTCCCGGCTTCCACAGGTGCTGCTAGGATCCCACTCCGGCACTGGCTTGGCACGGGCTCACGGCTTCCTTTGGCAATGGCTCTGCTCCAGGATGGCATGCTGCAGAGAATGCAGGTAGATTTTGTGCTCACTCCTGGCATGCAGCTGGACAATAAAGCCTGATCCAGCCCCCCCTCAGCATATGTCCGGCTCTGGCATTGGGGCCGGGCAACTTTGGGAGCAGCCCCAGCCCTGCTCCTGCTCCCGGCTGGGCACCCAGCTGCTGGGACACAGGTGTGTCCTGATGCCACCGTCTACTCCTTTGAGAAGGGGAGGACAGAGTGCATCAGGGAGTTTGGTGTGGCTTACATGCGGCAAGGAGAAGGTGCAGCCCCAAACTGGCTTTCACTTCTAGAACCTTTTGCTATTGCGGGAGCAGCTGCTGGAGCTTTTCAACCAAGCTGCAAGAGTGAAAAGTGTGATGGCATGTCTATCTGAGAAGGAAGGTTCGGTGCCGCAGCCTGTTGTGCACAATTTATATGCTGATAAGAGAAGGGGGTGCTTTTGCAACGTTTTCCTTCCTGACACTTCTGTCTCTGTGAGCTTTAGCTGCTTGGACTCAGGGGTACCGAAGGTGTGTGAAAGTGACTGGGATGCGAGAATCATGTTGCACAGGGAACAGGGAAGGTCAGCAAATGTTTCCTGTCCTGGCACATCTCTCAGTCTGAACTGCAGCTGCAGATGCTTCACTTCCGCCAAGGACTCTGCCACCTTGAGAGAAGGATGCGCTCTATGGAGTTGAGAAAGAAAGTGCGTCTCACTAGCTTCTTTCCTCTACTTCATAGACAGCAAAGGGGCTATGAAAGGCAGCACTGGCTTTTTGTTCTAGGACTTCTTCTTTACAAACAGCTGCTGGATGTTTGGAAGGGGGTTTGGGATATGCAAAAATGAGAGGCTAAGATGGTAAGAGGGTAAGATGGAAGTCATCTGGCAAAAGCAGAGCTCACAAAAGGGCCAGCTGAGAAAGCTCTTGCTGCCTACAACTTCAACTGCACCCCTCAAAGCAGCAGCACACACGCTGCTCTCGGCACTTTCCTTCTCAGCTCTACGCACCATCCTAAGCCTTGCCTCTCCCACACTCAGGATCCAAAGACAACGGCACCAGGGACTGCTCACACACTAAAGGCACCAGGAAAAAAGGCTCAGCAGCTTGGCCTTTGCATTCCCGCTGACAGCTCCACAGCTTGAACCCAGAGAACTGCCTGCTGCCAACAGCCTTTCCAATCACTCTGAGCACCTCATGACAAGGAGTGTGGGGAATGAATCTCCAGCAGCCTCCTGCCCCAGGCTGTCCCCCGGGAGCAGCCCTGCTCCAGGCCGTGACTGCCACCTGCACAGCCAAAGGACCCGGAGCCGGTGTTACACACCACGGCTGTGCCTGGCACAGAGACACCAGTGGCCACACAAGTGGCCATGGCACTGTCCACACACAGTCCCTGCTGCTGCTCCCCCAGCCGCTGGCACCAACTCCCAGCCACCCACTCCTAAAGCCACGGGGCCCACTGGGACACTGCGGGGGCTCGTGGAAGCCAGCGGCCATTGTGACACAGCGGGGCTGCACAGAGCCCACGGTGCTTTGTGACCCGTGGCTCCCAGGAGAGCCTTTGTGATGCTGGGGAACTACAAGGAAGCCTGGCTCCTCTGTGACACCACCACAGAAGCTCAGGGGAGCCCTGGAGACCGTGCTGATGCTATGGAACCTGATGCAACCCTGCCTCCTCTGTGACACCACAGAAGCTCTTGGAGCCCTGGAGACCGTGGTGATGCTATGGAACCTGATGCAACCCTGCCTCCTCTGTGACACCACAGAAGATCAGATAGCCCTGGAGACTGTGGTGATGCTATGGAACCTGATGCAACCCTGCCTCCACTGTGACACCACAGAACCTCTGGGAGCCCTGGAGACCGTGCTGATGCTATGGAACCTGATGCAACCCTGCCTCCACTGTGACACCACAGAAGCTCGGGGAGCTCTGCAGACCGTGGGGATGCTGGCGAAGCTGACGGAACCCTGGGCACCACAGTGACGCTATGGAACCTGGTGGAACCGAGGGGCCACAGTGACACTGTGGGGCCTTTTGGAAGCAACAGGACCCTGGTGGGAAGCCACGGGATGATTAATCCTGCACGAACCTGCTCCAGGTGGGCTCCTCTCTCCCGGCTTCCACAGGTGCTGCTAGGATCCCACTCCGGCACTGGCTTGGCACGGGCTCACGGCTTCCTTTGGCAATGGCTCTGCTCCAGGATGGCATGCTGCAGAGAATGCAGGTAGATTTTGTGCTCACTCCTGGCATGCAGCTGGACAATAAAGCCTGATCCAGCCCCCCCTCAGCATATGTCCGGCTCTGGCATTGGGGCGGGGCAACTTTGGGAGCAGCCCCAGCCCTGCTCCTGCTCCCGGCTGGGCACCCAGCTGCTGGGACACAGGTGTGTCCTGATGCCACCGTCTACTCCTTTGAGAAGGGGAGGACAGAGTGCATCAGGGAGTTTGGTGTGGCTTACATGCGGCAAGGAGAAGGTGCAGCCCCAAACTGGCTTTCACTTCTAGAACCTTTTGCTATTGCGGGAGCAGCTGCTGGAGCTTTTCAACCGAGCTGCAAGAGTGAAAAGTGTGATGGCATGTCTATCTGAGAAGGAAGGTTCGGTGCCGCAGCCTGTTGTGCACAATTTATATGCTGATAAGAGAAGGGGGTGCTTTTGCAACATTTTCCTTCCTGACACTTCTGTCTCTGTGAGCTTTAGCTGCTTGGACTCAGGGGTACCGAAGGTGTGTGAAAGTGACTGGGATGCGAGAATCATGTTGCACAGGGAACAGGGAAGGTCAGCAAATGTTTCCTGTCCTGGCACATCTCTCAGTCTGAACTGCAGCTGCAGATGCTTCACTTCCGCCAAGGACTCTGCCACCTTGAGAGAAGGATGCGCTCTATGGAGTTGAGAAAGAAAGTGCGTCTCACTAGCTTCTTTCCTCTACTTCATAGACAGCAAAGGGGCTATGAAAGGCAGCACTGGCTTTTTGTTCTAGGACTTCTTCTTTACAAGCAGCTGCTGGATGTTTGGAAGGGGGTTTGGGATATGCAAAAATGAGAGGCTAAGATGGTAAGAGGGTAAGATGGAAGTCATCTGGCAAAAGCAGAGCTCACAAAAGGGCCAGCTGAGAAAGCTCTTGCTGCCTACAACTTCAACTGCACCCCTCAAAGCAGCAGCACACACGCTGCTCTCGGCACTTTCCTTCTCAGCTCTACGCACCATCCTAAGCCTTGCCTCTCCCACACTCAGGATCCAAAGACAACGGCACCAGGGACTGCTCACACACTAAAGGCACCAGGACAAAAGGCTCACCAGCTTGGCCTTTGCATTCCCGCTGACAGCTCCACAGCTTGAACCCAGAGAACTGCCTGCTGCCAACAGCCTTTCCAATCACTCTGAGCACCTCATGACAAGGAGTGTGGGGAATGAATCTCCAGCAGCCTCCTGCCCCAGGCTGTCCCCCGGGAGCAGCCCTGCTCCAGGCCGTGACTGCCACCTGCACAGCCAAAGGACCCGGAGCCGGTGTTACACACCACGGCTGTGCCTGGCACAGAGACACCAGTGGCCACACAAGTGGCCATGGCACTGTCCACACACAGTCCCTGCTGCTGCTCCCCCAGCCGCTGGCACCAACTCCCAGCCACCCACTCCTAAAGCCACGGAGCCCACTGGGACACTGCGGGGGCTCGTGGAAGCCAGCGGCCATTGTGACACAGCGGGGCTGCACAGAGCCCACGGTGCTTTGTGACCCGTGGCCCCCAGGAGAGCCTTTGTGATGCTGGGGAACTACAAGGAAGCCTGGCTCCTCTGTGACACCACCACAGAAGCTCAGGGGAGCCCTGGAGACCGTGCTGATGCTATGGAACCTGATGCAACCCTGCCTCCACTGTGACACCACAGAAGCTCTTGGAGCTCTGCAGACCGTGGGGATGCTGGCGAAGCTGACGGAACCCTGGGCACCACAGTGACGCTATGGAACCTGGTGGAACCGAGGGGCCACAGTGACACTGTGGGGCCTTTTGGAAGCAACAGGACCCTGGTGGGAAGCCACGGGATGATTAATCCTGCACGAACCTGCTCCAGGTGGGCTCCTCTCTCCCGGCTTCCACAGGTGCTGCTAGGATCCCACTCCGGCACTGGCTTGGCACGGGCTCACGGCTTCCTTTGGCAATGGCTCTGCTCCAGGATGGCATGCTGCAGAGAATGCAGGTAGATTTTGTGCTCACTCCTGGCATGCAGCTGGACAATAAAGCCTGATCCAGCCCCCCCTCAGCATATGTCCGGCTCTGGCATTGGGGCGGGGCAACTTTGGGAGCAGCCCCAGCCCTGCTCCTGCTCCCGGCTGGGCACCCAGCTGCTGGGACACAGGTGTGTCCTGATGCCACCGTCTACTCCTTTGAGAAGGGGAGGACAGAGTGCATCAGGGAGTTTGGTGTGGCTTACATGCGGCAAGGAGAAGGTGCAGCCCCAAACTGGCTTTCACTTCTAGAACCTTTTGCTATTGCGGGAGCAGCTGCTGGAGCTTTTCAACCGAGCTGCAAGAGTGAAAAGTGTGATGGCATGTCTATCTGAGAAGGAAGGTTCGGTGCCACAGCCTGTTGTGCACAATTTATATGCTGATAAGAGAAGGGGGTGCTTTTGCAACGTTTTCCTTCCTGACACTTCTGTCTCTGTGAGCTTTAGCTGCTTGGACTCAGGGGTACCGAAGGTGTGTGAAAGTGACTGGGATGCGAGAATCATGTTGCACAGGGAACAGGGAAGGTCAGCAAATGTTTCCTGTCCTGGCACATCTCTCAGTCTGAACTGCAGCTGCAGATGCTTCACTTCCGCCAAGGACTCTGCCACCTTGAGAGAAGGATGCGCTCTATGGAGTTGAGAAAGAAAGTGCGTCTCACTAGCTTCTTTCCTCTACTTCATAGACAGCAAAGGGGCTATGAAAGGCAGCACTGGCTTTTTGTTCTAGGACTTCTTCTTTACAAGCAGCTGCTGGATGTTTGGAAGGGGGTTTGGGATATGCAAAAATGAGAGGCTAAGATGGTAAGAGGGTAAGATGGAAGTCATCTGGCAAAAGCAGAGCTCACAAAAGGGCCAGCTGAGAAAGCTCTTGCTGCCTACAACTTCAACTGCACCCCTCAAAGCAGCAGCACACACGCTGCTCTCGGCACTTTCCTTCTCAGCTCTACGCACCATCCTAAGCCTTGCCTCTCCCACACTCAGGATCCAAAGACAACGGCACCAGGGACTGCTCACACACTAAAGGCACCAGGACAAAAGGCTCACCAGCTTGGCCTTTGCATTCCCGCTGACAGCTCCACAGCTTGAACCCAGAGAACTGCCTGCTGCCAACAGCCTTTCCAATCACTCTGAGCACCTCATGACAAGGAGTGTGGGGAATGAATCTCCAGCAGCCTCCTGCCCCAGGCTGTCCCCCGGGAGCAGCCCTGCTCCAGGCCGTGACTGCCACCTGCACAGCCAAAGGACCCGGAGCCGGTGTTACACACCACGGCTGTGCCTGGCACAGAGACACCAGTGGCCACACAAGTGGCCATGGCACTGTCCACACACAGTCCCTGCTGCTGCTCCCCCAGCCGCTGGCACCAACTCCCAGCCACCCACTCCTAAAGTCACGGGGCCCACTGGGACACTGCGGGGGCTCGTGGAAGCCAGCGGCCATTGTGACACAGCGGGGCTGCACAGAGCCCACGGTGCTTTGTGACCCGTGGCTCCCAGGAGAGCCTTTGTGATGCTGGGGAACTACAAGGAAGCCTGGCTCCTCTGTGACACCACCACAGAAGCTCAGGGGAGCCCTGGAGACCGTGCTGATGCTATGGAACCTGATGCAACCCTGCCTCCTCTGTGACACCACAGAAGCTCTTGGAGCCCTGGAGACCGTGGTGATGCTATGGAACCTGATGCAACCCTGCCTCCTCTGTGACACCACAGAAGATCAGATAGCCCTGGAGACTGTGGTGATGCTATGGAACCTGATGCAACCCTGCCTCCACTGTGACACCACAGAACCTCTGGGAGCCCTGGAGACCGTGCTGATGCTATGGAACCTGATGCAACCCTGCCTCCACTGTGACACCACAGAAGCTCGGGGAGCTCTGCAGACCGTGGGGATGCTGGCGAAGCTGACGGAACCCTGGGCACCACAGTGACGCTATGGAACCTGGTGGAACCGAGGGGCCACAGTGACACTGTGGGGCCTTTTGGAAGCAACAGGACCCTGGTGGGAAGCCACGGGATGATTAATCCTGCACGAACCTGCTCCAGGTGGGCTCCTCTCTCCCGGCTTCCACAGGTGCTGCTAGGATCCCACTCCGGCACTGGCTTGGCACGGGCTCACGGCTTCCTTTGGCAATGGCTCTGCTCCAGGATGGCATGCTGCAGAGAATGCAGGTAGATTTTGTGCTCACTCCTGGCATGCAGCTGGACAATAAAGCCTGATCCAGCCCCCCCTCAGCATATGTCCGGCTCTGGCATTGGGGCGGGGCAACTTTGGGAGCAGCCCCAGCCCTGCTCCTGCTCCCGGCTGGGCACCCAGCTGCTGGGACACAGGTGTGTCCTGATGCCACCGTCTACTCCTTTGAGAAGGGGAGGACAGAGTGCATCAGGGAGTTTGGTGTGGCTTACATGCGGCAAGGAGAAGGTGCAGCCCCAAACTGGCTTTCACTTCTAGAACCTTTTGCTATTGCGGGAGCAGCTGCTGGAGCTTTTCAACCGAGCTGCAAGAGTGAAAAGTGTGATGGCATGTCTATCTGAGAAGGAAGGTTCGGTGCCGCAGCCTGTTGTGCACAATTTATATGCTGATAAGAGAAGGGGGTGCTTTTGCAACGTTTTCCTTCCTGACACTTCTGTCTCTGTGAGCTTTAGCTGCTTGGACTCAGGGGTACCGAAGGTGTGTGAAAGTGACTGGGATGCGAGAATCATGTTGCACAGGGAACAGGGAAGGTCAGCAAATGTTTCCTGTCCTGGCACATCTCTCAGTCTGAACTGCAGCTGCAGATGCTTCACTTCCGCCAAGGACTCTGCCACCTTGAGAGAAGGATGCGCTCTATGGAGTTGAGAAAGAAAGTGCGTCTCACTAGCTTCTTTCCTCTACTTCATAGACAGCAAAGGGGCTATGAAAGGCAGCACTGGCTTTTTGTTCTAGGACTTCTTCTTTACAAGCAGCTGCTGGATGTTTGGAAGGGGGTTTGGGATATGCAAAAATGAGAGGCTAAGATGGTAAGAGGGTAAGATGGAAGTCATCTGGCAAAAGCAGAGCTCACAAAAGGGCCAGCTGAGAAAGCTCTTGCTGCCTACAACTTCAACTGCACCCCTCAAAGCAGCAGCACACACGCTGCTCTCGGCACTTTCCTTCTCAGCTCTACGCACCATCCTAAGCCTTGCCTCTCCCACACTCAGGATCCAAAGACAACGGCACCAGGGACTGCTCACACACTAAAGGCACCAGGACAAAAGGCTCACCAGCTTGGCCTTTGCATTCCCGCTGACAGCTCCACAGCTTGAACCCAGAGAACTGCCTGCTGCCAACAGCCTTTCCAATCACTCTGAGCACCTCATGACAAGGAGTGTGGGGAATGAATCTCCAGCAGCCTCCTGCCCCAGGCTGTCCCCCGGGAGCAGCCCTGCTCCAGGCCGTGACTGCCACCTGCACAGCCAAAGGACCCGGAGCCGGTGTTACACACCACGGCTGTGCCTGGCACAGAGACACCAGTGGCCACACAAGTGGCCATGGCACTGTCCACACACAGTCCCTGCTGCTGCTCCCCCAGCCGCTGGCACCAACTCCCAGCCACCCACTCCTAAAGCCACGGGGCCCACTGGGACACTGCGGGGGCTCGTGGAAGCCAGCGGCCATTGTGACACAGCGGGGCTGCACAGAGCCCACGGTGCTTTGTGACCCGTGGCTCCCAGGAGAGCCTTTGTGATGCTGGGGAACTACAAGGAAGCCTGGCTCCTCTGTGACACCACCACAGAAGCTCAGGGGAGCCCTGGAGACCGTGCTGATGCTATGGAACCTGATGCAACCCTGCCTCCACTGTGACACCACAGAAGCTCTTGGAGCTCTGCAGACCGTGGGGATGCTGGCGAAGCTGACGGAACCCTGGGCACCACAGTGACGCTATGGAACCTGGTGGAACCGAGGGGCCACAGTGACACTGTGGGGCCTTTTGGAAGCAACAGGACCCTGGTGGGAAGCCACGGGATGATTAATCCTGCACGAACCTGCTCCAGGTGGGCTCCTCTCTCCCGGCTTCCACAGGTGCTGCTAGGATCCCACTCCGGCACTGGCTTGGCACGGGCTCACGGCTTCCTTTGGCAATGGCTCTGCTCCAGGATGGCATGCTGCAGAGAATGCAGGTAGATTTTGTGCTCACTCCTGGCATGCAGCTGGACAATAAAGCCTGATCCAGCCCCCCCTCAGCATATGTCCGGCTCTGGCATTGGGGCGGGGCAACTTTGGGAGCAGCCCCAGCCCTGCTCCTGCTCCCGGCTGGGCACCCAGCTGCTGGGACACAGGTGTGTCCTGATGCCACCGTCTACTCCTTTGAGAAGGGGAGGACAGAGTGCATCAGGGAGTTTGGTGTGGCTTACATGCGGCAAGGAGAAGGTGCAGCCCCAAACTGGCTTTCACTTCTAGAACCTTTTGCTATTGCGGGAGCAGCTGCTGGAGCTTTTCAACCGAGCTGCAAGAGTGAAAAGTGTGATGGCATGTCTATCTGAGAAGGAAGGTTCGGTGCCGCAGCCTGTTGTGCACAATTTATATGCTGATAAGAGAAGGGGGTGCTTTTGCAACGTTTTCCTTCCTGACACTTCTGTCTCTGTGAGCTTTAGCTGCTTGGACTCAGGGGTACCGAAGGTGTGTGAAAGTGACTGGGATGCGAGAATCATGTTGCACAGGGAACAGGGAAGGTCAGCAAATGTTTCCTGTCCTGGCACATCTCTCAGTCTGAACTGCAGCTGCAGATGCTTCACTTCCGCCAAGGACTCTGCCACCTTGAGAGAAGGATGCGCTCTATGGAGTTGAGAAAGAAAGTGCGTCTCACTAGCTTCTTTCCTCTACTTCATAGACAGCAAAGGGGCTATGAAAGGCAGCACTGGCTTTTTGTTCTAGGACTTCTTCTTTACAAGCAGCTGCTGGATGTTTGGAAGGGGGTTTGGGATATGCAAAAATGAGAGGCTAAGATGGTAAGAGGGTAAGATGGAAGTCATCTGGCAAAAGCAGAGCTCACAAAAGGGCCAGCTGAGAAAGCTCTTGCTGCCTACAACTTCAACTGCACCCCTCAAAGCAGCAGCACACACGCTGCTCTCGGCACTTTCCTTCTCAGCTCTACGCACCATCCTAAGCCTTGCCTCTCCCACACTCAGGATCCAAAGACAACGGCACCAGGGACTGCTCACACACTAAAGGCACCAGGACAAAAGGCTCACCAGCTTGGCCTTTGCATTCCCGCTGACAGCTCCACAGCTTGAACCCAGAGAACTGCCTGCTGCCAACAGCCTTTCCAATCACTCTGAGCACCTCATGACAAGGAGTGTGGGGAATGAATCTCCAGCAGCCTCCTGCCCCAGGCTGTCCCCCGGGAGCAGCCCTGCTCCAGGCCGTGACTGCCACCTGCACAGCCAAAGGACCCGGAGCCGGTGTTACACACCACGGCTGTGCCTGGCACAGAGACACCAGTGGCCACACAAGTGGCCATGGCACTGTCCACACACAGTCCCTGCTGCTGCTCCCCCAGCCGCTGGCACCAACTCCCAGCCACCCACTCCTAAAGCCACGGGGCCCACTGGGACACTGCGGGGGCTCGTGGAAGCCAGCGGCCATTGTGACACAGCGGGGCTGCACAGAGCCCACGGTGCTTTGTGACCCGTGGCTCCCAGGAGAGCCTTTGTGATGCTGGGGAACTACAAGGAAGCCTGGCTCCTCTGTGACACCACCACAGAAGCTCAGGGGAGCCCTGGAGACCGTGCTGATGCTATGGAACCTGATGCAACCCTGCCTCCACTGTGACACCACAGAAGCTCTTGGAGCTCTGCAGACCGTGGGGATGCTGGCGAAGCTGACGGAACCCTGGGCACCACAGTGACGCTATGGAACCTGGTGGAACCGAGGGGCCACAGTGACACTGTGGGGCCTTTTGGAAGCAACAGGACCCTGGTGGGAAGCCACGGGATGATTAATCCTGCACGAACCTGCTCCAGGTGGGCTCCTCTCTCCCGGCTTCCACAGGTGCTGCTAGGATCCCACTCCGGCACTGGCTTGGCACGGGCTCACGGCTTCCTTTGGCAATGGCTCTGCTCCAGGATGGCATGCTGCAGAGAATGCAGGTAGATTTTGTGCTCACTCCTGGCATGCAGCTGGACAATAAAGCCTGATCCAGCCCCCCCTCAGCATATGTCCGGCTCTGGCATTGGGGCGGGGCAACTTTGGGAGCAGCCCCAGCCCTGCTCCTGCTCCCGGCTGGGCACCCAGCTGCTGGGACACAGGTGTGTCCTGATGCCACCGTCTACTCCTTTGAGAAGGGGAGGACAGAGTGCATCAGGGAGTTTGGTGTGGCTTACATGCGGCAAGGAGAAGGTGCAGCCCCAAACTGGCTTTCACTTCTAGAACCTTTTGCTATTGCGGGAGCAGCTGCTGGAGCTTTTCAACCGAGCTGCAAGAGTGAAAAGTGTGATGGCATGTCTATCTGAGAAGGAAGGTTCGGTGCCACAGCCTGTTGTGCACAATTTATATGCTGATAAGAGAAGGGGGTGCTTTTGCAACGTTTTCCTTCCTGACACTTCTGTCTCTGTGAGCTTTAGCTGCTTGGACTCAGGGGTACCGAAGGTGTGTGAAAGTGACTGGGATGCGAGAATCATGTTGCACAGGGAACAGGGAAGGTCAGCAAATGTTTCCTGTCCTGGCACATCTCTCAGTCTGAACTGCAGCTGCAGATGCTTCACTTCCGCCAAGGACTCTGCCACCTTGAGAGAAGGATGCGCTCTATGGAGTTGAGAAAGAAAGTGCGTCTCACTAGCTTCTTTCCTCTACTTCATAGACAGCAAAGGGGCTATGAAAGGCAGCACTGGCTTTTTGTTCTAGGACTTCTTCTTTACAAGCAGCTGCTGGATGTTTGGAAGGGGGTTTGGGATATGCAAAAATGAGAGGCTAAGATGGTAAGAGGGTAAGATGGAAGTCATCTGGCAAAAGCAGAGCTCACAAAAGGGCCAGCTGAGAAAGCTCTTGCTGCCTACAACTTCAACTGCACCCCTCAAAGCAGCAGCACACACGCTGCTCTCGGCACTTTCCTTCTCAGCTCTACGCACCATCCTAAGCCTTGCCTCTCCCACACTCAGGATCCAAAGACAACGGCACCAGGGACTGCTCACACACTAAAGGCACCAGGACAAAAGGCTCACCAGCTTGGCCTTTGCATTCCCGCTGACAGCTCCACAGCTTGAACCCAGAGAACTGCCTGCTGCCAACAGCCTTTCCAATCACTCTGAGCACCTCATGACAAGGAGTGTGGGGAATGAATCTCCAGCAGCCTCCTGCCCCAGGCTGTCCCCCGGGAGCAGCCCTGCTCCAGGCCGTGACTGCCACCTGCACAGCCAAAGGACCCGGAGCCGGTGTTACACACCACGGCTGTGCCTGGCACAGAGACACCAGTGGCCACACAAGTGGCCATGGCACTGTCCACACACAGTCCCTGCTGCTGCTCCCCCAGCCGCTGGCACCAACTCCCAGCCACCCACTCCTAAAGCCACGGGGCCCACTGGGACACTGCGGGGGCTCGTGGAAGCCAGCGGCCATTGTGACACAGCGGGGCTGCACAGAGCCCACGGTGCTTTGTGACCCGTGGCTCCCAGGAGAGCCTTTGTGATGCTGGGGAACTACAAGGAAGCCTGGCTCCTCTGTGACACCACCACAGAAGCTCAGGGGAGCCCTGGAGACCGTGCTGATGCTATGGAACCTGATGCAACCCTGCCTCCTCTGTGACACCACAGAAGCTCTTGGAGCCCTGGAGACCGTGGTGATGCTATGGAACCTGATGCAACCCTGCCTCCTCTGTGACACCACAGAAGATCAGATAGCCCTGGAGACTGTGGTGATGCTATGGAACCTGATGCAACCCTGCCTCCACTGTGACACCACAGAACCTCTGGGAGCCCTGGAGACCGTGCTGATGCTATGGAACCTGATGCAACCCTGCCTCCACTGTGACACCACAGAAGCTCGGGGAGCTCTGCAGACCGTGGGGATGCTGGCGAAGCTGACGGAACCCTGGGCACCACAGTGACGCTATGGAACCTGGTGGAACCGAGGGGCCACAGTGACACTGTGGGGCCTTTTGGAAGCAACAGGACCCTGGTGGGAAGCCACGGGATGATTAATCCTGCACGAACCTGCTCCAGGTGGGCTCCTCTCTCCCGGCTTCCACAGGTGCTGCTAGGATCCCACTCCGGCACTGGCTTGGCACGGGCTCACGGCTTCCTTTGGCAATGGCTCTGCTCCAGGATGGCATGCTGCAGAGAATGCAGGTAGATTTTGTGCTCACTCCTGGCATGCAGCTGGACAATAAAGCCTGATCCAGCCCCCCCTCAGCATATGTCCGGCTCTGGCATTGGGGCCGGGCAACTTTGGGAGCAGCCCCAGCCCTGCTCCTGCTCCCGGCTGGGCACCCAGCTGCTGGGACACAGGTGTGTCCTGATGCCACCGTCTACTCCTTTGAGAAGGGGAGGACAGAGTGCATCAGGGAGTTTGGTGTGGCTTACATGCGGCAAGGAGAAGGTGCAGCCCCAAACTGGCTTTCACTTCTAGAACCTTTTGCTATTGCGGGAGCAGCTGCTGGAGCTTTTCAACCGAGCTGCAAGAGTGAAAAGTGTGATGGCATGTCTATCTGAGAAGGAAGGTTCGGTGCCGCAGCCTGTTGTGCACAATTTATATGCTGATAAGAGAAGGGGGTGCTTTTGCAACGTTTTCCTTCCTGACACTTCTGTCTCTGTGAGCTTTAGCTGCTTGGACTCAGGGGTACCGAAGGTGTGTGAAAGTGACTGGGATGCGAGAATCATGTTGCACAGGGAACAGGGAAGGTCAGCAAATGTTTCCTGTCCTGGCACATCTCTCAGTCTGAACTGCAGCTGCAGATGCTTCACTTCCGCCAAGGACTCTGCCACCTTGAGAGAAGGATGCGCTCTATGGAGTTGAGAAAGAAAGTGCGTCTCACTAGCTTCTTTCCTCTACTTCATAGACAGCAAAGGGGCTATGAAAGGCAGCACTGGCTTTTTGTTCTAGGACTTCTTCTTTACAAGCAGCTGCTGGATGTTTGGAAGGGGGTTTGGGATATGCAAAAATGAGAGGCTAAGATGGTAAGAGGGTAAGATGGAAGTCATCTGGCAAAAGCAGAGCTCACAAAAGGGCCAGCTGAGAAAGCTCTTGCTGCCTACAACTTCAACTGCACCCCTCAAAGCAGCAGCACACACGCTGCTCTCGGCACTTTCCTTCTCAGCTCTACGCACCATCCTAAGCCTTGCCTCTCCCACACTCAGGATCCAAAGACAACGGCACCAGGGACTGCTCACACACTAAAGGCACCAGGACAAAAGGCTCACCAGCTTGGCCTTTGCATTCCCGCTGACAGCTCCACAGCTTGAACCCAGAGAACTGCCTGCTGCCAACAGCCTTTCCAATCACTCTGAGCACCTCATGACAAGGAGTGTGGGGAATGAATCTCCAGCAGCCTCCTGCCCCAGGCTGTCCCCCGGGAGCAGCCCTGCTCCAGGCCGTGACTGCCACCTGCACAGCCAAAGGACCCAGAGCCGGTGTTACACACCACGGCTGTGCCTGGCACAGAGACACCAGTGGCCACACAAGTGGCCATGGCACTGTCCACACACAGTCCCTGCTGCTGCTCCCCCAGCCGCTGGCACCAACTCCCAGCCACCCACTCCTAAAGCCACGGGGCCCACTGGGACACTGCGGGGGCTCGTGGAAGCCAGCGGCCATTGTGACACAGCGGGGCTGCACAGAGCCCACGGTGCTTTGTGACCCGTGGCTCCCAGGAGAGCCTTTGTGATGCTGGGGAACTACAAGGAAGCCTGGCTCCTCTGTGACACCACCACAGAAGCTCAGGGGAGCCCTGGAGACCGTGCTGATGCTATGGAACCTGATGCAACCCTGCCTCCACTGTGACACCACAGAAGCTCTTGGAGCTCTGCAGACCGTGGGGATGCTGGCGAAGCTGACGGAACCCTGGGCACCACAGTGACGCTATGGAACCTGGTGGAACCGAGGGGCCACAGTGACACTGTGGGGCCTTTTGGAAGCAACAGGACCCTGGTGGGAAGCCACGGGATGATTAATCCTGCACGAACCTGCTCCAGGTGGGCTCCTCTCTCCCGGCTTCCACAGGTGCTGCTAGGATCCCACTCCGGCACTGGCTTGGCACGGGCTCACGGCTTCCTTTGGCAATGGCTCTGCTCCAGGATGGCATGCTGCAGAGAATGCAGGTAGATTTTGTGCTCACTCCTGGCATGCAGCTGGACAATAAAGCCTGATCCAGCCCCCCCTCAGCATATGTCCGGCTCTGGCATTGGGGCCGGGCAACTTTGGGAGCAGCCCCAGCCCTGCTCCTGCTCCCGGCTGGGCACCCAGCTGCTGGGACACAGGTGTGTCCTGATGCCACCGTCTACTCCTTTGAGAAGGGGAGGACAGAGTGCATCAGGGAGTTTGGTGTGGCTTACATGCGGCAAGGAGAAGGTGCAGCCCCAAACTGGCTTTCACTTCTAGAACCTTTTGCTATTGCGGGAGCAGCTGCTGGAGCTTTTCAACCGAGCTGCAAGAGTGAAAAGTGTGATGGCATGTCTATCTGAGAAGGAAGGTTCGGTGCCACAGCCTGTTGTGCACAATTTATATGCTGATAAGAGAAGGGGGTGCTTTTGCAACGTTTTCCTTCCTGACACTTCTGTCTCTGTGAGCTTTAGCTGCTTGGACTCAGGGGTACCGAAGGTGTGTGAAAGTGACTGGGATGCGAGAATCATGTTGCACAGGGAACAGGGAAGGTCAGCAAATGTTTCCTGTCCTGGCACATCTCTCAGTCTGAACTGCAGCTGCAGATGCTTCACTTCCGCCAAGGACTCTGCCACCTTGAGAGAAGGATGCGCTCTATGGAGTTGAGAAAGAAAGTGCGTCTCACTAGCTTCTTTCCTCTACTTCATAGACAGCAAAGGGGCTATGAAAGGCAGCACTGGCTTTTTGTTCTAGGACTTCTTCTTTACAAGCAGCTGCTGGATGTTTGGAAGGGGGTTTGGGATATGCAAAAATGAGAGGCTAAGATGGTAAGAGGGTAAGATGGAAGTCATCTGGCAAAAGCAGAGCTCACAAAAGGGCCAGCTGAGAAAGCTCTTGCTGCCTACAACTTCAACTGCACCCCTCAAAGCAGCAGCACACACGCTGCTCTCGGCACTTTCCTTCTCAGCTCTACGCACCATCCTAAGCCTTGCCTCTCCCACACTCAGGATCCAAAGACAACGGCACCAGGGACTGCTCACACACTAAAGGCACCAGGACAAAAGGCTCACCAGCTTGGCCTTTGCATTCCCGCTGACAGCTCCACAGCTTGAACCCAGAGAACTGCCTGCTGCCAACAGCCTTTCCAATCACTCTGAGCACCTCATGACAAGGAGTGTGGGGAATGAATCTCCAGCAGTCTCCTGCCCCAGGCTGTCCCCCGGGAGCAGCCCTGCTCCAGGCCGTGACTGCCACCTGCACAGCCAAAGGACCCAGAGCCGGTGTTACACACCACGGCTGTGCCTGGCACAGAGACACCAGTGGCCACACAAGTGGCCATGGCACTGTCCACACACAGTCCCTGCTGCTGCTCCCCCAGCCGCTGGCACCAACTCCCAGCCACCCACTCCTAAAGCCACGGGGCCCACTGGGACACTGCGGGGGCTCGTGGAAGCCAGCGGCCATTGTGACACAGCGGGGCTGCACAGAGCCCACGGTGCTTTGTGACCCGTGGCTCCCAGGAGAGCCTTTGTGATGCTGGGGAACTACAAGGAAGCCTGGCTCCTCTGTGACACCACCACAGAAGCTCAGGGGAGCCCTGGAGACCGTGCTGATGCTATGGAACCTGATGCAACCCTGCCTCCACTGTGACACCACAGAAGCTCGGGGAGCTCTGCAGACCGTGGGGATGCTGGCGAAGCTGACGGAACCCTGGGCACCACAGTGACACTATGGAACCTGGTGGAACCGAGGGGCCACAGTGACACTGTGGGGCCTTTTGGAAGCAACAGGACCCTGGTGGGAAGCCACGGGATGATTAATCCTGCACGAACCTGCTCCAGGTGGGCTCCTCTCTCCCGGCTTCCACAGGTGCTGCTAGGATCCCACTCCGGCACTGGCTTGGCACGGGCTCACGGCTTCCTTTGGCAATGGCTCTGCTCCAGGATGGCATGCTGCAGAGAATGCAGGTAGATTTTGTGCTCACTCCTGGCATGCAGCTGGACAATAAAGCCTGATCCAGCCCCCCCTCAGCATATGTCCGGCTCTGGCATTGGGGCCGGGCAACTTTGGGAGCAGCCCCAGCCCTGCTCCTGCTCCCGGCTGGGCACCCAGCTGCTGGGACACAGGTGTGTCCTGATGCCACCGTCTACTCCTTTGAGAAGGGGAGGACAGAGTGCATCAGGGAGTTTGGTGTGGCTTACATGCGGCAAGGAGAAGGTGCAGCCCCAAACTGGCTTTCACTTCTAGAACCTTTTGCTATTGCGGGAGCAGCTGCTGGAGCTTTTCAACCAAGCTGCAAGAGTGAAAAGTGTGATGGCATGTCTATCTGAGAAGGAAGGTTCGGTGCCGCAGCCTGTTGTGCACAATTTATATGCTGATAAGAGAAGGGGGTGCTTTTGCAACGTTTTCCTTCCTGACACTTCTGTCTCTGTGAGCTTTAGCTGCTTGGACTCAGGGGTACCGAAGGTGTGTGAAAGTGACTGGGATGCGAGAATCATGTTGCACAGGGAACAGGGAAGGTCAGCAAATGTTTCCTGTCCTGGCACATCTCTCAGTCTGAACTGCAGCTGCAGATGCTTCACTTCCGCCAAGGACTCTGCCACCTTGAGAGAAGGATGCGCTCTATGGAGTTGAGAAAGAAAGTGCGTCTCACTAGCTTCTTTCCTCTACTTCATAGACAGCAAAGGGGCTATGAAAGGCAGCACTGGCTTTTTGTTCTAGGACTTCTTCTTTACAAGCAGCTGCTGGATGTTTGGAAGGGGGTTTGGGATATGCAAAAATGAGAGGCTAAGATGGTAAGAGGGTAAGATGGAAGTCATCTGGCAAAAGCAGAGCTCACAAAAGGGCCAGCTGAGAAAGCTCTTGCTGCCTACAACTTCAACTGCACCCCTCAAAGCAGCAGCACACACGCTGCTCTCGGCACTTTCCTTCTCAGCTCTACGCACCATCCTAAGCCTTGCCTCTCCCACACTCAGGATCCAAAGACAACGGCACCAGGGACTGCTCACACACTAAAGGCACCAGGAAAAAAGGCTCACCAGCTTGGCCTTTGCATTCCCGCTGACAGCTCCACAGCTTGAACCCAGAGAACTGCCTGCTGCCAACAGCCTTTCCAATCACTCTGAGCACCTCATGACAAGGAGTGTGGGGAATGAATCTCCAGCAGCCTCCTGCCCCAGGCTGTCCCCCGGGAGCAGCCCTGCTCCAGGCCGTGACTGCCACCTGCACAGCCAAAGGACCCGGAGCCGGTGTTACACACCACGGCTGTGCCTGGCACAGAGACACCAGTGGCCACACAAGTGGCCATGGCACTGTCCACACACAGTCCCTGCTGCTGCTCCCCCAGCCGCTGGCACCAACTCCCAGCCACCCACTCCTAAAGCCACGGGGCCCACTGGGACACTGCGGGGGCTCGTGGAAGCCAGCGGCCATTGTGACACAGCGGGGCTGCACAGAGCCCACGGTGCTTTGTGACCCGTGGCTCCCAGGAGAGCCTTTGTGATGCTGGGGAACTACAAGGAAGCCTGGCTCCTCTGTGACACCACCACAGAAGCTCAGGGGAGCCCTGGAGACCGTGCTGATGCTATGGAACCTGATGCAACCCTGCCTCCACTGTGACACCACAGAAGCTCGGGGAGCTCTGCAGACCGTGGGGATGCTGGCGAAGCTGACGGAACCCTGGGCACCACAGTGACGCTATGGAACCTGGTGGAACCGAGGGGCCACAGTGACACTGTGGGGCCTTATGGAAGCAACAGGACCCTGGTGGGAAGCCACGGGATGATTAATCCTGCACGAACCTGCTCCAGGTGGGCTCCTCTCTCCCGGCTTCCACAGGTGCTGCTAGGATCCCACTCCGGCACTGGCTTGGCACGGGCTCACGGCTTCCTTTGGCAATGGCTCTGCTCCAGGATGGCATGCTGCAGAGAATGCAGGTAGATTTTGTGCTCACTCCTGGCATGCAGCTGGACAATAAAGCCTGATCCAGCCCCTCCTCAGCATATGTCCGGCTCTGGCATTGGGGCGGGGCAACTTTGGGAGCAGCCCCAGCCCTGCTCCTGCTCCCGGCTGGGCACCCAGCTGCTGGGACACAGGTGTGTCCTGATGCCACCGTCTACTCCTTTGAGAAGGGGAGGACAGAGTGCATCAGGGAGTTTGGTGTGGCTTACATGCGGCAAGGAGAAGGTGCAGCCCCAAACTGGCTTTCACTTCTAGAACCTTTTGCTATTGCGGGAGCAGCTGCTGGAGCTTTTCAACCGAGCTGCAAGAGTGAAAAGTGTGATGGCATGTCTATCTGAGAAGGAAGGTTCGGTGCCGCAGCCTGTTGTGCACAATTTATATGCTGATAAGAGAAGGGGGTGCTTTTGGAACGTTTTCCTTCCTGACACTTCTGTCTCTGTGAGCTTTAGCTGCTTGGACTCAGGGATACCGAAGGTGTGTGAAAGTGACTGTGATGCGAGAATCATGTTGCACAGGGAACAGGGAAGGTCAGCAAATGTTTCCTGTCCTGGCACATCTCTCAGTCTGAACTGCAGCTGCAGATGCTTCACTTCCGCCAAGGACTCTGCCACCTTGAGAGAAGGATGCGCTCTATGGAGTTGAGAAAGAAAGTGCGTCTCACTAGCTTCTTTCCTCTACTTCATAGACAGCAAAGGGGCTATGAAAGGCAGCACTGGCTTTTTGTTCTAGGACTTCTTCTTTACAAGCAGCTGCTGGATGTTTGGAAGGGGGTTTGGGATATGCAAAAATGAGAGGCTAAGATGGTAAGAGGGTAAGATGGAAGTCATCTGGCAAAAGCAGAGCTCACAAAAGGGCCAGCTGAGAAAGCTCTTGCTGCCTACAACTTCAACTGCACCCCTCAAAGCAGCAGCACACACGCTGCTCTCGGCACTTTCCTTCTCAGCTCTACGCACCATCCTAAGCCTTGCCTCTCCCACACTCAGGATCCAAAGACAACGGCACCAGGGACTGCTCACACACTAAAGGCACCAGGACAAAAGGCTCAGCAGCTTGGCCTTTGCATTCCCGCTGACAGCTCCACAGCTTGAACCCAGAGAACTGCACGCTGGCAACAGCCTTTCCAATCACTCTGAGCACCTCATGACAAGGAGCTGCAGCGTGTGGGGAATGAATCTCCAGCAGCCTCCTGCCCCAGGCTGTCCCCCGGGAGCAGCCCTGCTCCAGGCCGTGACTGCCACCTGCACAGCCAAAGGACCCGGAGCCGGTGTTACACACCACGGCTGTGCCTGGCACAGAGACACCAGTGGCCACACAAGTGGCCATGGCACTGTCCACACACAGTCCCTGCTGCTGCTCCCCCAGCCGCTGGCACCAACTCCCAGCCACCCACTCCTAAAGCCACGGGGCCCACTGGGACACTGCGGGGGCTCGTGGAAGCCAGCGGCCATTGTGACACAGCGGGGCTGCACAGAGCCCACGGTGCTTTGTGACCCGTGGCTCCCAGGAGAGCCTTTGTGATGCTGGGGAACTACAAGGAAGCCTGGCTCCTCTGTGACACCACCACAGAAGCTCAGGGGAGCCCTGGAGACCGTGCTGATGCTATGGAACCTGATGCAACCCTGCCTCCACTGTGACACCACAGAAGCTCGGGGAGCTCTGCAGACCGTGGGGATGCTGGCGAAGCTGACGGAACCCTGGGCACCACAGTGACGCTATGGAACCTGGTGGAACCGAGGGGCCACAGTGACACTGTGGGGCCTTTTGGAAGCAACAGGACCCTGGTGGGAAGCCACGGGATGATTAATCCTGCACGAACCTGCTCCAGGTGGGCTCCTCTCTCCCGGCTTCCACAGGTGCTGCTAGGATCCCACTCCGGCACTGGCTTGGCACGGGCTCACGGCTTCCTTTGGCAATGGCTCTGCTCCAGGATGGCATGCTGCAGAGAATGCAGGTAGATTTTGTGCTCACTCCTGGCATGCAGCTGGACAATAAAGCCTGATCCAGCCCCCCCTCAGCATATGTCCGGCTCTGGCATTGGGGCCGGGCAACTTTGGGAGCAGCCCCAGCCCTGCTCCTGCTCCCGGCTGGGCACCCAGCTGCTGGGACACAGGTGTGTCCTGATGCCACCGTCTACTCCTTTGAGAAGGGGAGGACAGAGTGCATCAGGGAGTTTGGTGTGGCTTACATGCGGCAAGGAGAAGGTGCAGCCCCAAACTGGCTTTCACTTCTAGAACCTTTTGCTATTGCGGGAGCAGCTGCTGGAGCTTTTCAACCAAGCTGCAAGAGTGAAAAGTGTGATGGCATGTCTATCTGAGAAGGAAGGTTCGGTGCCGCAGCCTGTTGTGCACAATTTATATGCTGATAAGAGAAGGGGGTGCTTTTGCAACGTTTTCCTTCCTGACACTTCTGTCTCTGTGAGCTTTAGCTGCTTGGACTCAGGGGTACCGAAGGTGTGTGAAAGTGACTGGGATGCGAGAATCATGTTGCACAGGGAACAGGGAAGGTCAGCAAATGTTTCCTGTCCTGGCACATCTCTCAGTCTGAACTGCAGCTGCAGATGCTTCACTTCCGCCAAGGACTCTGCCACCTTGAGAGAAGGATGCGCTCTATGGAGTTGAGAAAGAAAGTGCGTCTCACTAGCTTCTTTCCTCTACTTCATAGACAGCAAAGGGGCTATGAAAGGCAGCACTGGCTTTTTGTTCTAGGACTTCTTCTTTACAAGCAGCTGCTGGATGTTTGGAAGGGGGTTTGGGATATGCAAAAATGAGAGGCTAAGATGGTAAGAGGGTAAGATGGAAGTCATCTGGCAAAAGCAGAGCTCACAAAAGGGCCAGCTGAGAAAGCTCTTGCTGCCTACAACTTCAACTGCACCCCTCAAAGCAGCAGCACACACGCTGCTCTCGGCACTTTCCTTCTCAGCTCTACGCACCATCCTAAGCCTTGCCTCTCCCACACTCAGGATCCAAAGACAACGGCACCAGGGACTGCTCACACACTAAAGGCACCAGGAAAAAAGGCTCACCAGCTTGGCCTTTGCATTCCCGCTGACAGCTCCACAGCTTGAACCCAGAGAACTGCCTGCTGCCAACAGCCTTTCCAATCACTCTGAGCACCTCATGACAAGGAGTGTGGGGAATGAATCTCCAGCAGCCTCCTGCCCCAGGCTGTCCCCCGGGAGCAGCCCTGCTCCAGGCCGTGACTGCCACCTGCACAGCCAAAGGACCCGGAGCCGGTGTTACACACCACGGCTGTGCCTGGCACAGAGACACCAGTGGCCACACAAGTGGCCATGGCACTGTCCACACACAGTCCCTGCTGCTGCTCCCCCAGCCGCTGGCACCAACTCCCAGCCACCCACTCCTAAAGCCACGGGGCCCACTGGGACACTGCGGGGGCTCGTGGAAGCCAGCGGCCATTGTGACACAGCGGGGCTGCACAGAGCCCACGGTGCTTTGTGACCCGTGGCTCCCAGGAGAGCCTTTGTGATGCTGGGGAACTACAAGGAAGCCTGGCTCCTCTGTGACACCACCACAGAAGCTCAGGGGAGCCCTGGAGACCGTGCTGATGCTATGGAACCTGATGCAACCCTGCCTCCACTGTGACACCACAGAAGCTCGGGGAGCTCTGCAGACCGTGGGGATGCTGGCGAAGCTGACGGAACCCTGGGCACCACAGTGACGCTATGGAACCTGGTGGAACCGAGGGGCCACAGTGACACTGTGGGGCCTTTTGGAAGCAACAGGACCCTGGTGGGAAGCCACGGGATGATTAATCCTGCACGAACCTGCTCCAGGTGGGCTCCTCTCTCCCGGCTTCCACAGGTGCTGCTAGGATCCCACTCCGGCACTGGCTTGGCACGGGCTCACGGCTTCCTTTGGCAATGGCTCTGCTCCAGGATGGCATGCTGCAGAGAATGCAGGTAGATTTTGTGCTCACTCCTGGCATGCAGCTGGACAATAAAGCCTGATCCAGCCCCCCCTCAGCATATGTCCGGCTCTGGCATTGGGGCGGGGCAACTTTGGGAGCAGCCCCAGCCCTGCTCCTGCTCCCGGCTGGGCACCCAGCTGCTGGGACACAGGTGTGTCCTGATGCCACCGTCTACTCCTTTGAGAAGGGGAGGACAGAGTGCATCAGGGAGTTTGGTGTGGCTTACATGCGGCAAGGAGAAGGTGCAGCCCCAAACTGGCTTTCACTTCTAGAACCTTTTGCTATTGCGGGAGCAGCTGCTGGAGCTTTTCAACCGAGCTGCAAGAGTGAAAAGTGTGATGGCATGTCTATCTGAGAAGGAAGGTTCGGTGCCGCAGCCTGTTGTGCACAATTTATATGCTGATAAGAGAAGGGGGTGCTTTTGCAACGTTTTCCTTCCTGACACTTCTGTCTCTGTGAGCTTTAGCTGCTTGGACTCAGGGATACCGAAGGTATGTGAAAGTGACTGGGATGCGAGAATCATGTTGCACAGGGAACAGGGAAGGTCAGCAAATGTTTCCTGTCCTGGCACATCTCTCAGTCTGAACTGCAGCTGCAGATGCTTCACTTCCGCCAAGGACTCTGCCACCTTGAGAGAAGGATGCGCTCTATGGAGTTGAGAAAGAAAGTGCATCTCACTAGCTTCTTTCCTCTACTTCATAGACAGCAAAGGGGCTATGAAAGGCAGCACTGGCTTTTTGTTCTAGGACTTCTTCTTTACAAGCAGCTGCTGGATGTTTGGAAGGGGGTTTGGGATATGCAAAAATGAGAGGCTAAGATGGTAAGAGGGTAAGATGGAAGTCATCTGGCAAAAGCAGAGCTCACAAAAGGGCCAGCTGAGAAAGCTCTTGCTGCCTACAACTTCAACTGCACCCCTCAAAGCAGCAGCACACACGCTGCTCTCGGCACTTTCCTTCTCAGCTCTACGCACCATCCTAAGCCTTGCCTCTCCCACACTCAGGATCCAAAGACAACGGCACCAGGGACTGCTCACACACTAAAGGCACCAGGACAAAAGGCTCACCAGCTTGGCCTTTGCATTCCCGCTGACAGCTCCACAGCTTGAACCCAGAGAACTGCCTGCTGCCAACAGCCTTTCCAATCACTCTGAGCACCTCATGACAAGGAGTGTGGGGAATGAATCTCCAGCAGCCTCCTGCCCCAGGCTGTCCCCCGGGAGCAGCCCTGCTCCAGGCCGTGACTGCCACCTGCACAGCCAAAGGACCCGGAGCCGGTGTTACACACCACGGCTGTGCCTGGCACAGAGACACCAGTGGCCACACAAGTGGCCATGGCACTGTCCACACACAGTCCCTGCTGCTGCTCCCCCAGCCGCTGGCACCAACTCCCAGCCACCCACTCCTAAAGCCACGGGGCCCACTGGGACACTGCGGGGGCTCGTGGAAGCCAGCGGCCATTGTGACACAGCGGGGCTGCACAGAGCCCACGGTGCTTTGTGACCCGTGGCTCCCAGGAGAGCCTTTGTGATGCTGGGGAACTACAAGGAAGCCTGGCTCCTCTGTGACACCACCACAGAAGCTCAGGGGAGCCCTGGAGACCGTGCTGATGCTATGGAACCTGATGCAACCCTGCCTCCTCTGTGACACCACCACAGAAGCTCAGGGGAGCCCTGGAGACCGTGGTGATGCTATGGAACCTGATGCAACCCTGCCTCCTCTGTGACACCACAGAACCTCTGGGAGCCCTGGAGACCGTGCTGATGCTATGGAACCTGATGCAACCCTGTCTCCTCTGTGACACCACAGAAGATCAGATAGCCCTGGAGACTGTGGTGATGCTATGGAACCTGATGCAACCCTGCCTCCACTGTGACACCACAGAACCTCTGGGAGCCCTGGAGACCGTGCTGATGCTATGGAACCTGATGCAACCCTGCCTCCACTGTGACACCACAGAAGCTCGGGGAGCTCTGCAGACCGTGGGGATGCTGGCGAAGCTGACGGAACCCTGGGCACCACAGTGACGCTATGGAACCTGGTGGAACCGAGGGGCCACAGTGACACTGTGGGGCCTTTTGGAAGCAACAGGACCCTGGTGGGAAGCCACGGGATGATTAATCCTGCACGAACCTGCTCCAGGTGGGCTCCTCTCTCCCGGCTTCCACAGGTGCTGCTAGGATCCCACTCCGGCACTGGCTTGGCACGGGCTCACGGCTTCCTTTGGCAATGGCTCTGCTCCAGGATGGCATGCTGCAGAGAATGCAGGTAGATTTTGTGCTCACTCCTGGCATGCAGCTGGACAATAAAGCCTGATCCAGCCCCCCCTCAGCATATGTCCGGCTCTGGCATTGGGGCGGGGCAACTTTGGGAGCAGCCCCAGCCCTGCTCCTGCTCCCGGCTGGGCACCCAGCTGCTGGGACACAGGTGTGTCCTGATGCCACCGTCTACTCCTTTGAGAAGGGGAGGACAGAGTGCATCAGGGAGTTTGGTGTGGCTTACATGCGGCAAGGAGAAGGTGCAGCCCCAAACTGGCTTTCACTTCTAGAACCTTTTGCTATTGCGGGAGCAGCTGCTGGAGCTTTTCAACCGAGCTGCAAGAGTGAAAAGTGTGATGGCATGTCTATCTGAGAAGGAAGGTTCGGTGCCGCAGCCTGTTGTGCACAATTTATATGCTGATAAGAGAAGGGGGTGCTTTTGCAACGTTTTCCTTCCTGACACTTCTGTCTCTGTGAGCTTTAGCTGCTTGGACTCAGGGGTACCGAAGGTGTGTGAAAGTGACTGGGATGCGAGAATCATGTTGCACAGGGAACAGGGAAGGTCAGCAAATGTTTCCTGTCCTGGCACATCTCTCAGTCTGAACTGCAGCTGCAGATGCTTCACTTCCGCCAAGGACTCTGCCACCTTGAGAGAAGGATGCGCTCTATGGAGTTGAGAAAGAAAGTGCGTCTCACTAGCTTCTTTCCTCTACTTCATAGACAGCAAAGGGGCTATGAAAGGCAGCACTGGCTTTTTGTTCTAGGACTTCTTCTTTACAAGCAGCTGCTGGATGTTTGGAAGGGGGTTTGGGATATGCAAAAATGAGAGGCTAAGATGGTAAGAGGGTAAGATGGAAGTCATCTGGCAAAAGCAGAGCTCACAAAAGGGCCAGCTGAGAAAGCTCTTGCTGCCTACAACTTCAACTGCACCCCTCAAAGCAGCAGCACACACGCTGCTCTCGGCACTTTCCTTCTCAGCTCTACGCACCATCCTAAGCCTTGCCTCTCCCACACTCAGGATCCAAAGACAACGGCACCAGGGACTGCTCACACACTAAAGGCACCAGGACAAAAGGCTCACCAGCTTGGCCTTTGCATTCCCGCTGACAGCTCCACAGCTTGAACCCAGAGAACTGCCTGCTGCCAACAGCCTTTCCAATCACTCTGAGCACCTCATGACAAGGAGTGTGGGGAATGAATCTCCAGCAGCCTCCTGCCCCAGGCTGTCCCCCGGGAGCAGCCCTGCTCCAGGCCGTGACTGCCACCTGCACAGCCAAAGGACCCGGAGCCGGTGTTACACACCACGGCTGTGCCTGGCACAGAGACACCAGTGGCCACACAAGTGGCCATGGCACTGTCCACACACAGTCCCTGCTGCTGCTCCCCCAGCCGCTGGCACCAACTCCCAGCCACCCACTCCTAAAGCCACGGGGCCCACTGGGACACTGCGGGGGCTCGTGGAAGCCAGCGGCCATTGTGACACAGCGGGGCTGCACAGAGCCCACGGTGCTTTGTGACCCGTGGCTCCCAGGAGAGCCTTTGTGATGCTGGGGAACTACAAGGAAGCCTGGCTCCTCTGTGACACCACCACAGAAGCTCAGGGGAGCCCTGGAGACCGTGCTGATGCTATGGAACCTGATGCAACCCTGCCTCCACTGTGACACCACAGAAGCTCGGGGAGCTCTGCAGACCGTGGGGATGCTGGCGAAGCTGACGGAACCCTGGGCACCACAGTGACGCTATGGAACCTGGTGGAACCGAGGGGCCACAGTGACACTGTGGGGCCTTTTGGAAGCAACAGGACCCTGGTGGGAAGCCACGGGATGATTAATCCTGCACGAACCTGCTCCAGGTGGGCTCCTCTCTCCCGGCTTCCACAGGTGCTGCTAGGATCCCACTCCGGCACTGGCTTGGCACGGGCTCACGGCTTCCTTTGGCAATGGCTCTGCTCCAGGATGGCATGCTGCAGAGAATGCAGGTAGATTTTGTGCTCACTCCTGGCATGCAGCTGGACAATAAAGCCTGATCCAGCCCCCCCTCAGCATATGTCCGGCTCTGGCATTGGGGCGGGGCAACTTTGGGAGCAGCCCCAGCCCTGCTCCTGCTCCCGGCTGGGCACCCAGCTGCTGGGACACAGGTGTGTCCTGATGCCACCGTCTATTCCTTTGAGAAGGGGAGGACAGAGTGCATCAGGGAGTTTGGTGTGGCTTACATGCGGCAAGGAGAAGGTGCAGCCCCAAACTGGCTTTCACTTCTAGAACCTTTTGCTATTGCGGGAGCAGCTGCTGGAGCTTTTCAACCAAGCTGCAAGAGTGAAAAGTGTGATGGCATGTCTATCTGAGAAGGAAGGTTCGGTGCCGCAGCCTGTTGTGCACAATTTATATGCTGATAAGAGAAGGGGGTGCTTTTGCAACGTTTTCCTTCCTGACACTTCTGTCTCTGTGAGCTTTAGCTGCTTGGACTCAGGGGTACCGAAGGTGTGTGAAAGTGACTGGGATGCGAGAATCATGTTGCACAGGGAACAGGGAAGGTCAGCAAATGTTTCCTGTCCTGGCACATCTCTCAGTCTGAACTGCAGCTGCAGATGCTTCACTTCCGCCAAGGACTCTGCCACCTTGAGAGAAGGATGCGCTCTATGGAGTTGAGAAAGAAAGTGCGTCTCACTAGCTTCTTTCCTCTACTTCATAGACAGCAAAGGGGCTATGAAAGGCAGCACTGGCTTTTTGTTCTAGGACTTCTTCTTTACAAGCAGCTGCTGGATGTTTGGAAGGGGGTTTGGGATATGCAAAAATGAGAGGCTAAGATGGTAAGAGGGTAAGATGGAAGTCATCTGGCAAAAGCAGAGCTCACAAAAGGGCCAGCTGAGAAAGCTCTTGCTGCCTACAACTTCAACTGCACCCCTCAAAGCAGCAGCACACACGCTGCTCTCGGCACTTTCCTTCTCAGCTCTACGCACCATCCTAAGCCTTGCCTCTCCCACACTCAGGATCCAAAGACAACGGCACCAGGGACTGCTCACACACTAAAGGCACCAGGAAAAAAGGCTCAGCAGCTTGGCCTTTGCATTCCCGCTGACAGCTCCACAGCTTGAACCCAGAGAACTGCCTGCTGCCAACAGCCTTTCCAATCACTCTGAGCACCTCATGACAAGGAGTGTGGGGAATGAATCTCCAGCAGCCTCCTGCCCCAGGCTGTCCCCCGGGAGCAGCCCTGCTCCAGGCCGTGACTGCCACCTGCACAGCCAAAGGACCCAGAGCCGGTGTTACACACCACGGCTGTGCCTGGCACAGAGACACCAGTGGCCACACAAGTGGCCATGGCACTGTCCACACACAGTCCCTGCTGCTGCTCCCCCAGCCGCTGGCACCAACTCCCAGCCACCCACTCCTAAAGCCACGGGGCCCACTGGGACACTGCGGGGGCTCGTGGAAGCCAGCGGCCATTGTGACACAGCGGGGCTGCACAGAGCCCACGGTGCTTTGTGACCCGTGGCTCCCAGGAGAGCCTTTGTGATGCTGGGGAACTACAAGGAAGCCTGGCTCCTCTGTGACACCACCACAGAAGCTCAGGGGAGCCCTGGAGACCGTGCTGATGCTATGGAACCTGATGCAACCCTGCCTCCACTGTGACACCACAGAAGCTCGGGGAGCTCTGCAGACCGTGGGGATGCTGGCGAAGCTGACGGAACCCTGGGCACCACAGTGACGCTATGGAACCTGGTGGAACCGAGGGGCCACAGTGACACTGTGGGGCCTTTTGGAAGCAACAGGACCCTGGTGGGAAGCCACGGGATGATTAATCCTGCACGAACCTGCTCCAGGTGGGCTCCTCTCTCCCGGCTTCCACAGGTGCTGCTAGGATCCCACTCCGGCACTGGCTTGGCACGGGCTCACGGCTTCCTTTGGCAATGGCTCTGCTCCAGGATGGCATGCTGCAGAGAATGCAGGTAGATTTTGTGCTCACTCCTGGCATGCAGCTGGACAATAAAGCCTGATCCAGCCCCCCCTCAGCATATGTCCGGCTCTGGCATTGGGGCGGGGCAACTTTGGGAGCAGCCCCAGCCCTGCTCCTGCTCCCGGCTGGGCACCCAGCTGCTGGGACACAGGTGTGTCCTGATGCCACCGTCTACTCCTTTGAGAAGGGGAGGACAGAGTGCATCAGAGAGTTTGGTGTGGCTTACATGCGGCAAGGAGAAGGTGCAGCCCCAAACTGGCTTTCACTTCTAGAACCTTTTGCTATTGCGGGAGCAGCTGCTGGAGCTTTTCAACCAAGCTGCAAGAGTGAAAAGTGTGATGGCATGTCTATCTGAGAAGGAAGGTTCGGTGCCGCAGCCTGTTGTGCACAATTTATATGCTGATAAGAGAAGGGGGTGCTTTTGCAACGTTTTCCTTCCTGACACTTCTGTCTCTGTGAGCTTTAGCTGCTTGGACTCAGGGGTACCGAAGGTGTGTGAAAGTGACTGGGATGCGAGAATCATGTTGCACAGGGAACAGGGAAGGTCAGCAAATGTTTCCTGTCCTGGCACATCTCTCAGTCTGAACTGCAGCTGCAGATGCTTCACTTCCGCCAAGGACTCTGCCACCTTGAGAGAAGGATGCGCTCTATGGAGTTGAGAAAGAAAGTGCGTCTCACTAGCTTCTTTCCTCTACTTCATAGACAGCAAAGGGGCTATGAAAGGCAGCACTGGCTTTTTGTTCTAGGACTTCTTCTTTACAAGCAGCTGCTGGATGTTTGGAAGGGGGTTTGGGATATGCAAAAATGAGAGGCTAAGATGGTAAGAGGGTAAGATGGAAGTCATCTGGCAAAAGCAGAGCTCACAAAAGGGCCAGCTGAGAAAGCTCTTGCTGCCTACAACTTCAACTGCACCCCTCAAAGCAGCAGCACACACGCTGCTCTCGGCACTTTCCTTCTCAGCTCTACGCACCATCCTAAGCCTTGCCTCTCCCACACTCAGGATCCAAAGACAACGGCACCAGGGACTGCTCACACACTAAAGGCACCAGGAAAAAAGGCTCAGCAGCTTGGCCTTTGCATTCCCGCTGACAGCTCCACAGCTTGAACCCAGAGAACTGCCTGCTGCCAACAGCCTTTCCAATCACTCTGAGCACCTCATGACAAGGAGTGTGGGGAATGAATCTCCAGCAGCCTCCTGCCCCAGGCTGTCCCCCGGGAGCAGCCCTGCTCCAGGCCGTGACTGCCACCTGCACAGCCAAAGGACCCAGAGCCGGTGTTACACACCACGGCTGTGCCTGGCACAGAGACACCAGTGGCCACACAAGTGGCCATGGCACTGTCCACACACAGTCCCTGCTGCTGCTCCCCCAGCCGCTGGCACCAACTCCCAGCCACCCACTCCTAAAGCCACGGGGCCCACTGGGACACTGCGGGGGCTCGTGGAAGCCAGCGGCCATTGTGACACAGCGGGGCTGCACAGAGCCCACGGTGCTTTGTGACCCGTGGCTCCCAGGAGAGCCTTTGTGATGCTGGGGAACTACAAGGAAGCCTGGCTCCTCTGTGACACCACCACAGAAGCTCAGGGGAGCCCTGGAGACCGTGCTGATGCTATGGAACCTGATGCAACCCTGCCTCCACTGTGACACCACAGAAGCTCGGGGAGCTCTGCAGACCGTGGGGATGCTGGCGAAGCTGACGGAACCCTGGGCACCACAGTGACGCTATGGAACCTGGTGGAACCGAGGGGCCACAGTGACACTGTGGGGCCTTTTGGAAGCAACAGGACCCTGGTGGGAAGCCACGGGATGATTAATCCTGCACGAACCTGCTCCAGGTGGGCTCCTCTCTCCCGGCTTCCACAGGTGCTGCTAGGATCCCACTCCGGCACTGGCTTGGCACGGGCTCACGGCTTCCTTTGGCAATGGCTCTGCTCCAGGATGGCATGCTGCAGAGAATGCAGGTAGATTTTGTGCTCACTCCTGGCATGCAGCTGGACAATAAAGCCTGATCCAGCCCCCCCTCAGCATATGTCCGGCTCTGGCATTGGGGCGGGGCAACTTTGGGAGCAGCCCCAGCCCTGCTCCTGCTCCTGGCTGGGCACCCAGCTGCTGGGACACAGGTGTGTCCTGATGCCACCGTCTACTCCTTTGAGAAGGGGAGGACAGAGTGCATCAGGGAGTTTGGTGTGGCTTACATGCGGCAAGGAGAAGGTGCAGCCCCAAACTGGCTTTCACTTCTAGAACCTTTTGCTATTGCGGGAGCAGCTGCTGGAGCTTTTCAACCGAGCTGCAAGAGTGAAAAGTGTGATGGCATGTCTATCTGAGAAGGAAGGTTCGGTGCCGCAGCCTGTTGTGCACAATTTATATGCTGATAAGAGAAGGGGGTGCTTTTGGAACGTTTTCCTTCCTGACACTTCTGTCTCTGTGAGCTTTAGCTGCTTGGACTCAGGGATACCGAAGGTATGTGAAAGTGACTGGGATGTGAGAATCATGTTGCACAGGGAACAGGGAAGGTCAGCAAATGTTTCCTGTCCTGGCACATCTCTCAGTCTGAACTGCAGCTGCAGATGCTTCACTTCCGCCAAGGACTCTGCCACCTTGAGAGAAGGATGCGCTCTATGGAGTTGAGAAAGAAAGTGCGTCTCACTAGCTTCTTTCCTCTACTTCATAGACAGCAAAGGGGCTATGAAAGGCAGCACTGGCTTTTTGTTCTAGGACTTCTTCTTTACAAGCAGCTGCTGGATGTTTGGAAGGGGGTTTGGGATATGCAAAAATGAGAGGCTAAGATGGTAAGAGGGTAAGATGGAAGTCATCTGGCAAAAGCAGAGCTCACAAAAGGGCCAGCTGAGAAAGCTCTTGCTGCCTACAACTTCAACTGCACCCCTCAAAGCAGCAGCACACACGCTGCTCTCGGCACTTTCCTTCTCAGCTCTACGCACCATCCTAAGCCTTGCCTCTCCCACACTCAGGATCCAAAGACAACGGCACCAGGGACTGCTCACACACTAAAGGCACCAGGACAAAAGGCTCACCAGCTTGGCCTTTGCATTCCCGCTGACAGCTCCACAGCTTGAACCCAGAGAACTGCCTGCTGCCAACAGCCTTTCCAATCACTCTGAGCACCTCATGACAAGGAGTGTGGGGAATGAATCTCCAGCAGCCTCCTGCCCCAGGCTGTCCCCCGGGAGCAGCCCTGCTCCAGGCCGTGACTGCCACCTGCACAGCCAAAGGACCCGGAGCCGGTGTTACACACCACGGCTGTGCCTGGCACAGAGACACCAGTGGCCACACAAGTGGCCATGGCACTGTCCACACACAGTCCCTGCTGCTGCTCCCCCAGCCGCTGGCACCAACTCCCAGCCACCCACTCCTAAAGCCACGGGGCCCACTGGGACACTGCGGGGGCTCGTGGAAGCCAGCGGCCATTGTGACACAGCGGGGCTGCACAGAGCCCACGGTGCTTTGTGACCCGTGGCTCCCAGGAGAGCCTTTGTGATGCTGGGGAACTACAAGGAAGCCTGGCTCCTCTGTGACACCACCACAGAAGCTCAGGGGAGCCCTGGAGACCGTGCTGATGCTATGGAACCTGATGCAACCCTGCCTCCACTGTGACACCACAGAAGCTCGGGGAGCTCTGCAGACCGTGGGGATGCTGGCGAAGCTGACGGAACCCTGGGCACCACAGTGACGCTATGGAACCTGGTGGAACCGAGGGGCCACAGTGACACTGTGGGGCCTTTTGGAAGCAACAGGACCCTGGTGGGAAGCCACGGGATGATTAATCCTGCACGAACCTGCTCCAGGTGGGCTCCTCTCTCCCGGCTTCCACAGGTGCTGCTAGGATCCCACTCCGGCACTGGCTTGGCACGGGCTCACGGCTTCCTTTGGCAATGGCTCTGCTCCAGGATGGCATGCTGCAGAGAATGCAGGTAGATTTTGTGCTCACTCCTGGCATGCAGCTGGACAATAAAGCCTGATCCAGCCCCCCCTCAGCATATGTCCGGCTCTGGCATTGGGGCGGGGCAACTTTGGGAGCAGCCCCAGCCCTGCTCCTGCTCCCGGCTGGGCACCCAGCTGCTGGGACACAGGTGTGTCCTGATGCCACCGTCTACTCCTTCGAGAAGGGGAGGACAGAGTGCATCAGGGAGTTTGGTGTGGCTTACATGCGGCAAGGAGAAGGTGCAGCCCCAAACTGGCTTTCACTTCTAGAACCTTTTGCTATTGCGGGAGCAGCTGCTGGAGCTTTTCAACCGAGCTGCAAGAGTGAAAAGTGTGATGGCATGTCTATCTGAGAAGGAAGGTTCGGTGCCGCAGCCTGTTGTGCACAATTTATATGCTGATAAGAGAAGGGGGTGCTTTTGCAACGTTTTCCTTCCTGACACTTCTGTCTCTGTGAGCTTTAGCTGCTTGGACTCAGGGATACCGAAGGTGTGTGAAAGTGACTGGGATGCGAGAATCATGTTGCACAGGGAACAGGGAAGGTCAGCAAATGTTTCCTGTCCTGGCACATCTCTCAGTCTGAACTGCAGCTGCAGATGCTTCACTTCCGCCAAGGACTCTGCCACCTTGAGAGAAGGATGCGCTCTATGGAGTTGAGAAAGAAAGTGCGTCTCACTAGCTTCTTTCCTCTACTTCATAGACAGCAAAGGGGCTATGAAAGGCAGCACTGGCTTTTTGTTCTAGGACTTCTTCTTTACAAGCAGCTGCTGGATGTTTGGAAGGGGGTTTGGGATATGCAAAAATGAGAGGCTAAGATGGTAAGAGGGTAAGATGGAAGTCATCTGGCAAAAGCAGAGCTCACAAAAGGGCCAGCTGAGAAAGCTCTTGCTGCCTACAACTTCAACTGCACCCCTCAAAGCAGCAGCACACACGCTGCTCTCGGCACTTTCCTTCTCAGCTCTACGCACCATCCTAAGCCTTGCCTCTCCCACACTCAGGATCCAAAGACAACGGCACCAGGGACTGCTCACACACTAAAGGCACCAGGAAAAAAGGCTCACCAGCTTGGCCTTTGCATTCCCGCTGACAGCTCCACAGCTTGAACCCAGAGAACTGCCTGCTGCCAACAGCCTTTCCAATCACTCTGAGCACCTCATGACAAGGAGTGTGGGGAATGAATCTCCAGCAGCCTCCTGCCCCAGGCTGTCCCCCGGGAGCAGCCCTGCTCCAGGCCGTGACTGCCACCTGCACAGCCAAAGGACCCGGAGCCGGTGTTACACACCACGGCTGTGCCTGGCACAGAGACACCAGTGGCCACACAAGTGGCCATGGCACTGTCCACACACAGTCCCTGCTGCTGCTCCCCCAGCCGCTGGCACCAACTCCCAGCCACCCACTCCTAAAGCCACGGGGCCCACTGGGACACTGCGGGGGCTCGTGGAAGCCAGCGGCCATTGTGACACAGCGGGGCTGCACAGAGCCCACGGTGCTTTGTGACCCGTGGCTCCCAGGAGAGCCTTTGTGATGCTGGGGAACTACAAGGAAGCCTGGCTCCTCTGTGACACCACCACAGAAGCTCAGGGGAGCCCTGGAGACCGTGCTGATGCTATGGAACCTGATGCAACCCTGCCTCCACTGTGACACCACAGAAGCTCGGGGAGCTCTGCAGACCGTGGGGATGCTGGCGAAGCTGACGGAACCCTGGGCACCACAGTGACGCTATG
This sequence comes from Aphelocoma coerulescens, assembly GCF_041296385.1. NCBI lineage: Eukaryota > Metazoa > Chordata > Aves > Passeriformes > Corvidae > Aphelocoma > Aphelocoma coerulescens. Next base: position 496,788 of record NW_027183981.1, on the reverse strand, counting down.
GAACCTGGTGGAACCGAGGGGCCACAGTGACACTGTGGGGCCTTATGGAAGCAACAGGACCCTGGTGGGAAGCCACGGGATGATTAATCCTGCACGAACCTGCTCCAGGTGGGCTCCTCTCTCCCGGCTTCCACAGGTGCTGCTAGGATCCCACTCCGGCACTGGCTTGGCACGGGCTCACGGCTTCCTTTGGCAATGGCTCTGCTCCAGGATGGCATGCTGCAGAGAATGCAGGTAGATTTTGTGCTCACTCCTGGCATGCAGCTGGACAATAAAGCCTGATCCAGCCCCCCCTCAGCATATGTCCGGCTCTGGCATTGGGGCGGGGCAACTTTGGGAGCAGCCCCAGCCCTGCTCCTGCTCCCGGCTGGGCACCCAGCTGCTGGGACACAGGTGTGTCCTGATGCCACCGTCTACTCCTTTGAGAAGGGGAGGACAGAGTGCATCAGGGAGTTTGGTGTGGCTTACATGCGGCAAGGAGAAGGTGCAGCCCCAAACTGGCTTTCACTTCTAGAACCTTTTGCTATTGCGGGAGCAGCTGCTGGAGCTTTTCAACCGAGCTGCAAGAGTGAAAAGTGTGATGGCATGTCTATCTGAGAAGGAAGGTTCGGTGCCGCAGCCTGTTGTGCACAATTTATATGCTGATAAGAGAAGGGGGTGCTTTTGCAACGTTTTCCTTCCTGACACTTCTGTCTCTGTGAGCTTTAGCTGCTTGGACTCAGGGATACCGAAGGTGTGTGAAAGTGACTGGGATGCGAGAATCATGTTGCACAGGGAACAGGGAAGGTCAGCAAATGTTTCCTGTCCTGGCACATCTCTCAGTCTGAACTGCAGCTGCAGATGCTTCACTTCCGCCAAGGACTCTGCCACCTTGAGAGAAGGATGCGCTCTATGGAGTTGAGAAAGAAAGTGCGTCTCACTAGCTTCTTTCCTCTACTTCATAGACAGCAAAGGGGCTATGAAAGGCAGCACTGGCTTTTTGTTCTAGGACTTCTTCTTTACAAGCAGCTGCTGGATGTTTGGAAGGGGGTTTGGGATATGCAAAAATGAGAGGCTAAGATGGTAAGAGGGTAAGATGGAAGTCATCTGGCAAAAGCAGAGCTCACAAAAGGGCCAGCTGAGAAAGCTCTTGCTGCCTACAACTTCAACTGCACCCCTCAAAGCAGCAGCACACACGCTGCTCTCGGCACTTTCCTTCTCAGCTCTACGCACCATCCTAAGCCTTGCCTCTCCCACACTCAGGATCCAAAGACAACGGCACCAGGGACTGCTCACACACTAAAGGCACCAGGACAAAAGGCTCACCAGCTTGGCCTTTGCATTCCCGCTGACAGCTCCACAGCTTGAACCCAGAGAACTGCACGCTGGCAACAGCCTTTCCAATCACTCTGAGCACCTCATGACAAGGAGCTGCAGCGTGTGGGGAATGAATCTCCAGCAGCCTCCTGCCCCAGGCTGTCCCCCGGGAGCAGCCCTGCTCCAGGCCGTGACTGCCACCTGCACAGCCAAAGGACCCGGAGCCGGTGTTACACACCACGGCTGTGCCTGGCACAGAGACACCAGTGGCCACACAAGTGGCCATGGCACTGTCCACACACAGTCCCTGCTGCTGCTCCCCCAGCCGCTGGCACCAACTCCCAGCCACCCACTCCTAAAGCCACGGGGCCCACTGGGACACTGCGGGGGCTCGTGGAAGCCAGCGGCCATTGTGACACAGCGGGGCTGCACAGAGCCCACGGTGCTTTGTGACCCGTGGCTCCCAGGAGAGCCTTTGTGATGCTGGGGAACTACAAGGAAGCCTGGCTCCTCTGTGACACCACCACAGAAGCTCAGGGGAGCCCTGGAGACCGTGCTGATGCTATGGAACCTGATGCAACCCTGCCTCCTCTGTGACACCACAGAAGCTCTTGGAGCCCTGGAGACCGTGCTGATGCTATGGAACCTGATGCAACCCTGCCTCCACTGTGACACCACAGAAGCTCGGGGACCTCTGCAGACCGTGGGGATTCTGGCGAAGCTGACGGAACCCTGGGCACCACAGTGACGCTATGGAACCTGGTGGAACCGAGGGGCCACAGTGACACTGTGGGGCCTTTTGGAAGCAACAGGACCCTGGTGGGAAGCCACGGGATGATTAATCCTGCACGAACCTGCTCCAGGTGGGCTCCTCTCTCCCGGCTTCCACAGGTGCTGCTAGGATCCCACTCCGGCACTGGCTTGGCACGGGCTCACGGCTTCCTTTGGCAATGGCTCTGCTCCAGGATGGCATGCTGCAGAGAATGCAGGTAGATTTTGTGCTCACTCCTGGCATGCAGCTGGACAATAAAGCCTGATCCAGCCCCCCCTCAGCATATGTCCGGCTCTGGCATTGGGGCCGGGCAACTTTGGGAGCAGCCCCAGCCCTGCTCCTGCTCCCGGCTGGGCACCCAGCTGCTGGGACACAGGTGTGTCCTGATGCCACCGTCTACTCCTTTGAGAAGGGGAGGACAGAGTGCATCAGGGAGTTTGGTGTGGCTTACATGCGGCAAGGAGAAGGTGCAGCCCCAAACTGGCTTTCACTTCTAGAACCTTTTGCTATTGCGGGAGCAGCTGCTGGAGCTTTTCAACCGAGCTGCAAGAGTGAAAAGTGTGATGGCATGTCTATCTGAGAAGGAAGGTTCGGTGCCGCAGCCTGTTGTGCACAATTTATATGCTGATAAGAGAAGGGGGTGCTTTTGCAACGTTTTCCTTCCTGACACTTCTGTCTCTGTGAGCTTTAGCTGCTTGGACTCAGGGATACCGAAGGTATGTGAAAGTGACTGGGATGCGAGAATCATGTTGCACAGGGAACAGGGAAGGTCAGCAAATGTTTCCTGTCCTGGCACATCTCTCAGTCTGAACTGCAGCTGCAGATGCTTCACTTCCGCCAAGGACTCTGCCACCTTGAGAGAAGGATGCGCTCTATGGAGTTGAGAAAGAAAGTGCATCTCACTAGCTTCTTTCCTCTACTTCATAGACAGCAAAGGGGCTATGAAAGGCAGCACTGGCTTTTTGTTCTAGGACTTCTTCTTTACAAGCAGCTGCTGGATGTTTGGAAGGGGGTTTGGGATATGCAAAAATGAGAGGCTAAGATGGTAAGAGGGTAAGATGGAAGTCATCTGGCAAAAGCAGAGCTCACAAAAGGGCCAGCTGAGAAAGCTCTTGCTGCCTACAACTTCAACTGCACCCCTCAAAGCAGCAGCACACACGCTGCTCTCGGCACTTTCCTTCTCAGCTCTACGCACCATCCTAAGCCTTGCCTCTCCCACACTCAGGATCCAAAGACAACGGCACCAGGGACTGCTCACACACTAAAGGCACCAGGACAAAAGGCTCAGCAGCTTGGCCTTTGCATTCCCGCTGACAGCTCCACAGCTTGAACCCAGAGAACTGCCTGCTGCCAACAGCCTTTCCAATCACTCTGAGCACCTCATGACAAGGAGTGTGGGGAATGAATCTCCAGCAGCCTCCTGCCCCAGGCTGTCCCCCGGGAGCAGCCCTGCTCCAGGCCGTGACTGCCACCTGCACAGCCAAAGGACCCGGAGCCGGTGTTACACACCACGGCTGTGCCTGGCACAGAGACACCAGTGGCCACACAAGTGGCCATGGCACTGTCCACACACAGTCCCTGCTGCTGCTCCCCCAGCCGCTGGCACCAACTCCCAGCCACCCACTCCTAAAGCCACGGGGCCCACTGGGACACTGCGGGGGCTCGTGGAAGCCAGCGGCCATTGTGACACAGCGGGGCTGCACAGAGCCCACGGTGCTTTGTGACCCGTGGCTCCCAGGAGAGCCTTTGTGATGCTGGGGAACTACAAGGAAGCCTGGCTCCTCTGTGACACCACCACAGAAGCTCAGGGGAGCCCTGGAGACCGTGCTGATGCTATGGAACCTGATGCAACCCTGCCTCCACTGTGACACCACAGAAGCTCGGGGAGCTCTGCAGACCGTGGGGATGCTGGCGAAGCTGACGGAACCCTGGGCACCACAGTGACGCTATGGAACCTGGTGGAACCGAGGGGCCACAGTGACACTGTGGGGCCTTTTGGAAGCAACAGGACCCTGGTGGGAAGCCACGGGATGATTAATCCTGCACGAACCTGCTCCAGGTGGGCTCCTCTCTCCCGGCTTCCACAGGTGCTGCTAGGATCCCACTCCGGCACTGGCTTGGCACGGGCTCACGGCTTCCTTTGGCAATGGCTCTGCTCCAGGATGGCATGCTGCAGAGAATGCAGGTAGATTTTGTGCTCACTCCTGGCATGCAGCTGGACAATAAAGCCTGATCCAGCCCCCCCTCAGCATATGTCCGGCTCTGGCATTGGGGCGGGGCAACTTTGGGAGCAGCCCCAGCCCTGCTCCTGCTCCCGGCTGGGCACCCAGCTGCTGGGACACAGGTGTGTCCTGATGCCACCGTCTACTCCTTTGAGAAGGGGAGGACAGAGTGCATCAGGGAGTTTGGTGTGGCTTACATGCGGCAAGGAGAAGGTGCAGCCCCAAACTGGCTTTCACTTCTAGAACCTTTTGCTATTGCGGGAGCAGCTGCTGGAGCTTTTCAACCGAGCTGCAAGAGTGAAAAGTGTGATGGCATGTCTATCTGAGAAGGAAGGTTCGGTGCCGCAGCCTGTTGTGCACAATTTATATGCTGATAAGAGAAGGGGGTGCTTTTGCAACGTTTTCCTTCCTGACACTTCTGTCTCTGTGAGCTTTAGCTGCTTGGACTCAGGGATACCGAAGGTGTGTGAAAGTGACTGGGATGCGAGAATCATGTTGCACAGGGAACAGGGAAGGTCAGCAAATGTTTCCTGTCCTGGCACATCTCTCAGTCTGAACTGCAGCTGCAGATGCTTCACTTCCGCCAAGGACTCTGCCACCTTGAGAGAAGGATGCGCTCTATGGAGTTGAGAAAGAAAGTGCGTCTCACTAGCTTCTTTCCTCTACTTCATAGACAGCAAAGGGGCTATGAAAGGCAGCACTGGCTTTTTGTTCTAGGACTTCTTCTTTACAAGCAGCTGCTGGATGTTTGGAAGGGGGTTTGGGATATGCAAAAATGAGAGGCTAAGATGGTAAGAGGGTAAGATGGAAGTCATCTGGCAAAAGCAGAGCTCACAAAAGGGCCAGCTGAGAAAGCTCTTGCTGCCTACAACTTCAACTGCACCCCTCAAAGCAGCAGCACACACGCTGCTCTCGGCACTTTCCTTCTCAGCTCTACGCACCATCCTAAGCCTTGCCTCTCCCACACTCAGGATCCAAAGACAACGGCACCAGGGACTGCTCACACACTAAAGGCACCAGGAAAAAAGGCTCACCAGCTTGGCCTTTGCATTCCCGCTGACAGCTCCACAGCTTGAACCCAGAGAACTGCCTGCTGCCAACAGCCTTTCCAATCACTCTGAGCACCTCATGACAAGGAGTGTGGGGAATGAATCTCCAGCAGCCTCCTGCCCCAGGCTGTCCCCCGGGAGCAGCCCTGCTCCAGGCCGTGACTGCCACCTGCACAGCCAAAGGACCCGGAGCCGGTGTTACACACCACGGCTGTGCCTGGCACAGAGACACCAGTGGCCACACAAGTGGCCATGGCACTGTCCACACACAGTCCCTGCTGCTGCTCCCCCAGCCGCTGGCACCAACTCCCAGCCACCCACTCCTAAAGCCACGGGGCCCACTGGGACACTGCGGGGGCTCGTGGAAGCCAGCGGCCATTGTGACACAGCGGGGCTGCACAGAGCCCACGGTGCTTTGTGACCCGTGGCTCCCAGGAGAGCCTTTGTGATGCTGGGGAACTACAAGGAAGCCTGGCTCCTCTGTGACACCACCACAGAAGCTCAGGGGAGCCCTGGAGACCGTGCTGATGCTATGGAACCTGATGCAACCCTGCCTCCACTGTGACACCACAGAAGCTCGGGGAGCTCTGCAGACCGTGGGGATGCTGGCGAAGCTGACGGAACCCTGGGCACCACAGTGACGCTATGGAACCTGGTGGAACCGAGGGGCCACAGTGACACTGTGGGGCCTTTTGGAAGCAACAGGACCCTGGTGGGAAGCCACGGGATGATTAATCCTGCACGAACCTGCTCCAGGTGGGCTCCTCTCTCCCGGCTTCCACAGGTGCTGCTAGGATCCCACTCCGGCACTGGCTTGGCACGGGCTCACGGCTTCCTTTGGCAATGGCTCTGCTCCAGGATGGCATGCTGCAGAGAATGCAGGTAGATTTTGTGCTCACTCCTGGCATGCAGCTGGACAATAAAGCCTGATCCAGCCCCCCCTCAGCATATGTCCGGCTCTGGCATTGGGGCGGGGCAACTTTGGGAGCAGCCCCAGCCCTGCTCCTGCTCCCGGCTGGGCACCCAGCTGCTGGGACACAGGTGTGTCCTGATGCCACCGTCTACTCCTTTGAGAAGGGGAGGACAGAGTGCATCAGGGAGTTTGGTGTGGCTTACATGCGGCAAGGAGAAGGTGCAGCCCCAAACTGGCTTTCACTTCTAGAACCTTTTGCTATTGCGGGAGCAGCTGCTGGAGCTTTTCAACCGAGCTGCAAGAGTGAAAAGTGTGATGGCATGTCTATCTGAGAAGGAAGGTTCGGTGCCGCAGCCTGTTGTGCACAATTTATATGCTGATAAGAGAAGGGGGTGCTTTTGCAACGTTTTCCTTCCTGACACTTCTGTCTCTGTGAGCTTTAGCTGCTTGGACTCAGGGATACCGAAGGTGTGTGAAAGTGACTGGGATGCGAGAATCATGTTGCACAGGGAACAGGGAAGGTCAGCAAATGTTTCCTGTCCTGGCACATCTCTCAGTCTGAACTGCAGCTGCAGATGCTTCACTTCCGCCAAGGACTCTGCCACCTTGAGAGAAGGATGCGCTCTATGGAGTTGAGAAAGAAAGTGCGTCTCACTAGCTTCTTTCCTCTACTTCATAGACAGCAAAGGGGCTATGAAAGGCAGCACTGGCTTTTTGTTCTAGGACTTCTTCTTTACAAGCAGCTGCTGGATGTTTGGAAGGGGGTTTGGGATATGCAAAAATGAGAGGCTAAGATGGTAAGAGGGTAAGATGGAAGTCATCTGGCAAAAGCAGAGCTCACAAAAGGGCCAGCTGAGAAAGCTCTTGCTGCCTACAACTTCAACTGCACCCCTCAAAGCAGCAGCACACACGCTGCTCTCGGCACTTTCCTTCTCAGCTCTACGCACCATCCTAAGCCTTGCCTCTCCCACACTCAGGATCCAAAGACAACGGCACCAGGGACTGCTCACACACTAAAGGCACCAGGAAAAAAGGCTCACCAGCTTGGCCTTTGCATTCCCGCTGACAGCTCCACAGCTTGAACCCAGAGAACTGCCTGCTGCCAACAGCCTTTCCAATCACTCTGAGCACCTCATGACAAGGAGTGTGGGGAATGAATCTCCAGCAGCCTCCTGCCCCAGGCTGTCCCCCGGGAGCAGCCCTGCTCCAGGCCGTGACTGCCACCTGCACAGCCAAAGGACCCGGAGCCGGTGTTACACACCACGGCTGTGCCTGGCACAGAGACACCAGTGGCCACACAAGTGGCCATGGCACTGTCCACACACAGTCCCTGCTGCTGCTCCCCCAGCCGCTGGCACCAACTCCCAGCCACCCACTCCTAAAGCCACGGGGCCCACTGGGACACTGCGGGGGCTCGTGGAAGCCAGCGGCCATTGTGACACAGCGGGGCTGCACAGAGCCCACGGTGCTTTGTGACCCGTGGCTCCCAGGAGAGCCTTTGTGATGCTGGGGAACTACAAGGAAGCCTGGCTCCTCTGTGACACCACCACAGAAGCTCAGGGGAGCCCTGGAGACCGTGCTGATGCTATGGAACCTGATGCAACCCTGCCTCCACTGTGACACCACAGAAGCTCGGGGAGCTCTGCAGACCGTGGGGATGCTGGCGAAGCTGACGGAACCCTGGGCACCACAGTGACGCTATGGAACCTGGTGGAACCGAGGGGCCACAGTGACACTGTGGGGCCTTATGGAAGCAACAGGACCCTGGTGGGAAGCCACGGGATGATTAATCCTGCACGAACCTGCTCCAGGTGGGCTCCTCTCTCCCGGCTTCCACAGGTGCTGCTAGGATCCCACTCCGGCACTGGCTTGGCACGGGCTCACGGCTTCCTTTGGCAATGGCTCTGCTCCAGGATGGCATGCTGCAGAGAATGCAGGTAGATTTTGTGCTCACTCCTGGCATGCAGCTGGACAATAAAGCCTGATCCAGCCCCCCCTCAGCATATGTCCGGCTCTGGCATTGGGGCGGGGCAACTTTGGGAGCAGCCCCAGCCCTGCTCCTGCTCCCGGCTGGGCACCCAGCTGCTGGGACACAGGTGTGTCCTGATGCCACCGTCTACTCCTTTGAGAAGGGGAGGACAGAGTGCATCAGGGAGTTTGGTGTGGCTTACATGCGGCAAGGAGAAGGTGCAGCCCCAAACTGGCTTTCACTTCTAGAACCTTTTGCTATTGCGGGAGCAGCTGCTGGAGCTTTTCAACCGAGCTGCAAGAGTGAAAAGTGTGATGGCATGTCTATCTGAGAAGGAAGGTTCGGTGCCGCAGCCTGTTGTGCACAATTTATATGCTGATAAGAGAAGGGGGTGCTTTTGCAACGTTTTCCTTCCTGACACTTCTGTCTCTGTGAGCTTTAGCTGCTTGGACTCAGGGATACCGAAGGTGTGTGAAAGTGACTGGGATGCGAGAATCATGTTGCACAGGGAACAGGGAAGGTCAGCAAATGTTTCCTGTCCTGGCACATCTCTCAGTCTGAACTGCAGCTGCAGATGCTTCACTTCCGCCAAGGACTCTGCCACCTTGAGAGAAGGATGCGCTCTATGGAGTTGAGAAAGAAAGTGCGTCTCACTAGCTTCTTTCCTCTACTTCATAGACAGCAAAGGGGCTATGAAAGGCAGCACTGGCTTTTTGTTCTAGGACTTCTTCTTTACAAGCAGCTGCTGGATGTTTGGAAGGGGGTTTGGGATATGCAAAAATGAGAGGCTAAGATGGTAAGAGGGTAAGATGGAAGTCATCTGGCAAAAGCAGAGCTCACAAAAGGGCCAGCTGAGAAAGCTCTTGCTGCCTACAACTTCAACTGCACCCCTCAAAGCAGCAGCACACACGCTGCTCTCGGCACTTTCCTTCTCAGCTCTACGCACCATCCTAAGCCTTGCCTCTCCCACACTCAGGATCCAAAGACAACGGCACCAGGGACTGCTCACACACTAAAGGCACCAGGACAAAAGGCTCACCAGCTTGGCCTTTGCATTCCCGCTGACAGCTCCACAGCTTGAACCCAGAGAACTGCACGCTGGCAACAGCCTTTCCAATCACTCTGAGCACCTCATGACAAGGAGCTGCAGCGTGTGGGGAATGAATCTCCAGCAGCCTCCTGCCCCAGGCTGTCCCCCGGGAGCAGCCCTGCTCCAGGCCGTGACTGCCACCTGCACAGCCAAAGGACCCGGAGCCGGTGTTACACACCACGGCTGTGCCTGGCACAGAGACACCAGTGGCCACACAAGTGGCCATGGCACTGTCCACACACAGTCCCTGCTGCTGCTCCCCCAGCCGCTGGCACCAACTCCCAGCCACCCACTCCTAAAGCCACGGGGCCCACTGGGACACTGCGGGGGCTCGTGGAAGCCAGCGGCCATTGTGACACAGCGGGGCTGCACAGAGCCCACGGTGCTTTGTGACCCGTGGCTCCCAGGAGAGCCTTTGTGATGCTGGGGAACTACAAGGAAGCCTGGCTCCTCTGTGACACCACCACAGAAGCTCAGGGGAGCCCTGGAGACCGTGCTGATGCTATGGAACCTGATGCAACCCTGCCTCCTCTGTGACACCACAGAAGCTCTTGGAGCCCTGGAGACCGTGCTGATGCTATGGAACCTGATGCAACCCTGCCTCCACTGTGACACCACAGAAGCTCGGGGACCTCTGCAGACCGTGGGGATTCTGGCGAAGCTGACGGAACCCTGGGCACCACAGTGACGCTATGGAACCTGGTGGAACCGAGGGGCCACAGTGACACTGTGGGGCCTTTTGGAAGCAACAGGACCCTGGTGGGAAGCCACGGGATGATTAATCCTGCACGAACCTGCTCCAGGTGGGCTCCTCTCTCCCGGCTTCCACAGGTGCTGCTAGGATCCCACTCCGGCACTGGCTTGGCACGGGCTCACGGCTTCCTTTGGCAATGGCTCTGCTCCAGGATGGCATGCTGCAGAGAATGCAGGTAGATTTTGTGCTCACTCCTGGCATGCAGCTGGACAATAAAGCCTGATCCAGCCCCCCCTCAGCATATGTCCGGCTCTGGCATTGGGGCCGGGCAACTTTGGGAGCAGCCCCAGCCCTGCTCCTGCTCCCGGCTGGGCACCCAGCTGCTGGGACACAGGTGTGTCCTGATGCCACCGTCTACTCCTTTGAGAAGGGGAGGACAGAGTGCATCAGGGAGTTTGGTGTGGCTTACATGCGGCAAGGAGAAGGTGCAGCCCCAAACTGGCTTTCACTTCTAGAACCTTTTGCTATTGCGGGAGCAGCTGCTGGAGCTTTTCAACCGAGCTGCAAGAGTGAAAAGTGTGATGGCATGTCTATCTGAGAAGGAAGGTTCGGTGCCGCAGCCTGTTGTGCACAATTTATATGCTGATAAGAGAAGGGGGTGCTTTTGCAACGTTTTCCTTCCTGACACTTCTGTCTCTGTGAGCTTTAGCTGCTTGGACTCAGGGATACCGAAGGTATGTGAAAGTGACTGGGATGCGAGAATCATGTTGCACAGGGAACAGGGAAGGTCAGCAAATGTTTCCTGTCCTGGCACATCTCTCAGTCTGAACTGCAGCTGCAGATGCTTCACTTCCGCCAAGGACTCTGCCACCTTGAGAGAAGGATGCGCTCTATGGAGTTGAGAAAGAAAGTGCATCTCACTAGCTTCTTTCCTCTACTTCATAGACAGCAAAGGGGCTATGAAAGGCAGCACTGGCTTTTTGTTCTAGGACTTCTTCTTTACAAGCAGCTGCTGGATGTTTGGAAGGGGGTTTGGGATATGCAAAAATGAGAGGCTAAGATGGTAAGAGGGTAAGATGGAAGTCATCTGGCAAAAGCAGAGCTCACAAAAGGGCCAGCTGAGAAAGCTCTTGCTGCCTACAACTTCAACTGCACCCCTCAAAGCAGCAGCACACACGCTGCTCTCGGCACTTTCCTTCTCAGCTCTACGCACCATCCTAAGCCTTGCCTCTCCCACACTCAGGATCCAAAGACAACGGCACCAGGGACTGCTCACACACTAAAGGCACCAGGACAAAAGGCTCAGCAGCTTGGCCTTTGCATTCCCGCTGACAGCTCCACAGCTTGAACCCAGAGAACTGCCTGCTGCCAACAGCCTTTCCAATCACTCTGAGCACCTCATGACAAGGAGTGTGGGGAATGAATCTCCAGCAGCCTCCTGCCCCAGGCTGTCCCCCGGGAGCAGCCCTGCTCCAGGCCGTGACTGCCACCTGCACAGCCAAAGGACCCGGAGCCGGTGTTACACACCACGGCTGTGCCTGGCACAGAGACACCAGTGGCCACACAAGTGGCCATGGCACTGTCCACACACAGTCCCTGCTGCTGCTCCCCCAGCCGCTGGCACCAACTCCCAGCCACCCACTCCTAAAGCCACGGGGCCCACTGGGACACTGCGGGGGCTCGTGGAAGCCAGCGGCCATTGTGACACAGCGGGGCTGCACAGAGCCCACGGTGCTTTGTGACCCGTGGCTCCCAGGAGAGCCTTTGTGATGCTGGGGAACTACAAGGAAGCCTGGCTCCTCTGTGACACCACCACAGAAGCTCAGGGGAGCCCTGGAGACCGTGCTGATGCTATGGAACCTGATGCAACCCTGCCTCCACTGTGACACCACAGAAGCTCGGGGAGCTCTGCAGACCGTGGGGATGCTGGCGAAGCTGACGGAACCCTGGGCACCACAGTGACGCTATGGAACCTGGTGGAACCGAGGGGCCACAGTGACACTGTGGGGCCTTTTGGAAGCAACAGGACCCTGGTGGGAAGCCACGGGATGATTAATCCTGCACGAACCTGCTCCAGGTGGGCTCCTCTCTCCCGGCTTCCACAGGTGCTGCTAGGATCCCACTCCGGCACTGGCTTGGCACGGGCTCACGGCTTCCTTTGGCAATGGCTCTGCTCCAGGATGGCATGCTGCAGAGAATGCAGGTAGATTTTGTGCTCACTCCTGGCATGCAGCTGGACAATAAAGCCTGATCCAGCCCCCCCTCAGCATATGTCCGGCTCTGGCATTGGGGCGGGGCAACTTTGGGAGCAGCCCCAGCCCTGCTCCTGCTCCCGGCTGGGCACCCAGCTGCTGGGACACAGGTGTGTCCTGATGCCACCGTCTACTCCTTTGAGAAGGGGAGGACAGAGTGCATCAGGGAGTTTGGTGTGGCTTACATGCGGCAAGGAGAAGGTGCAGCCCCAAACTGGCTTTCACTTCTAGAACCTTTTGCTATTGCGGGAGCAGCTGCTGGAGCTTTTCAACCGAGCTGCAAGAGTGAAAAGTGTGATGGCATGTCTATCTGAGAAGGAAGGTTCGGTGCCGCAGCCTGTTGTGCACAATTTATATGCTGATAAGAGAAGGGGGTGCTTTTGCAACGTTTTCCTTCCTGACACTTCTGTCTCTGTGAGCTTTAGCTGCTTGGACTCAGGGATACCGAAGGTGTGTGAAAGTGACTGGGATGCGAGAATCATGTTGCACAGGGAACAGGGAAGGTCAGCAAATGTTTCCTGTCCTGGCACATCTCTCAGTCTGAACTGCAGCTGCAGATGCTTCACTTCCGCCAAGGACTCTGCCACCTTGAGAGAAGGATGCGCTCTATGGAGTTGAGAAAGAAAGTGCGTCTCACTAGCTTCTTTCCTCTACTTCATAGACAGCAAAGGGGCTATGAAAGGCAGCACTGGCTTTTTGTTCTAGGACTTCTTCTTTACAAGCAGCTGCTGGATGTTTGGAAGGGGGTTTGGGATATGCAAAAATGAGAGGCTAAGATGGTAAGAGGGTAAGATGGAAGTCATCTGGCAAAAGCAGAGCTCACAAAAGGGCCAGCTGAGAAAGCTCTTGCTGCCTACAACTTCAACTGCACCCCTCAAAGCAGCAGCACACACGCTGCTCTCGGCACTTTCCTTCTCAGCTCTACGCACCATCCTAAGCCTTGCCTCTCCCACACTCAGGATCCAAAGACAACGGCACCAGGGACTGCTCACACACTAAAGGCACCAGGAAAAAAGGCTCACCAGCTTGGCCTTTGCATTCCCGCTGACAGCTCCACAGCTTGAACCCAGAGAACTGCCTGCTGCCAACAGCCTTTCCAATCACTCTGAGCACCTCATGACAAGGAGTGTGGGGAATGAATCTCCAGCAGCCTCCTGCCCCAGGCTGTCCCCCGGGAGCAGCCCTGCTCCAGGCCGTGACTGCCACCTGCACAGCCAAAGGACCCGGAGCCGGTGTTACACACCACGGCTGTGCCTGGCACAGAGACACCAGTGGCCACACAAGTGGCCATGGCACTGTCCACACACAGTCCCTGCTGCTGCTCCCCCAGCCGCTGGCACCAACTCCCAGCCACCCACTCCTAAAGCCACGGGGCCCACTGGGACACTGCGGGGGCTCGTGGAAGCCAGCGGCCATTGTGACACAGCGGGGCTGCACAGAGCCCACGGTGCTTTGTGACCCGTGGCTCCCAGGAGAGCCTTTGTGATGCTGGGGAACTACAAGGAAGCCTGGCTCCTCTGTGACACCACCACAGAAGCTCAGGGGAGCCCTGGAGACCGTGCTGATGCTATGGAACCTGATGCAACCCTGCCTCCACTGTGACACCACAGAAGCTCGGGGAGCTCTGCAGACCGTGGGGATGCTGGCGAAGCTGACGGAACCCTGGGCACCACAGTGACGCTATGGAACCTGGTGGAACCGAGGGGCCACAGTGACACTGTGGGGCCTTATGGAAGCAACAGGACCCTGGTGGGAAGCCACGGGATGATTAATCCTGCACGAACCTGCTCCAGGTGGGCTCCTCTCTCCCGGCTTCCACAGGTGCTGCTAGGATCCCACTCCGGCACTGGCTTGGCACGGGCTCACGGCTTCCTTTGGCAATGGCTCTGCTCCAGGATGGCATGCTGCAGAGAATGCAGGTAGATTTTGTGCTCACTCCTGGCATGCAGCTGGACAATAAAGCCTGATCCAGCCCCCCCTCAGCATATGTCCGGCTCTGGCATTGGGGCGGGGCAACTTTGGGAGCAGCCCCAGCCCTGCTCCTGCTCCCGGCTGGGCACCCAGCTGCTGGGACACAGGTGTGTCCTGATGCCACCGTCTACTCCTTTGAGAAGGGGAGGACAGAGTGCATCAGGGAGTTTGGTGTGGCTTACATGCGGCAAGGAGAAGGTGCAGCCCCAAACTGGCTTTCACTTCTAGAACCTTTTGCTATTGCGGGAGCAGCTGCTGGAGCTTTTCAACCGAGCTGCAAGAGTGAAAAGTGTGATGGCATGTCTATCTGAGAAGGAAGGTTCGGTGCCGCAGCCTGTTGTGCACAATTTATATGCTGATAAGAGAAGGGGGTGCTTTTGCAACGTTTTCCTTCCTGACACTTCTGTCTCTGTGAGCTTTAGCTGCTTGGACTCAGGGATACCGAAGGTGTGTGAAAGTGACTGGGATGCGAGAATCATGTTGCACAGGGAACAGGGAAGGTCAGCAAATGTTTCCTGTCCTGGCACATCTCTCAGTCTGAACTGCAGCTGCAGATGCTTCACTTCCGCCAAGGACTCTGCCACCTTGAGAGAAGGATGCGCTCTATGGAGTTGAGAAAGAAAGTGCGTCTCACTAGCTTCTTTCCTCTACTTCATAGACAGCAAAGGGGCTATGAAAGGCAGCACTGGCTTTTTGTTCTAGGACTTCTTCTTTACAAGCAGCTGCTGGATGTTTGGAAGGGGGTTTGGGATATGCAAAAATGAGAGGCTAAGATGGTAAGAGGGTAAGATGGAAGTCATCTGGCAAAAGCAGAGCTCACAAAAGGGCCAGCTGAGAAAGCTCTTGCTGCCTACAACTTCAACTGCACCCCTCAAAGCAGCAGCACACACGCTGCTCTCGGCACTTTCCTTCTCAGCTCTACGCACCATCCTAAGCCTTGCCTCTCCCACACTCAGGATCCAAAGACAACGGCACCAGGGACTGCTCACACACTAAAGGCACCAGGACAAAAGGCTCACCAGCTTGGCCTTTGCATTCCCGCTGACAGCTCCACAGCTTGAACCCAGAGAACTGCACGCTGGCAACAGCCTTTCCAATCACTCTGAGCACCTCATGACAAGGAGCTGCAGCGTGTGGGGAATGAATCTCCAGCAGCCTCCTGCCCCAGGCTGTCCCCCGGGAGCAGCCCTGCTCCAGGCCGTGACTGCCACCTGCACAGCCAAAGGACCCGGAGCCGGTGTTACACACCACGGCTGTGCCTGGCACAGAGACACCAGTGGCCACACAAGTGGCCATGGCACTGTCCACACACAGTCCCTGCTGCTGCTCCCCCAGCCGCTGGCACCAACTCCCAGCCACCCACTCCTAAAGCCACGGGGCCCACTGGGACACTGCGGGGGCTCGTGGAAGCCAGCGGCCATTGTGACACAGCGGGGCTGCACAGAGCCCACGGTGCTTTGTGACCCGTGGCTCCCAGGAGAGCCTTTGTGATGCTGGGGAACTACAAGGAAGCCTGGCTCCTCTGTGACACCACCACAGAAGCTCAGGGGAGCCCTGGAGACCGTGCTGATGCTATGGAACCTGATGCAACCCTGCCTCCTCTGTGACACCACAGAACATCTGGGAGCCCTGGAGACCGTGCTGATGCTATGGAACCTGATGCAACCCTGCCTCCACTGTGACACCACAGAAGCTCGGGGACCTCTGCAGACCGTGGGGATTCTGGCGAAGCTGACGGAACCCTGGGCACCACAGTGACGCTATGGAACCTGGTGGAACCGAGGGGCCACAGTGACACTGTGGGGCCTTTTGGAAGCAACAGGACCCTGGTGGGAAGCCACGGGATGATTAATCCTGCACGAACCTGCTCCAGGTGGGCTCCTCTCTCCCGGCTTCCACAGGTGCTGCTAGGATCCCACTCCGGCACTGGCTTGGCACGGGCTCACGGCTTCCTTTGGCAATGGCTCTGCTCCAGGATGGCATGCTGCAGAGAATGCAGGTAGATTTTGTGCTCACTCCTGGCATGCAGCTGGACAATAAAGCCTGATCCAGCCCCCCCTCAGCATATGTCCGGCTCTGGCATTGGGGCCGGGCAACTTTGGGAGCAGCCCCAGCCCTGCTCCTGCTCCCGGCTGGGCACCCAGCTGCTGGGACACAGGTGTGTCCTGATGCCACCGTCTACTCCTTTGAGAAGGGGAGGACAGAGTGCATCAGGGAGTTTGGTGTGGCTTACATGCGGCAAGGAGAAGGTGCAGCCCCAAACTGGCTTTCACTTCTAGAACCTTTTGCTATTGCGGGAGCAGCTGCTGGAGCTTTTCAACCGAGCTGCAAGAGTGAAAAGTGTGATGGCATGTCTATCTGAGAAGGAAGGTTCGGTGCCGCAGCCTGTTGTGCACAATTTATATGCTGATAAGAGAAGGGGGTGCTTTTGCAACGTTTTCCTTCCTGACACTTCTGTCTCTGTGAGCTTTAGCTGCTTGGACTCAGGGATACCGAAGGTATGTGAAAGTGACTGGGATGCGAGAATCATGTTGCACAGGGAACAGGGAAGGTCAGCAAATGTTTCCTGTCCTGGCACATCTCTCAGTCTGAACTGCAGCTGCAGATGCTTCACTTCCGCCAAGGACTCTGCCACCTTGAGAGAAGGATGCGCTCTATGGAGTTGAGAAAGAAAGTGCATCTCACTAGCTTCTTTCCTCTACTTCATAGACAGCAAAGGGGCTATGAAAGGCAGCACTGGCTTTTTGTTCTAGGACTTCTTCTTTACAAGCAGCTGCTGGATGTTTGGAAGGGGGTTTGGGATATGCAAAAATGAGAGGCTAAGATGGTAAGAGGGTAAGATGGAAGTCATCTGGCAAAAGCAGAGCTCACAAAAGGGCCAGCTGAGAAAGCTCTTGCTGCCTACAACTTCAACTGCACCCCTCAAAGCAGCAGCACACACGCTGCTCTCGGCACTTTCCTTCTCAGCTCTACGCACCATCCTAAGCCTTGCCTCTCCCACACTCAGGATCCAAAGACAACGGCACCAGGGACTGCTCACACACTAAAGGCACCAGGACAAAAGGCTCAGCAGCTTGGCCTTTGCATTCCCGCTGACAGCTCCACAGCTTGAACCCAGAGAACTGCCTGCTGCCAACAGCCTTTCCAATCACTCTGAGCACCTCATGACAAGGAGTGTGGGGAATGAATCTCCAGCAGCCTCCTGCCCCAGGCTGTCCCCCGGGAGCAGCCCTGCTCCAGGCCGTGACTGCCACCTGCACAGCCAAAGGACCCGGAGCCGGTGTTACACACCACGGCTGTGCCTGGCACAGAGACACCAGTGGCCACACAAGTGGCCATGGCACTGTCCACACACAGTCCCTGCTGCTGCTCCCCCAGCCGCTGGCACCAACTCCCAGCCACCCACTCCTAAAGCCACGGGGCCCACTGGGACACTGCGGGGGCTCGTGGAAGCCAGCGGCCATTGTGACACAGCGGGGCTGCACAGAGCCCACGGTGCTTTGTGACCCGTGGCTCCCAGGAGAGCCTTTGTGATGCTGGGGAACTACAAGGAAGCCTGGCTCCTCTGTGACACCACCACAGAAGCTCAGGGGAGCCCTGGAGACCGTGCTGATGCTATGGAACCTGATGCAACCCTGCCTCCTCTGTGACACCACCACAGAAGCTCAGGGGAGCCCTGGAGACCGTGGTGATGCTATGGAACCTGATGCAACCCTGCCTCCTCTGTGACACCACAGAACCTCTGGGAGCCCTGGAGACCGTGCTGATGCTATGGAACCTGATGCAACCCTGTCTCCTCTGTGACACCACAGAAGATCAGATAGCCCTGGAGACTGTGGTGATGCTATGGAACCTGATGCAACCCTGCCTCCACTGTGACACCACAGAACCTCTGGGAGCCCTGGAGACCGTGCTGATGCTATGGAACCTGATGCAACCCTGCCTCCACTGTGACACCACAGAAGCTCGGGGAGCTCTGCAGACCGTGGGGATGCTGGCGAAGCTGACGGAACCCTGGGCACCACAGTGACGCTATGGAACCTGGTGGAACCGAGGGGCCACAGTGACACTGTGGGGCCTTTTGGAAGCAACAGGACCCTGGTGGGAAGCCACGGGATGATTAATCCTGCACGAACCTGCTCCAGGTGGGCTCCTCTCTCCCGGCTTCCACAGGTGCTGCTAGGATCCCACTCCGGCACTGGCTTGGCACGGGCTCACGGCTTCCTTTGGCAATGGCTCTGCTCCAGGATGGCATGCTGCAGAGAATGCAGGTAGATTTTGTGCTCACTCCTGGCATGCAGCTGGACAATAAAGCCTGATCCAGCCCCCCCTCAGCATATGTCCGGCTCTGGCATTGGGGCGGGGCAACTTTGGGAGCAGCCCCAGCCCTGCTCCTGCTCCCGGCTGGGCACCCAGCTGCTGGGACACAGGTGTGTCCTGATGCCACCGTCTACTCCTTTGAGAAGGGGAGGACAGAGTGCATCAGGGAGTTTGGTGTGGCTTACATGCGGCAAGGAGAAGGTGCAGCCCCAAACTGGCTTTCACTTCTAGAACCTTTTGCTATTGCGGGAGCAGCTGCTGGAGCTTTTCAACCGAGCTGCAAGAGTGAAAAGTGTGATGGCATGTCTATCTGAGAAGGAAGGTTCGGTGCCGCAGCCTGTTGTGCACAATTTATATGCTGATAAGAGAAGGGGGTGCTTTTGCAACGTTTTCCTTCCTGACACTTCTGTCTCTGTGAGCTTTAGCTGCTTGGACTCAGGGGTACCGAAGGTGTGTGAAAGTGACTGGGATGCGAGAATCATGTTGCACAGGGAACAGGGAAGGTCAGCAAATGTTTCCTGTCCTGGCACATCTCTCAGTCTGAACTGCAGCTGCAGATGCTTCACTTCCGCCAAGGACTCTGCCACCTTGAGAGAAGGATGCGCTCTATGGAGTTGAGAAAGAAAGTGCGTCTCACTAGCTTCTTTCCTCTACTTCATAGACAGCAAAGGGGCTATGAAAGGCAGCACTGGCTTTTTGTTCTAGGACTTCTTCTTTACAAGCAGCTGCTGGATGTTTGGAAGGGGGTTTGGGATATGCAAAAATGAGAGGCTAAGATGGTAAGAGGGTAAGATGGAAGTCATCTGGCAAAAGCAGAGCTCACAAAAGGGCCAGCTGAGAAAGCTCTTGCTGCCTACAACTTCAACTGCACCCCTCAAAGCAGCAGCACACACGCTGCTCTCGGCACTTTCCTTCTCAGCTCTACGCACCATCCTAAGCCTTGCCTCTCCCACACTCAGGATCCAAAGACAACGGCACCAGGGACTGCTCACACACTAAAGGCACCAGGAAAAAAGGCTCACCAGCTTGGCCTTTGCATTCCCGCTGACAGCTCCACAGCTTGAACCCAGAGAACTGCCTGCTGCCAACAGCCTTTCCAATCACTCTGAGCACCTCATGACAAGGAGTGTGGGGAATGAATCTCCAGCAGCCTCCTGCCCCAGGCTGTCCCCCGGGAGCAGCCCTGCTCCAGGCCGTGACTGCCACCTGCACAGCCAAAGGACCCGGAGCCGGTGTTACACACCACGGCTGTGCCTGGCACAGAGACACCAGTGGCCACACAAGTGGCCATGGCACTGTCCACACACAGTCCCTGCTGCTGCTCCCCCAGCCGCTGGCACCAACTCCCAGCCACCCACTCCTAAAGCCACGGGGCCCACTGGGACACTGCGGGGGCTCGTGGAAGCCAGCGGCCATTGTGACACAGCGGGGCTGCACAGAGCCCACGGTGCTTTGTGACCCGTGGCTCCCAGGAGAGCCTTTGTGATGCTGGGGAACTACAAGGAAGCCTGGCTCCTCTGTGACACCACCACAGAAGCTCAGGGGAGCCCTGGAGACCGTGCTGATGCTATGGAACCTGATGCAACCCTGCCTCCACTGTGACACCACAGAAGCTCGGGGAGCTCTGCAGACCGTGGGGATGCTGGCGAAGCTAACGGAACCCTGGGCACCACAGTGACGCTATGGAACCTGGTGGAACCGAGGGGCCACAGTGACACTGTGGGGCCTTTTGGAAGCAACAGGACCCTGGTGGGAAGCCACGGGATGATTAATCCTGCACGAACCTGCTCCAGGTGGGCTCCTCTCTCCCGGCTTCCACAGGTGCTGCTAGGATCCCACTCCGGCACTGGCTTGGCACGGGCTCACGGCTTCCTTTGGCAATGGCTCTGCTCCAGGATGGCATGCTGCAGAGAATGCAGGTAGATTTTGTGCTCACTCCTGGCATGCAGCTGGACAATAAAGCCTGATCCAGCCCCCCCTCAGCATATGTCCGGCTCTGGCATTGGGGCCGGGCAACTTTGGGAGCAGCCCCAGCCCTGCTCCTGCTCCCGGCTGGGCACCCAGCTGCTGGGACACAGGTGTGTCCTGATGCCACCGTCTACTCCTTTGAGAAGGGGAGGACAGAGTGCATCAGGGAGTTTGGTGTGGCTTACATGCGGCAAGGAGAAGGTGCAGCCCCAAACTGGCTTTCACTTCTAGAACCTTTTGCTATTGCGGGAGCAGCTGCTGGAGCTTTTCAACCAAGCTGCAAGAGTGAAAAGTGTGATGGCATGTCTATCTGAGAAGGAAGGTTCGGTGCCGCAGCCTGTTGTGCACAATTTATATGCTGATAAGAGAAGGGGGTGCTTTTGCAACGTTTTCCTTCCTGACACTTCTGTCTCTGTGAGCTTTAGCTGCTTGGACTCAGGGGTACCGAAGGTGTGTGAAAGTGACTGGGATGCGAGAATCATGTTGCACAGGGAACAGGGAAGGTCAGCAAATGTTTCCTGTCCTGGCACATCTCTCAGTCTGAACTGCAGCTGCAGATGCTTCACTTCCGCCAAGGACTCTGCCACCTTGAGAGAAGGATGCGCTCTATGGAGTTGAGAAAGAAAGTGCGTCTCACTAGCTTCTTTCCTCTACTTCATAGACAGCAAAGGGGCTATGAAAGGCAGCACTGGCTTTTTGTTCTAGGACTTCTTCTTTACAAGCAGCTGCTGGATGTTTGGAAGGGGGTTTGGGATATGCAAAAATGAGAGGCTAAGATGGTAAGAGGGTAAGATGGAAGTCATCTGGCAAAAGCAGAGCTCACAAAAGGGCCAGCTGAGAAAGCTCTTGCTGCCTACAACTTCAACTGCACCCCTCAAAGCAGCAGCACACACGCTGCTCTCGGCACTTTCCTTCTCAGCTCTACGCACCATCCTAAGCCTTGCCTCTCCCACACTCAGGATCCAAAGACAACGGCACCAGGGACTGCTCACACACTAAAGGCACCAGGACAAAAGGCTCAGCAGCTTGGCCTTTGCATTCCCGCTGACAGCTCCACAGCTTGAACCCAGAGAACTGCCTGCTGCCAACAGCCTTTCCAATCACTCTGAGCACCTCATGACAAGGAGTGTGGGGAATGAATCTCCAGCAGCCTCCTGCCCCAGGCTGTCCCCCGGGAGCAGCCCTGCTCCAGGCCGTGACTGCCACCTGCACAGCCAAAGGACCCAGAGCCGGTGTTACACACCACGGCTGTGCCTGGCACAGAGACACCAGTGGCCACACAAGTGGCCATGGCACTGTCCACACACAGTCCCTGCTGCTGCTCCCCCAGCCGCTGGCACCAACTCCCAGCCACCCACTCCTAAAGCCACGGGGCCCACTGGGACACTGCGGGGGCTCGTGGAAGCCAGCGGCCATTGTGACACAGCGGGGCTGCACAGAGCCCACGGTGCTTTGTGACCCGTGGCTCCCAGGAGAGCCTTTGTGATGCTGGGGAACTACAAGGAAGCCTGGCTCCTCTGTGACACCACCACAGAAGCTCAGGGGAGCCCTGGAGACCGTGCTGATGCTATGGAACCTGATGCAACCCTGCCTCCACTGTGACACCACAGAAGCTCGGGGAGCTCTGCAGACCGTGGGGATGCTGGCGAAGCTGACGGAACCCTGGGCACCACAGTGACGCTATGGAACCTGGTGGAACCGAGGGGCCACAGTGACACTGTGGGGCCTTTTGGAAGCAACAGGACCCTGGTGGGAAGCCACGGGATGATTAATCCTGCACGAACCTGCTCCAGGTGGGCTCCTCTCTCCCGGCTTCCACAGGTGCTGCTAGGATCCCACTCCGGCACTGGCTTGGCACGGGCTCACGGCTTCCTTTGGCAATGGCTCTGCTCCAGGATGGCATGCTGCAGAGAATGCAGGTAGATTTTGTGCTCACTCCTGGCATGCAGCTGGACAATAAAGCCTGATCCAGCCCCCCCTCAGCATATGTCCGGCTCTGGCATTGGGGCGGGGCAACTTTGGGAGCAGCCCCAGCCCTGCTCCTGCTCCCGGCTGGGCACCCAGCTGCTGGGACACAGGTGTGTCCTGATGCCACCGTCTACTCCTTTGAGAAGGGGAGGACAGAGTGCATCAGGGAGTTTGGTGTGGCTTACATGCGGCAAGGAGAAGGTGCAGCCCCAAACTGGCTTTCACTTCTAGAACCTTTTGCTATTGCGGGAGCAGCTGCTGGAGCTTTTCAACCAAGCTGCAAGAGTGAAAAGTGTGATGGCATGTCTATCTGAGAAGGAAGGTTCGGTGCCGCAGCCTGTTGTGCACAATTTATATGCTGATAAGAGAAGGGGGTGCTTTTGCAACGTTTTCCTTCCTGACACTTCTGTCTCTGTGAGCTTTAGCTGCTTGGACTCAGGGGTACCGAAGGTGTGTGAAAGTGACTGGGATGCGAGAATCATGTTGCACAGGGAACAGGGAAGGTCAGCAAATGTTTCCTGTCCTGGCACATCTCTCAGTCTGAACTGCAGCTGCAGATGCTTCACTTCCGCCAAGGACTCTGCCACCTTGAGAGAAGGATGCGCTCTATGGAGTTGAGAAAGAAAGTGCGTCTCACTAGCTTCTTTCCTCTACTTCATAGACAGCAAAGGGGCTATGAAAGGCAGCACTGGCTTTTTGTTCTAGGACTTCTTCTTTACAAGCAGCTGCTGGATGTTTGGAAGGGGGTTTGGGATATGCAAAAATGAGAGGCTAAGATGGTAAGAGGGTAAGATGGAAGTCATCTGGCAAAAGCAGAGCTCACAAAAGGGCCAGCTGAGAAAGCTCTTGCTGCCTACAACTTCAACTGCACCCCTCAAAGCAGCAGCACACACGCTGCTCTCGGCACTTTCCTTCTCAGCTCTACGCACCATCCTAAGCCTTGCCTCTCCCACACTCAGGATCCAAAGACAACGGCACCAGGGACTGCTCACACACTAAAGGCACCAGGAAAAAAGGCTCAGCAGCTTGGCCTTTGCATTCCCGCTGACAGCTCCACAGCTTGAACCCAGAGAACTGCCTGCTGCCAACAGCCTTTCCAATCACTCTGAGCACCTCATGACAAGGAGTGTGGGGAATGAATCTCCAGCAGCCTCCTGCCCCAGGCTGTCCCCCGGGAGCAGCCCTGCTCCAGGCCGTGACTGCCACCTGCACAGCCAAAGGACCCAGAGCCGGTGTTACACACCACGGCTGTGCCTGGCACAGAGACACCAGTGGCCACACAAGTGGCCATGGCACTGTCCACACACAGTCCCTGCTGCTGCTCCCCCAGCCGCTGGCACCAACTCCCAGCCACCCACTCCTAAAGCCACGGGGCCCACTGGGACACTGCGGGGGCTCGTGGAAGCCAGCGGCCATTGTGACACAGCGGGGCTGCACAGAGCCCACGGTGCTTTGTGACCCGTGGCTCCCAGGAGAGCCTTTGTGATGCTGGGGAACTACAAGGAAGCCTGGCTCCTCTGTGACACCACCACAGAAGCTCAGGGGAGCCCTGGAGACCGTGCTGATGCTATGGAACCTGATGCAACCCTGCCTCCACTGTGACACCACAGAAGCTCTTGGAGCTCTGCAGACCGTGGGGATGCTGGCGAAGCTGACGGAACCCTGGGCACCACAGTGACGCTATGGAACCTGGTGGAACCGAGGGGCCACAGTGACACTGTGGGGCCTTTTGGAAGCAACAGGACCCTGGTGGGAAGCCACGGGATGATTAATCCTGCACGAACGTGCTCCAGGTGGGCTCCTCTCTCCCGGCTTCCACAGGTGCTGCTAGGATCCCACTCCGGCACTGGCTTGGCACGGGCTCACGGCTTCCTTTGGCAATGGCTCTGCTCCAGGATGGCATGCTGCAGAGAATGCAGGTAGATTTTGTGCTCACTCCTGGCATGCAGCTGGACAATAAAGCCTGATCCAGCCCCCCCTCAGCATATGTCCGGCTCTGGCATTGGGGCGGGGCAACTTTGGGAGCAGCCCCAGCCCTGCTCCTGCTCCTGGCTGGGCACCCAGCTGCTGGGACACAGGTGTGTCCTGATGCCACCGTCTACTCCTTTGAGAAGGGGAGGACAGAGTGCATCAGGGAGTTTGGTGTGGCTTACATGCGGCAAGGAGAAGGTGCAGCCCCAAACTGGCTTTCACTTCTAGAACCTTTTGCTATTGCGGGAGCAGCTGCTGGAGCTTTTCAACCGAGCTGCAAGAGTGAAAAGTGTGATGGCATGTCTATCTGAGAAGGAAGGTTCGGTGCCGCAGCCTGTTGTGCACAATTTATATGCTGATAAGAGAAGGGGGTGCTTTTGGAACGTTTTCCTTCCTGACACTTCTGTCTCTGTGAGCTTTAGCTGCTTGGACTCAGGGATACCGAAGGTATGTGAAAGTGACTGGGATGCGAGAATCATGTTGCACAGGGAACAGGGAAGGTCAGCAAATGTTTCCTGTCCTGGCACATCTCTCAGTCTGAACTGCAGCTGCAGATGCTTCACTTCCGCCAAGGACTCTGCCACCTTGAGAGAAGGATGCGCTCTATGGAGTTGAGAAAGAAAGTGCGTCTCACTAGCTTCTTTCCTCTACTTCATAGACAGCAAAGGGGCTATGAAAGGCAGCACTGGCTTTTTGTTCTAGGACTTCTTCTTTACAAGCAGCTGCTGGATGTTTGGAAGGGGGTTTGGGATATGCAAAAATGAGAGGCTAAGATGGTAAGAGGGTAAGATGGAAGTCATCTGGCAAAAGCAGAGCTCACAAAAGGGCCAGCTGAGAAAGCTCTTGCTGCCTACAACTTCAACTGCACCCCTCAAAGCAGCAGCACACACGCTGCTCTCGGCACTTTCCTTCTCAGCTCTACGCACCATCCTAAGCCTTGCCTCTCCCACACTCAGGATCCAAAGACAACGGCACCAGGGACTGCTCACACACTAAAGGCACCAGGACAAAAGGCTCACCAGCTTGGCCTTTGCATTCCCGCTGACAGCTCCACAGCTTGAACCCAGAGAACTGCCTGCTGCCAACAGCCTTTCCAATCACTCTGAGCACCTCATGACAAGGAGTGTGGGGAATGAATCTCCAGCAGCCTCCTGCCCCAGGCTGTCCCCCGGGAGCAGCCCTGCTCCAGGCCGTGACTGCCACCTGCACAGCCAAAGGACCCGGAGCCGGTGTTACACACCACGGCTGTGCCTGGCACAGAGACACCAGTGGCCACACAAGTGGCCATGGCACTGTCCACACACAGTCCCTGCTGCTGCTCCCCCAGCCGCTGGCACCAACTCCCAGCCACCCACTCCTAAAGCCACGGGGCCCACTGGGACACTGCGGGGGCTCGTGGAAGCCAGCGGCCATTGTGACACAGCGGGGCTGCACAGAGCCCACGGTGCTTTGTGACCCGTGGCTCCCAGGAGAGCCTTTGTGATGCTGGGGAACTACAAGGAAGCCTGGCTCCTCTGTGACACCACCACAGAAGCTCAGGGGAGCCCTGGAGACCGTGCTGATGCTATGGAACCTGATGCAACCCTGCCTCCACTGTGACACCACAGAAGCTCGGGGAGCTCTGCAGACCGTGGGGATGCTGGCGAAGCTGACGGAACCCTGGGCACCACAGTGACGCTATGGAACCTGGTGGAACCGAGGGGCCACAGTGACACTGTGGGGCCTTTTGGAAGCAACAGGACCCTGGTGGGAAGCCACGGGATGATTAATCCTGCACGAACCTGCTCCAGGTGGGCTCCTCTCTCCCGGCTTCCACAGGTGCTGCTAGGATCCCACTCCGGCACTGGCTTGGCACGGGCTCACGGCTTCCTTTGGCAATGGCTCTGCTCCAGGATGGCATGCTGCAGAGAATGCAGGTAGATTTTGTGCTCACTCCTGGCATGCAGCTGGACAATAAAGCCTGATCCAGCCCCCCCTCAGCATATGTCCGGCTCTGGCATTGGGGCGGGGCAACTTTGGGAGCAGCCCCAGCCCTGCTCCTGCTCCCGGCTGGGCACCCAGCTGCTGGGACACAGGTGTGTCCTGATGCCACCGTCTACTCCTTTGAGAAGGGGAGGACAGAGTGCATCAGGGAGTTTGGTGTGGCTTACATGCGGCAAGGAGAAGGTGCAGCCCCAAACTGGCTTTCACTTCTAGAACCTTTTGCTATTGCGGGAGCAGCTGCTGGAGCTTTTCAACCGAGCTGCAAGAGTGAAAAGTGTGATGGCATGTCTATCTGAGAAGGAAGGTTCGGTGCCGCAGCCTGTTGTGCACAATTTATATGCTGATAAGAGAAGGGGGTGCTTTTGCAACGTTTTCCTTCCTGACACTTCTGTCTCTGTGAGCTTTAGCTGCTTGGACTCAGGGATACCGAAGGTGTGTGAAAGTGACTGGGATGCGAGAATCATGTTGCACAGGGAACAGGGAAGGTCAGCAAATGTTTCCTGTCCTGGCACATCTCTCAGTCTGAACTGCAGCTGCAGATGCTTCACTTCCGCCAAGGACTCTGCCACCTTGAGAGAAGGATGCGCTCTATGGAGTTGAGAAAGAAAGTGCGTCTCACTAGCTTCTTTCCTCTACTTCATAGACAGCAAAGGGGCTATGAAAGGCAGCACTGGCTTTTTGTTCTAGGACTTCTTCTTTACAAGCAGCTGCTGGATGTTTGGAAGGGGGTTTGGGATATGCAAAAATGAGAGGCTAAGATGGTAAGAGGGTAAGATGGAAGTCATCTGGCAAAAGCAGAGCTCACAAAAGGGCCAGCTGAGAAAGCTCTTGCTGCCTACAACTTCAACTGCACCCCTCAAAGCAGCAGCACACACGCTGCTCTCGGCACTTTCCTTCTCAGCTCTACGCACCATCCTAAGCCTTGCCTCTCCCACACTCAGGATCCAAAGACAACGGCACCAGGGACTGCTCACACACTAAAGGCACCAGGACAAAAGGCTCACCAGCTTGGCCTTTGCATTCCCGCTGACAGCTCCACAGCTTGAACCCAGAGAACTGCACGCTGGCAACAGCCTTTCCAATCACTCTGAGCACCTCATGACAAGGAGCTGCAGCGTGTGGGGAATGAATCTCCAGCAGCCTCCTGCCCCAGGCTGTCCCCCGGGAGCAGCCCTGCTCCAGGCCGTGACTGCCACCTGCACAGCCAAAGGACCCGGAGCCGGTGTTACACACCACGGCTGTGCCTGGCACAGAGACACCAGTGGCCACACAAGTGGCCATGGCACTGTCCACACACAGTCCCTGCTGCTGCTCCCCCAGCCGCTGGCACCAACTCCCAGCCACCCACTCCTAAAGCCACGGGGCCCACTGGGACACTGCGGGGGCTCGTGGAAGCCAGCGGCCATTGTGACACAGCGGGGCTGCACAGAGCCCACGGTGCTTTGTGACCCGTGGCTCCCAGGAGAGCCTTTGTGATGCTGGGGAACTACAAGGAAGCCTGGCTCCTCTGTGACACCACCACAGAAGCTCAGGGGAGCCCTGGAGACCGTGCTGATGCTATGGAACCTGATGCAACCCTGCCTCCTCTGTGACACCACAGAAGCTCTTGGAGCCCTGGAGACCGTGCTGATGCTATGGAACCTGATGCAACCCTGCCTCCACTGTGACACCACAGAAGCTCGGGGACCTCTGCAGACCGTGGGGATGCTGGCGAAGCTGACGGAACCCTGGGCACCACAGTGACGCTATGGAACCTGGTGGAACCGAGGGGCCACAGTGACACTGTGGGGCCTTTTGGAAGCAACAGGACCCTGGTGGGAAGCCACGGGATGATTAATCCTGCACGAACGTGCTCCAGGTGGGCTCCTCTCTCCCGGCTTCCACAGGTGCTGCTAGGATCCCACTCCGGCACTGGCTTGGCACGGGCTCACGGCTTCCTTTGGCAATGGCTCTGCTCCAGGATGGCATGCTGCAGAGAATGCAGGTAGATTTTGTGCTCACTCCTGGCATGCAGCTGGACAATAAAGCCTGATCCAGCCCCCCCTCAGCATATGTCCGGCTCTGGCATTGGGGCGGGGCAACTTTGGGAGCAGCCCCAGCCCTGCTCCTGCTCCCGGCTGGGCACCCAGCTGCTGGGACACAGGTGTGTCCTGATGCCACCGTCTACTCCTTTGAGAAGGGGAGGACAGAGTGCATCAGGGAGTTTGGTGTGGCTTACATGCGGCAAGGAGAAGGTGCAGCCCCAAACTGGCTTTCACTTCTAGAACCTTTTGCTATTGCGGGAGCAGCTGCTGGAGCTTTTCAACCGAGCTGCAAGAGTGAAAAGTGTGATGGCATGTCTATCTGAGAAGGAAGGTTCGGTGCCGCAGCCTGTTGTGCACAATTTATATGCTGATAAGAGAAGGGGGTGCTTTTGGAACGTTTTCCTTCCTGACACTTCTGTCTCTGTGAGCTTTAGCTGCTTGGACTCAGGGATACCGAAGGTATGTGAAAGTGACTGGGATGCGAGAATCATGTTGCACAGGGAACAGGGAAGGTCAGCAAATGTTTCCTGTCCTGGCACATCTCTCAGTCTGAACTGCAGCTGCAGATGCTTCACTTCCGCCAAGGACTCTGCCACCTTGAGAGAAGGATGCGCTCTATGGAGTTGAGAAAGAAAGTGCGTCTCACTAGCTTCTTTCCTCTACTTCATAGACAGCAAAGGGGCTATGAAAGGCAGCACTGGCTTTTTGTTCTAGGACTTCTTCTTTACAAGCAGCTGCTGGATGTTTGGAAGGGGGTTTGGGATATGCAAAAATGAGAGGCTAAGATGGTAAGAGGGTAAGATGGAAGTCATCTGGCAAAAGCAGAGCTCACAAAAGGGCCAGCTGAGAAAGCTCTTGCTGCCTACAACTTCAACTGCACCCCTCAAAGCAGCAGCACACACGCTGCTCTCGGCACTTTCCTTCTCAGCTCTACGCACCATCCTAAGCCTTGCCTCTCCCACACTCAGGATCCAAAGACAACGGCACCAGGGACTGCTCACACACTAAAGGCACCAGGACAAAAGGCTCACCAGCTTGGCCTTTGCATTCCCGCTGACAGCTCCACAGCTTGAACCCAGAGAACTGCCTGCTGCCAACAGCCTTTCCAATCACTCTGAGCACCTCATGACAAGGAGCTGCAGCGTGTGGGGAATGAATCTCCAGCAGCCTCCTGCCCCAGGCTGTCCCCCGGGAGCAGCCCTGCTCCAGGCCGTGACTGCCACCTGCACAGCCAAAGGACCCGGAGCCGGTGTTACACACCACGGCTGTGCCTGGCACAGAGACACCAGTGGCCACACAAGTGGCCATGGCACTGTCCACACACAGTCCCTGCTGCTGCTCCCCCAGCCGCTGGCACCAACTCCCAGCCACCCACTCCTAAAGCCACGGGGCCCACTGGGACACTGCGGGGGCTCGTGGAAGCCAGCGGCCATTGTGACACAGCGGGGCTGCACAGAGCCCACGGTGCTTTGTGACCCGTGGCTCCCAGGAGAGCCTTTGT
Organism: Aphelocoma coerulescens; assembly: GCF_041296385.1. Taxonomy (NCBI): domain Eukaryota; kingdom Metazoa; phylum Chordata; class Aves; order Passeriformes; family Corvidae; genus Aphelocoma; species Aphelocoma coerulescens. The sequence goes on along the minus strand of NW_027183981.1, from coordinate 466,825 downwards.
GATGCTGGGGAACTACAAGGAAGCCTGGCTCCTCTGTGACACCACCACAGAAGCTCAGGGGAGCCCTGGAGACCGTGCTGATGCTATGGAACCTGATGCAACCCTGCCTCCTCTGTGACACCACAGAAGCTCTTGGAGCCCTGGAGACCGTGCTGATGCTATGGAACCTGATGCAACCCTGCCTCCACTGTGACACCACAGAAGCTCGGGGACCTCTGCAGACCGTGGGGATTCTGGCGAAGCTGACGGAACCCTGGGCACCACAGTGACGCTATGGAACCTGGTGGAACCGAGGGGCCACAGTGACACTGTGGGGCCTTTTGGAAGCAACAGGACCCTGGTGGGAAGCCACGGGATGATTAATCCTGCACGAACCTGCTCCAGGTGGGCTCCTCTCTCCCGGCTTCCACAGGTGCTGCTAGGATCCCACTCCGGCACTGGCTTGGCACGGGCTCACGGCTTCCTTTGGCAATGGCTCTGCTCCAGGATGGCATGCTGCAGAGAATGCAGGTAGATTTTGTGCTCACTCCTGGCATGCAGCTGGACAATAAAGCCTGATCCAGCCCCCCCTCAGCATATGTCCGGCTCTGGCATTGGGGCCGGGCAACTTTGGGAGCAGCCCCAGCCCTGCTCCTGCTCCCGGCTGGGCACCCAGCTGCTGGGACACAGGTGTGTCCTGATGCCACCGTCTACTCCTTTGAGAAGGGGAGGACAGAGTGCATCAGGGAGTTTGGTGTGGCTTACATGCGGCAAGGAGAAGGTGCAGCCCCAAACTGGCTTTCACTTCTAGAACCTTTTGCTATTGCGGGAGCAGCTGCTGGAGCTTTTCAACCGAGCTGCAAGAGTGAAAAGTGTGATGGCATGTCTATCTGAGAAGGAAGGTTCGGTGCCGCAGCCTGTTGTGCACAATTTATATGCTGATAAGAGAAGGGGGTGCTTTTGCAACGTTTTCCTTCCTGACACTTCTGTCTCTGTGAGCTTTAGCTGCTTGGACTCAGGGATACCGAAGGTATGTGAAAGTGACTGGGATGCGAGAATCATGTTGCACAGGGAACAGGGAAGGTCAGCAAATGTTTCCTGTCCTGGCACATCTCTCAGTCTGAACTGCAGCTGCAGATGCTTCACTTCCGCCAAGGACTCTGCCACCTTGAGAGAAGGATGCGCTCTATGGAGTTGAGAAAGAAAGTGCATCTCACTAGCTTCTTTCCTCTACTTCATAGACAGCAAAGGGGCTATGAAAGGCAGCACTGGCTTTTTGTTCTAGGACTTCTTCTTTACAAGCAGCTGCTGGATGTTTGGAAGGGGGTTTGGGATATGCAAAAATGAGAGGCTAAGATGGTAAGAGGGTAAGATGGAAGTCATCTGGCAAAAGCAGAGCTCACAAAAGGGCCAGCTGAGAAAGCTCTTGCTGCCTACAACTTCAACTGCACCCCTCAAAGCAGCAGCACACACGCTGCTCTCGGCACTTTCCTTCTCAGCTCTACGCACCATCCTAAGCCTTGCCTCTCCCACACTCAGGATCCAAAGACAACGGCACCAGGGACTGCTCACACACTAAAGGCACCAGGACAAAAGGCTCAGCAGCTTGGCCTTTGCATTCCCGCTGACAGCTCCACAGCTTGAACCCAGAGAACTGCCTGCTGCCAACAGCCTTTCCAATCACTCTGAGCACCTCATGACAAGGAGTGTGGGGAATGAATCTCCAGCAGCCTCCTGCCCCAGGCTGTCCCCCGGGAGCAGCCCTGCTCCAGGCCGTGACTGCCACCTGCACAGCCAAAGGACCCGGAGCCGGTGTTACACACCACGGCTGTGCCTGGCACAGAGACACCAGTGGCCACACAAGTGGCCATGGCACTGTCCACACACAGTCCCTGCTGCTGCTCCCCCAGCCGCTGGCACCAACTCCCAGCCACCCACTCCTAAAGCCACGGGGCCCACTGGGACACTGCGGGGGCTCGTGGAAGCCAGCGGCCATTGTGACACAGCGGGGCTGCACAGAGCCCACGGTGCTTTGTGACCCGTGGCTCCCAGGAGAGCCTTTGTGATGCTGGGGAACTACAAGGAAGCCTGGCTCCTCTGTGACACCACCACAGAAGCTCAGGGGAGCCCTGGAGACCGTGCTGATGCTATGGAACCTGATGCAACCCTGCCTCCACTGTGACACCACAGAAGCTCGGGGAGCTCTGCAGACCGTGGGGATGCTGGCGAAGCTGACGGAACCCTGGGCACCACAGTGACGCTATGGAACCTGGTGGAACCGAGGGGCCACAGTGACACTGTGGGGCCTTTTGGAAGCAACAGGACCCTGGTGGGAAGCCACGGGATGATTAATCCTGCACGAACCTGCTCCAGGTGGGCTCCTCTCTCCCGGCTTCCACAGGTGCTGCTAGGATCCCACTCCGGCACTGGCTTGGCACGGGCTCACGGCTTCCTTTGGCAATGGCTCTGCTCCAGGATGGCATGCTGCAGAGAATGCAGGTAGATTTTGTGCTCACTCCTGGCATGCAGCTGGACAATAAAGCCTGATCCAGCCCCCCCTCAGCATATGTCCGGCTCTGGCATTGGGGCGGGGCAACTTTGGGAGCAGCCCCAGCCCTGCTCCTGCTCCCGGCTGGGCACCCAGCTGCTGGGACACAGGTGTGTCCTGATGCCACCGTCTACTCCTTTGAGAAGGGGAGGACAGAGTGCATCAGGGAGTTTGGTGTGGCTTACATGCGGCAAGGAGAAGGTGCAGCCCCAAACTGGCTTTCACTTCTAGAACCTTTTGCTATTGCGGGAGCAGCTGCTGGAGCTTTTCAACCGAGCTGCAAGAGTGAAAAGTGTGATGGCATGTCTATCTGAGAAGGAAGGTTCGGTGCCGCAGCCTGTTGTGCACAATTTATATGCTGATAAGAGAAGGGGGTGCTTTTGCAACGTTTTCCTTCCTGACACTTCTGTCTCTGTGAGCTTTAGCTGCTTGGACTCAGGGATACCGAAGGTGTGTGAAAGTGACTGGGATGCGAGAATCATGTTGCACAGGGAACAGGGAAGGTCAGCAAATGTTTCCTGTCCTGGCACATCTCTCAGTCTGAACTGCAGCTGCAGATGCTTCACTTCCGCCAAGGACTCTGCCACCTTGAGAGAAGGATGCGCTCTATGGAGTTGAGAAAGAAAGTGCGTCTCACTAGCTTCTTTCCTCTACTTCATAGACAGCAAAGGGGCTATGAAAGGCAGCACTGGCTTTTTGTTCTAGGACTTCTTCTTTACAAGCAGCTGCTGGATGTTTGGAAGGGGGTTTGGGATATGCAAAAATGAGAGGCTAAGATGGTAAGAGGGTAAGATGGAAGTCATCTGGCAAAAGCAGAGCTCACAAAAGGGCCAGCTGAGAAAGCTCTTGCTGCCTACAACTTCAACTGCACCCCTCAAAGCAGCAGCACACACGCTGCTCTCGGCACTTTCCTTCTCAGCTCTACGCACCATCCTAAGCCTTGCCTCTCCCACACTCAGGATCCAAAGACAACGGCACCAGGGACTGCTCACACACTAAAGGCACCAGGAAAAAAGGCTCACCAGCTTGGCCTTTGCATTCCCGCTGACAGCTCCACAGCTTGAACCCAGAGAACTGCCTGCTGCCAACAGCCTTTCCAATCACTCTGAGCACCTCATGACAAGGAGTGTGGGGAATGAATCTCCAGCAGCCTCCTGCCCCAGGCTGTCCCCCGGGAGCAGCCCTGCTCCAGGCCGTGACTGCCACCTGCACAGCCAAAGGACCCGGAGCCGGTGTTACACACCACGGCTGTGCCTGGCACAGAGACACCAGTGGCCACACAAGTGGCCATGGCACTGTCCACACACAGTCCCTGCTGCTGCTCCCCCAGCCGCTGGCACCAACTCCCAGCCACCCACTCCTAAAGCCACGGGGCCCACTGGGACACTGCGGGGGCTCGTGGAAGCCAGCGGCCATTGTGACACAGCGGGGCTGCACAGAGCCCACGGTGCTTTGTGACCCGTGGCTCCCAGGAGAGCCTTTGTGATGCTGGGGAACTACAAGGAAGCCTGGCTCCTCTGTGACACCACCACAGAAGCTCAGGGGAGCCCTGGAGACCGTGCTGATGCTATGGAACCTGATGCAACCCTGCCTCCACTGTGACACCACAGAAGCTCGGGGAGCTCTGCAGACCGTGGGGATGCTGGCGAAGCTGACGGAACCCTGGGCACCACAGTGACGCTATGGAACCTGGTGGAACCGAGGGGCCACAGTGACACTGTGGGGCCTTATGGAAGCAACAGGACCCTGGTGGGAAGCCACGGGATGATTAATCCTGCACGAACCTGCTCCAGGTGGGCTCCTCTCTCCCGGCTTCCACAGGTGCTGCTAGGATCCCACTCCGGCACTGGCTTGGCACGGGCTCACGGCTTCCTTTGGCAATGGCTCTGCTCCAGGATGGCATGCTGCAGAGAATGCAGGTAGATTTTGTGCTCACTCCTGGCATGCAGCTGGACAATAAAGCCTGATCCAGCCCCCCCTCAGCATATGTCCGGCTCTGGCATTGGGGCGGGGCAACTTTGGGAGCAGCCCCAGCCCTGCTCCTGCTCCCGGCTGGGCACCCAGCTGCTGGGACACAGGTGTGTCCTGATGCCACCGTCTACTCCTTTGAGAAGGGGAGGACAGAGTGCATCAGGGAGTTTGGTGTGGCTTACATGCGGCAAGGAGAAGGTGCAGCCCCAAACTGGCTTTCACTTCTAGAACCTTTTGCTATTGCGGGAGCAGCTGCTGGAGCTTTTCAACCGAGCTGCAAGAGTGAAAAGTGTGATGGCATGTCTATCTGAGAAGGAAGGTTCGGTGCCGCAGCCTGTTGTGCACAATTTATATGCTGATAAGAGAAGGGGGTGCTTTTGCAACGTTTTCCTTCCTGACACTTCTGTCTCTGTGAGCTTTAGCTGCTTGGACTCAGGGATACCGAAGGTGTGTGAAAGTGACTGGGATGCGAGAATCATGTTGCACAGGGAACAGGGAAGGTCAGCAAATGTTTCCTGTCCTGGCACATCTCTCAGTCTGAACTGCAGCTGCAGATGCTTCACTTCCGCCAAGGACTCTGCCACCTTGAGAGAAGGATGCGCTCTATGGAGTTGAGAAAGAAAGTGCGTCTCACTAGCTTCTTTCCTCTACTTCATAGACAGCAAAGGGGCTATGAAAGGCAGCACTGGCTTTTTGTTCTAGGACTTCTTCTTTACAAGCAGCTGCTGGATGTTTGGAAGGGGGTTTGGGATATGCAAAAATGAGAGGCTAAGATGGTAAGAGGGTAAGATGGAAGTCATCTGGCAAAAGCAGAGCTCACAAAAGGGCCAGCTGAGAAAGCTCTTGCTGCCTACAACTTCAACTGCACCCCTCAAAGCAGCAGCACACACGCTGCTCTCGGCACTTTCCTTCTCAGCTCTACGCACCATCCTAAGCCTTGCCTCTCCCACACTCAGGATCCAAAGACAACGGCACCAGGGACTGCTCACACACTAAAGGCACCAGGACAAAAGGCTCACCAGCTTGGCCTTTGCATTCCCGCTGACAGCTCCACAGCTTGAACCCAGAGAACTGCACGCTGGCAACAGCCTTTCCAATCACTCTGAGCACCTCATGACAAGGAGCTGCAGCGTGTGGGGAATGAATCTCCAGCAGCCTCCTGCCCCAGGCTGTCCCCCGGGAGCAGCCCTGCTCCAGGCCGTGACTGCCACCTGCACAGCCAAAGGACCCGGAGCCGGTGTTACACACCACGGCTGTGCCTGGCACAGAGACACCAGTGGCCACACAAGTGGCCATGGCACTGTCCACACACAGTCCCTGCTGCTGCTCCCCCAGCCGCTGGCACCAACTCCCAGCCACCCACTCCTAAAGCCACGGGGCCCACTGGGACACTGCGGGGGCTCGTGGAAGCCAGCGGCCATTGTGACACAGCGGGGCTGCACAGAGCCCACGGTGCTTTGTGACCCGTGGCTCCCAGGAGAGCCTTTGTGATGCTGGGGAACTACAAGGAAGCCTGGCTCCTCTGTGACACCACCACAGAAGCTCAGGGGAGCCCTGGAGACCGTGCTGATGCTATGGAACCTGATGCAACCCTGCCTCCTCTGTGACACCACAGAACATCTGGGAGCCCTGGAGACCGTGCTGATGCTATGGAACCTGATGCAACCCTGCCTCCACTGTGACACCACAGAAGCTCGGGGACCTCTGCAGACCGTGGGGATTCTGGCGAAGCTGACGGAACCCTGGGCACCACAGTGACGCTATGGAACCTGGTGGAACCGAGGGGCCACAGTGACACTGTGGGGCCTTTTGGAAGCAACAGGACCCTGGTGGGAAGCCACGGGATGATTAATCCTGCACGAACCTGCTCCAGGTGGGCTCCTCTCTCCCGGCTTCCACAGGTGCTGCTAGGATCCCACTCCGGCACTGGCTTGGCACGGGCTCACGGCTTCCTTTGGCAATGGCTCTGCTCCAGGATGGCATGCTGCAGAGAATGCAGGTAGATTTTGTGCTCACTCCTGGCATGCAGCTGGACAATAAAGCCTGATCCAGCCCCCCCTCAGCATATGTCCGGCTCTGGCATTGGGGCCGGGCAACTTTGGGAGCAGCCCCAGCCCTGCTCCTGCTCCCGGCTGGGCACCCAGCTGCTGGGACACAGGTGTGTCCTGATGCCACCGTCTACTCCTTTGAGAAGGGGAGGACAGAGTGCATCAGGGAGTTTGGTGTGGCTTACATGCGGCAAGGAGAAGGTGCAGCCCCAAACTGGCTTTCACTTCTAGAACCTTTTGCTATTGCGGGAGCAGCTGCTGGAGCTTTTCAACCGAGCTGCAAGAGTGAAAAGTGTGATGGCATGTCTATCTGAGAAGGAAGGTTCGGTGCCGCAGCCTGTTGTGCACAATTTATATGCTGATAAGAGAAGGGGGTGCTTTTGCAACGTTTTCCTTCCTGACACTTCTGTCTCTGTGAGCTTTAGCTGCTTGGACTCAGGGATACCGAAGGTATGTGAAAGTGACTGGGATGCGAGAATCATGTTGCACAGGGAACAGGGAAGGTCAGCAAATGTTTCCTGTCCTGGCACATCTCTCAGTCTGAACTGCAGCTGCAGATGCTTCACTTCCGCCAAGGACTCTGCCACCTTGAGAGAAGGATGCGCTCTATGGAGTTGAGAAAGAAAGTGCATCTCACTAGCTTCTTTCCTCTACTTCATAGACAGCAAAGGGGCTATGAAAGGCAGCACTGGCTTTTTGTTCTAGGACTTCTTCTTTACAAGCAGCTGCTGGATGTTTGGAAGGGGGTTTGGGATATGCAAAAATGAGAGGCTAAGATGGTAAGAGGGTAAGATGGAAGTCATCTGGCAAAAGCAGAGCTCACAAAAGGGCCAGCTGAGAAAGCTCTTGCTGCCTACAACTTCAACTGCACCCCTCAAAGCAGCAGCACACACGCTGCTCTCGGCACTTTCCTTCTCAGCTCTACGCACCATCCTAAGCCTTGCCTCTCCCACACTCAGGATCCAAAGACAACGGCACCAGGGACTGCTCACACACTAAAGGCACCAGGACAAAAGGCTCAGCAGCTTGGCCTTTGCATTCCCGCTGACAGCTCCACAGCTTGAACCCAGAGAACTGCCTGCTGCCAACAGCCTTTCCAATCACTCTGAGCACCTCATGACAAGGAGTGTGGGGAATGAATCTCCAGCAGCCTCCTGCCCCAGGCTGTCCCCCGGGAGCAGCCCTGCTCCAGGCCGTGACTGCCACCTGCACAGCCAAAGGACCCGGAGCCGGTGTTACACACCACGGCTGTGCCTGGCACAGAGACACCAGTGGCCACACAAGTGGCCATGGCACTGTCCACACACAGTCCCTGCTGCTGCTCCCCCAGCCGCTGGCACCAACTCCCAGCCACCCACTCCTAAAGCCACGGGGCCCACTGGGACACTGCGGGGGCTCGTGGAAGCCAGCGGCCATTGTGACACAGCGGGGCTGCACAGAGCCCACGGTGCTTTGTGACCCGTGGCTCCCAGGAGAGCCTTTGTGATGCTGGGGAACTACAAGGAAGCCTGGCTCCTCTGTGACACCACCACAGAAGCTCAGGGGAGCCCTGGAGACCGTGCTGATGCTATGGAACCTGATGCAACCCTGCCTCCTCTGTGACACCACCACAGAAGCTCAGGGGAGCCCTGGAGACCGTGGTGATGCTATGGAACCTGATGCAACCCTGCCTCCTCTGTGACACCACAGAACCTCTGGGAGCCCTGGAGACCGTGCTGATGCTATGGAACCTGATGCAACCCTGTCTCCTCTGTGACACCACAGAAGATCAGATAGCCCTGGAGACTGTGGTGATGCTATGGAACCTGATGCAACCCTGCCTCCACTGTGACACCACAGAACCTCTGGGAGCCCTGGAGACCGTGCTGATGCTATGGAACCTGATGCAACCCTGCCTCCACTGTGACACCACAGAAGCTCGGGGAGCTCTGCAGACCGTGGGGATGCTGGCGAAGCTGACGGAACCCTGGGCACCACAGTGACGCTATGGAACCTGGTGGAACCGAGGGGCCACAGTGACACTGTGGGGCCTTTTGGAAGCAACAGGACCCTGGTGGGAAGCCACGGGATGATTAATCCTGCACGAACCTGCTCCAGGTGGGCTCCTCTCTCCCGGCTTCCACAGGTGCTGCTAGGATCCCACTCCGGCACTGGCTTGGCACGGGCTCACGGCTTCCTTTGGCAATGGCTCTGCTCCAGGATGGCATGCTGCAGAGAATGCAGGTAGATTTTGTGCTCACTCCTGGCATGCAGCTGGACAATAAAGCCTGATCCAGCCCCCCCTCAGCATATGTCCGGCTCTGGCATTGGGGCGGGGCAACTTTGGGAGCAGCCCCAGCCCTGCTCCTGCTCCCGGCTGGGCACCCAGCTGCTGGGACACAGGTGTGTCCTGATGCCACCGTCTACTCCTTTGAGAAGGGGAGGACAGAGTGCATCAGGGAGTTTGGTGTGGCTTACATGCGGCAAGGAGAAGGTGCAGCCCCAAACTGGCTTTCACTTCTAGAACCTTTTGCTATTGCGGGAGCAGCTGCTGGAGCTTTTCAACCGAGCTGCAAGAGTGAAAAGTGTGATGGCATGTCTATCTGAGAAGGAAGGTTCGGTGCCGCAGCCTGTTGTGCACAATTTATATGCTGATAAGAGAAGGGGGTGCTTTTGCAACGTTTTCCTTCCTGACACTTCTGTCTCTGTGAGCTTTAGCTGCTTGGACTCAGGGGTACCGAAGGTGTGTGAAAGTGACTGGGATGCGAGAATCATGTTGCACAGGGAACAGGGAAGGTCAGCAAATGTTTCCTGTCCTGGCACATCTCTCAGTCTGAACTGCAGCTGCAGATGCTTCACTTCCGCCAAGGACTCTGCCACCTTGAGAGAAGGATGCGCTCTATGGAGTTGAGAAAGAAAGTGCGTCTCACTAGCTTCTTTCCTCTACTTCATAGACAGCAAAGGGGCTATGAAAGGCAGCACTGGCTTTTTGTTCTAGGACTTCTTCTTTACAAGCAGCTGCTGGATGTTTGGAAGGGGGTTTGGGATATGCAAAAATGAGAGGCTAAGATGGTAAGAGGGTAAGATGGAAGTCATCTGGCAAAAGCAGAGCTCACAAAAGGGCCAGCTGAGAAAGCTCTTGCTGCCTACAACTTCAACTGCACCCCTCAAAGCAGCAGCACACACGCTGCTCTCGGCACTTTCCTTCTCAGCTCTACGCACCATCCTAAGCCTTGCCTCTCCCACACTCAGGATCCAAAGACAACGGCACCAGGGACTGCTCACACACTAAAGGCACCAGGAAAAAAGGCTCACCAGCTTGGCCTTTGCATTCCCGCTGACAGCTCCACAGCTTGAACCCAGAGAACTGCCTGCTGCCAACAGCCTTTCCAATCACTCTGAGCACCTCATGACAAGGAGTGTGGGGAATGAATCTCCAGCAGCCTCCTGCCCCAGGCTGTCCCCCGGGAGCAGCCCTGCTCCAGGCCGTGACTGCCACCTGCACAGCCAAAGGACCCGGAGCCGGTGTTACACACCACGGCTGTGCCTGGCACAGAGACACCAGTGGCCACACAAGTGGCCATGGCACTGTCCACACACAGTCCCTGCTGCTGCTCCCCCAGCCGCTGGCACCAACTCCCAGCCACCCACTCCTAAAGCCACGGGGCCCACTGGGACACTGCGGGGGCTCGTGGAAGCCAGCGGCCATTGTGACACAGCGGGGCTGCACAGAGCCCACGGTGCTTTGTGACCCGTGGCTCCCAGGAGAGCCTTTGTGATGCTGGGGAACTACAAGGAAGCCTGGCTCCTCTGTGACACCACCACAGAAGCTCAGGGGAGCCCTGGAGACCGTGCTGATGCTATGGAACCTGATGCAACCCTGCCTCCACTGTGACACCACAGAAGCTCGGGGAGCTCTGCAGACCGTGGGGATGCTGGCGAAGCTAACGGAACCCTGGGCACCACAGTGACGCTATGGAACCTGGTGGAACCGAGGGGCCACAGTGACACTGTGGGGCCTTTTGGAAGCAACAGGACCCTGGTGGGAAGCCACGGGATGATTAATCCTGCACGAACCTGCTCCAGGTGGGCTCCTCTCTCCCGGCTTCCACAGGTGCTGCTAGGATCCCACTCCGGCACTGGCTTGGCACGGGCTCACGGCTTCCTTTGGCAATGGCTCTGCTCCAGGATGGCATGCTGCAGAGAATGCAGGTAGATTTTGTGCTCACTCCTGGCATGCAGCTGGACAATAAAGCCTGATCCAGCCCCCCCTCAGCATATGTCCGGCTCTGGCATTGGGGCCGGGCAACTTTGGGAGCAGCCCCAGCCCTGCTCCTGCTCCCGGCTGGGCACCCAGCTGCTGGGACACAGGTGTGTCCTGATGCCACCGTCTACTCCTTTGAGAAGGGGAGGACAGAGTGCATCAGGGAGTTTGGTGTGGCTTACATGCGGCAAGGAGAAGGTGCAGCCCCAAACTGGCTTTCACTTCTAGAACCTTTTGCTATTGCGGGAGCAGCTGCTGGAGCTTTTCAACCAAGCTGCAAGAGTGAAAAGTGTGATGGCATGTCTATCTGAGAAGGAAGGTTCGGTGCCGCAGCCTGTTGTGCACAATTTATATGCTGATAAGAGAAGGGGGTGCTTTTGCAACGTTTTCCTTCCTGACACTTCTGTCTCTGTGAGCTTTAGCTGCTTGGACTCAGGGGTACCGAAGGTGTGTGAAAGTGACTGGGATGCGAGAATCATGTTGCACAGGGAACAGGGAAGGTCAGCAAATGTTTCCTGTCCTGGCACATCTCTCAGTCTGAACTGCAGCTGCAGATGCTTCACTTCCGCCAAGGACTCTGCCACCTTGAGAGAAGGATGCGCTCTATGGAGTTGAGAAAGAAAGTGCGTCTCACTAGCTTCTTTCCTCTACTTCATAGACAGCAAAGGGGCTATGAAAGGCAGCACTGGCTTTTTGTTCTAGGACTTCTTCTTTACAAGCAGCTGCTGGATGTTTGGAAGGGGGTTTGGGATATGCAAAAATGAGAGGCTAAGATGGTAAGAGGGTAAGATGGAAGTCATCTGGCAAAAGCAGAGCTCACAAAAGGGCCAGCTGAGAAAGCTCTTGCTGCCTACAACTTCAACTGCACCCCTCAAAGCAGCAGCACACACGCTGCTCTCGGCACTTTCCTTCTCAGCTCTACGCACCATCCTAAGCCTTGCCTCTCCCACACTCAGGATCCAAAGACAACGGCACCAGGGACTGCTCACACACTAAAGGCACCAGGACAAAAGGCTCAGCAGCTTGGCCTTTGCATTCCCGCTGACAGCTCCACAGCTTGAACCCAGAGAACTGCCTGCTGCCAACAGCCTTTCCAATCACTCTGAGCACCTCATGACAAGGAGTGTGGGGAATGAATCTCCAGCAGCCTCCTGCCCCAGGCTGTCCCCCGGGAGCAGCCCTGCTCCAGGCCGTGACTGCCACCTGCACAGCCAAAGGACCCAGAGCCGGTGTTACACACCACGGCTGTGCCTGGCACAGAGACACCAGTGGCCACACAAGTGGCCATGGCACTGTCCACACACAGTCCCTGCTGCTGCTCCCCCAGCCGCTGGCACCAACTCCCAGCCACCCACTCCTAAAGCCACGGGGCCCACTGGGACACTGCGGGGGCTCGTGGAAGCCAGCGGCCATTGTGACACAGCGGGGCTGCACAGAGCCCACGGTGCTTTGTGACCCGTGGCTCCCAGGAGAGCCTTTGTGATGCTGGGGAACTACAAGGAAGCCTGGCTCCTCTGTGACACCACCACAGAAGCTCAGGGGAGCCCTGGAGACCGTGCTGATGCTATGGAACCTGATGCAACCCTGCCTCCACTGTGACACCACAGAAGCTCGGGGAGCTCTGCAGACCGTGGGGATGCTGGCGAAGCTGACGGAACCCTGGGCACCACAGTGACGCTATGGAACCTGGTGGAACCGAGGGGCCACAGTGACACTGTGGGGCCTTTTGGAAGCAACAGGACCCTGGTGGGAAGCCACGGGATGATTAATCCTGCACGAACCTGCTCCAGGTGGGCTCCTCTCTCCCGGCTTCCACAGGTGCTGCTAGGATCCCACTCCGGCACTGGCTTGGCACGGGCTCACGGCTTCCTTTGGCAATGGCTCTGCTCCAGGATGGCATGCTGCAGAGAATGCAGGTAGATTTTGTGCTCACTCCTGGCATGCAGCTGGACAATAAAGCCTGATCCAGCCCCCCCTCAGCATATGTCCGGCTCTGGCATTGGGGCGGGGCAACTTTGGGAGCAGCCCCAGCCCTGCTCCTGCTCCCGGCTGGGCACCCAGCTGCTGGGACACAGGTGTGTCCTGATGCCACCGTCTACTCCTTTGAGAAGGGGAGGACAGAGTGCATCAGGGAGTTTGGTGTGGCTTACATGCGGCAAGGAGAAGGTGCAGCCCCAAACTGGCTTTCACTTCTAGAACCTTTTGCTATTGCGGGAGCAGCTGCTGGAGCTTTTCAACCAAGCTGCAAGAGTGAAAAGTGTGATGGCATGTCTATCTGAGAAGGAAGGTTCGGTGCCGCAGCCTGTTGTGCACAATTTATATGCTGATAAGAGAAGGGGGTGCTTTTGCAACGTTTTCCTTCCTGACACTTCTGTCTCTGTGAGCTTTAGCTGCTTGGACTCAGGGGTACCGAAGGTGTGTGAAAGTGACTGGGATGCGAGAATCATGTTGCACAGGGAACAGGGAAGGTCAGCAAATGTTTCCTGTCCTGGCACATCTCTCAGTCTGAACTGCAGCTGCAGATGCTTCACTTCCGCCAAGGACTCTGCCACCTTGAGAGAAGGATGCGCTCTATGGAGTTGAGAAAGAAAGTGCGTCTCACTAGCTTCTTTCCTCTACTTCATAGACAGCAAAGGGGCTATGAAAGGCAGCACTGGCTTTTTGTTCTAGGACTTCTTCTTTACAAGCAGCTGCTGGATGTTTGGAAGGGGGTTTGGGATATGCAAAAATGAGAGGCTAAGATGGTAAGAGGGTAAGATGGAAGTCATCTGGCAAAAGCAGAGCTCACAAAAGGGCCAGCTGAGAAAGCTCTTGCTGCCTACAACTTCAACTGCACCCCTCAAAGCAGCAGCACACACGCTGCTCTCGGCACTTTCCTTCTCAGCTCTACGCACCATCCTAAGCCTTGCCTCTCCCACACTCAGGATCCAAAGACAACGGCACCAGGGACTGCTCACACACTAAAGGCACCAGGAAAAAAGGCTCAGCAGCTTGGCCTTTGCATTCCCGCTGACAGCTCCACAGCTTGAACCCAGAGAACTGCCTGCTGCCAACAGCCTTTCCAATCACTCTGAGCACCTCATGACAAGGAGTGTGGGGAATGAATCTCCAGCAGCCTCCTGCCCCAGGCTGTCCCCCGGGAGCAGCCCTGCTCCAGGCCGTGACTGCCACCTGCACAGCCAAAGGACCCAGAGCCGGTGTTACACACCACGGCTGTGCCTGGCACAGAGACACCAGTGGCCACACAAGTGGCCATGGCACTGTCCACACACAGTCCCTGCTGCTGCTCCCCCAGCCGCTGGCACCAACTCCCAGCCACCCACTCCTAAAGCCACGGGGCCCACTGGGACACTGCGGGGGCTCGTGGAAGCCAGCGGCCATTGTGACACAGCGGGGCTGCACAGAGCCCACGGTGCTTTGTGACCCGTGGCTCCCAGGAGAGCCTTTGTGATGCTGGGGAACTACAAGGAAGCCTGGCTCCTCTGTGACACCACCACAGAAGCTCAGGGGAGCCCTGGAGACCGTGCTGATGCTATGGAACCTGATGCAACCCTGCCTCCACTGTGACACCACAGAAGCTCTTGGAGCTCTGCAGACCGTGGGGATGCTGGCGAAGCTGACGGAACCCTGGGCACCACAGTGACGCTATGGAACCTGGTGGAACCGAGGGGCCACAGTGACACTGTGGGGCCTTTTGGAAGCAACAGGACCCTGGTGGGAAGCCACGGGATGATTAATCCTGCACGAACGTGCTCCAGGTGGGCTCCTCTCTCCCGGCTTCCACAGGTGCTGCTAGGATCCCACTCCGGCACTGGCTTGGCACGGGCTCACGGCTTCCTTTGGCAATGGCTCTGCTCCAGGATGGCATGCTGCAGAGAATGCAGGTAGATTTTGTGCTCACTCCTGGCATGCAGCTGGACAATAAAGCCTGATCCAGCCCCCCCTCAGCATATGTCCGGCTCTGGCATTGGGGCGGGGCAACTTTGGGAGCAGCCCCAGCCCTGCTCCTGCTCCTGGCTGGGCACCCAGCTGCTGGGACACAGGTGTGTCCTGATGCCACCGTCTACTCCTTTGAGAAGGGGAGGACAGAGTGCATCAGGGAGTTTGGTGTGGCTTACATGCGGCAAGGAGAAGGTGCAGCCCCAAACTGGCTTTCACTTCTAGAACCTTTTGCTATTGCGGGAGCAGCTGCTGGAGCTTTTCAACCGAGCTGCAAGAGTGAAAAGTGTGATGGCATGTCTATCTGAGAAGGAAGGTTCGGTGCCGCAGCCTGTTGTGCACAATTTATATGCTGATAAGAGAAGGGGGTGCTTTTGGAACGTTTTCCTTCCTGACACTTCTGTCTCTGTGAGCTTTAGCTGCTTGGACTCAGGGATACCGAAGGTATGTGAAAGTGACTGGGATGCGAGAATCATGTTGCACAGGGAACAGGGAAGGTCAGCAAATGTTTCCTGTCCTGGCACATCTCTCAGTCTGAACTGCAGCTGCAGATGCTTCACTTCCGCCAAGGACTCTGCCACCTTGAGAGAAGGATGCGCTCTATGGAGTTGAGAAAGAAAGTGCGTCTCACTAGCTTCTTTCCTCTACTTCATAGACAGCAAAGGGGCTATGAAAGGCAGCACTGGCTTTTTGTTCTAGGACTTCTTCTTTACAAGCAGCTGCTGGATGTTTGGAAGGGGGTTTGGGATATGCAAAAATGAGAGGCTAAGATGGTAAGAGGGTAAGATGGAAGTCATCTGGCAAAAGCAGAGCTCACAAAAGGGCCAGCTGAGAAAGCTCTTGCTGCCTACAACTTCAACTGCACCCCTCAAAGCAGCAGCACACACGCTGCTCTCGGCACTTTCCTTCTCAGCTCTACGCACCATCCTAAGCCTTGCCTCTCCCACACTCAGGATCCAAAGACAACGGCACCAGGGACTGCTCACACACTAAAGGCACCAGGACAAAAGGCTCACCAGCTTGGCCTTTGCATTCCCGCTGACAGCTCCACAGCTTGAACCCAGAGAACTGCCTGCTGCCAACAGCCTTTCCAATCACTCTGAGCACCTCATGACAAGGAGTGTGGGGAATGAATCTCCAGCAGCCTCCTGCCCCAGGCTGTCCCCCGGGAGCAGCCCTGCTCCAGGCCGTGACTGCCACCTGCACAGCCAAAGGACCCGGAGCCGGTGTTACACACCACGGCTGTGCCTGGCACAGAGACACCAGTGGCCACACAAGTGGCCATGGCACTGTCCACACACAGTCCCTGCTGCTGCTCCCCCAGCCGCTGGCACCAACTCCCAGCCACCCACTCCTAAAGCCACGGGGCCCACTGGGACACTGCGGGGGCTCGTGGAAGCCAGCGGCCATTGTGACACAGCGGGGCTGCACAGAGCCCACGGTGCTTTGTGACCCGTGGCTCCCAGGAGAGCCTTTGTGATGCTGGGGAACTACAAGGAAGCCTGGCTCCTCTGTGACACCACCACAGAAGCTCAGGGGAGCCCTGGAGACCGTGCTGATGCTATGGAACCTGATGCAACCCTGCCTCCACTGTGACACCACAGAAGCTCGGGGAGCTCTGCAGACCGTGGGGATGCTGGCGAAGCTGACGGAACCCTGGGCACCACAGTGACGCTATGGAACCTGGTGGAACCGAGGGGCCACAGTGACACTGTGGGGCCTTTTGGAAGCAACAGGACCCTGGTGGGAAGCCACGGGATGATTAATCCTGCACGAACCTGCTCCAGGTGGGCTCCTCTCTCCCGGCTTCCACAGGTGCTGCTAGGATCCCACTCCGGCACTGGCTTGGCACGGGCTCACGGCTTCCTTTGGCAATGGCTCTGCTCCAGGATGGCATGCTGCAGAGAATGCAGGTAGATTTTGTGCTCACTCCTGGCATGCAGCTGGACAATAAAGCCTGATCCAGCCCCCCCTCAGCATATGTCCGGCTCTGGCATTGGGGCGGGGCAACTTTGGGAGCAGCCCCAGCCCTGCTCCTGCTCCCGGCTGGGCACCCAGCTGCTGGGACACAGGTGTGTCCTGATGCCACCGTCTACTCCTTTGAGAAGGGGAGGACAGAGTGCATCAGGGAGTTTGGTGTGGCTTACATGCGGCAAGGAGAAGGTGCAGCCCCAAACTGGCTTTCACTTCTAGAACCTTTTGCTATTGCGGGAGCAGCTGCTGGAGCTTTTCAACCGAGCTGCAAGAGTGAAAAGTGTGATGGCATGTCTATCTGAGAAGGAAGGTTCGGTGCCGCAGCCTGTTGTGCACAATTTATATGCTGATAAGAGAAGGGGGTGCTTTTGCAACGTTTTCCTTCCTGACACTTCTGTCTCTGTGAGCTTTAGCTGCTTGGACTCAGGGATACCGAAGGTGTGTGAAAGTGACTGGGATGCGAGAATCATGTTGCACAGGGAACAGGGAAGGTCAGCAAATGTTTCCTGTCCTGGCACATCTCTCAGTCTGAACTGCAGCTGCAGATGCTTCACTTCCGCCAAGGACTCTGCCACCTTGAGAGAAGGATGCGCTCTATGGAGTTGAGAAAGAAAGTGCGTCTCACTAGCTTCTTTCCTCTACTTCATAGACAGCAAAGGGGCTATGAAAGGCAGCACTGGCTTTTTGTTCTAGGACTTCTTCTTTACAAGCAGCTGCTGGATGTTTGGAAGGGGGTTTGGGATATGCAAAAATGAGAGGCTAAGATGGTAAGAGGGTAAGATGGAAGTCATCTGGCAAAAGCAGAGCTCACAAAAGGGCCAGCTGAGAAAGCTCTTGCTGCCTACAACTTCAACTGCACCCCTCAAAGCAGCAGCACACACGCTGCTCTCGGCACTTTCCTTCTCAGCTCTACGCACCATCCTAAGCCTTGCCTCTCCCACACTCAGGATCCAAAGACAACGGCACCAGGGACTGCTCACACACTAAAGGCACCAGGACAAAAGGCTCACCAGCTTGGCCTTTGCATTCCCGCTGACAGCTCCACAGCTTGAACCCAGAGAACTGCACGCTGGCAACAGCCTTTCCAATCACTCTGAGCACCTCATGACAAGGAGCTGCAGCGTGTGGGGAATGAATCTCCAGCAGCCTCCTGCCCCAGGCTGTCCCCCGGGAGCAGCCCTGCTCCAGGCCGTGACTGCCACCTGCACAGCCAAAGGACCCGGAGCCGGTGTTACACACCACGGCTGTGCCTGGCACAGAGACACCAGTGGCCACACAAGTGGCCATGGCACTGTCCACACACAGTCCCTGCTGCTGCTCCCCCAGCCGCTGGCACCAACTCCCAGCCACCCACTCCTAAAGCCACGGGGCCCACTGGGACACTGCGGGGGCTCGTGGAAGCCAGCGGCCATTGTGACACAGCGGGGCTGCACAGAGCCCACGGTGCTTTGTGACCCGTGGCTCCCAGGAGAGCCTTTGTGATGCTGGGGAACTACAAGGAAGCCTGGCTCCTCTGTGACACCACCACAGAAGCTCAGGGGAGCCCTGGAGACCGTGCTGATGCTATGGAACCTGATGCAACCCTGCCTCCTCTGTGACACCACAGAAGCTCTTGGAGCCCTGGAGACCGTGCTGATGCTATGGAACCTGATGCAACCCTGCCTCCACTGTGACACCACAGAAGCTCGGGGACCTCTGCAGACCGTGGGGATGCTGGCGAAGCTGACGGAACCCTGGGCACCACAGTGACGCTATGGAACCTGGTGGAACCGAGGGGCCACAGTGACACTGTGGGGCCTTTTGGAAGCAACAGGACCCTGGTGGGAAGCCACGGGATGATTAATCCTGCACGAACGTGCTCCAGGTGGGCTCCTCTCTCCCGGCTTCCACAGGTGCTGCTAGGATCCCACTCCGGCACTGGCTTGGCACGGGCTCACGGCTTCCTTTGGCAATGGCTCTGCTCCAGGATGGCATGCTGCAGAGAATGCAGGTAGATTTTGTGCTCACTCCTGGCATGCAGCTGGACAATAAAGCCTGATCCAGCCCCCCCTCAGCATATGTCCGGCTCTGGCATTGGGGCGGGGCAACTTTGGGAGCAGCCCCAGCCCTGCTCCTGCTCCCGGCTGGGCACCCAGCTGCTGGGACACAGGTGTGTCCTGATGCCACCGTCTACTCCTTTGAGAAGGGGAGGACAGAGTGCATCAGGGAGTTTGGTGTGGCTTACATGCGGCAAGGAGAAGGTGCAGCCCCAAACTGGCTTTCACTTCTAGAACCTTTTGCTATTGCGGGAGCAGCTGCTGGAGCTTTTCAACCGAGCTGCAAGAGTGAAAAGTGTGATGGCATGTCTATCTGAGAAGGAAGGTTCGGTGCCGCAGCCTGTTGTGCACAATTTATATGCTGATAAGAGAAGGGGGTGCTTTTGGAACGTTTTCCTTCCTGACACTTCTGTCTCTGTGAGCTTTAGCTGCTTGGACTCAGGGATACCGAAGGTATGTGAAAGTGACTGGGATGCGAGAATCATGTTGCACAGGGAACAGGGAAGGTCAGCAAATGTTTCCTGTCCTGGCACATCTCTCAGTCTGAACTGCAGCTGCAGATGCTTCACTTCCGCCAAGGACTCTGCCACCTTGAGAGAAGGATGCGCTCTATGGAGTTGAGAAAGAAAGTGCGTCTCACTAGCTTCTTTCCTCTACTTCATAGACAGCAAAGGGGCTATGAAAGGCAGCACTGGCTTTTTGTTCTAGGACTTCTTCTTTACAAGCAGCTGCTGGATGTTTGGAAGGGGGTTTGGGATATGCAAAAATGAGAGGCTAAGATGGTAAGAGGGTAAGATGGAAGTCATCTGGCAAAAGCAGAGCTCACAAAAGGGCCAGCTGAGAAAGCTCTTGCTGCCTACAACTTCAACTGCACCCCTCAAAGCAGCAGCACACACGCTGCTCTCGGCACTTTCCTTCTCAGCTCTACGCACCATCCTAAGCCTTGCCTCTCCCACACTCAGGATCCAAAGACAACGGCACCAGGGACTGCTCACACACTAAAGGCACCAGGACAAAAGGCTCACCAGCTTGGCCTTTGCATTCCCGCTGACAGCTCCACAGCTTGAACCCAGAGAACTGCCTGCTGCCAACAGCCTTTCCAATCACTCTGAGCACCTCATGACAAGGAGTGTGGGGAATGAATCTCCAGCAGCCTCCTGCCCCAGGCTGTCCCCTGGGAGCAGCCCTGCTCCAGGCCGTGACTGCCACCTGCACAGCCAAAGGACCCAGAGCCGGTGTTACACACCACGGCTGTGCCTGGCACAGAGACACCAGTGGCCACACAAGTGGCCATGGCACTGTCCACACACAGTCCCTGCTGCTGCTCCCCCAGCCGCTGGCACCAACTCCCAGCCACCCACTCCTAAAGCCACGGGGCCCACTGGGACACTGCGGGGGCTCGTGGAAGCCAGCGGCCATTGTGACACAGCGGGGCTGCACAGAGCCCACGGTGCTTTGTGACCCGTGGCTCCCAGGAGAGCCTTTGTGATGCTGGGGAACTACAAGGAAGCCTGGCTCCTCTGTGACACCACCACAGAAGCTCAGGGGAGCCCTGGAGACCGTGCTGATGCTATTGAACCTGATGCAACCCTGCCTCCTCTGTGACACCACAGAAGCTCTGGGAGCCCTGGAGACCGTGCTGATGCTATGGAACCTGATGCAACCCTGCCTCCTCTGTGACACCACAGAACCTCTGGGAGCCCTGGAGACCGTGCTGATGCTATTGAACCTGATGCAACCCTGCCTCCACTGTGACACCACAGAAGCTCAGGGAGCCCTGGAGACTGTGGTGATGCTATGGAACCTGATGCAACCCTGCCTCCTCTGTGACACCACAGAACCTCTGGGAGCCCTGGAGACCGTGCTGATGCTATGGAACCTGATGCAACCCTGCCTCCACTGTGACACCACAGAAGCTCGGGGAGCTCTGCAGACCGTGGGGATGCTGGCGAAGCTGACGGAACCCTGGGCACCACAGTGACGCTATGGAACCTGGTGGAACCGAGGGGCCACAGTGACACTGTGGGGCCTTTTGGAAGCAACAGGACCCTGGTGGGAAGCCACGGGATGATTAATCCTGCACGAACCTGCTCCAGGTGGGCTCCTCTCTCCCGGCTTCCACAGGTGCTGCTAGGATCCCACTCCGGCACTGGCTTGGCACGGGCTCACGGCTTCCTTTGGCAATGGCTCTGCTCCAGGATGGCATGCTGCAGAGAATGCAGGTAGATTTTGTGCTCACTCCTGGCATGCAGCTGGACAATAAAGCCTGATCCAGCCCCCCCTCAGCATATGTCCGGCTCTGGCATTGGGGCCGGGCAACTTTGGGAGCAGCCCCAGCCCTGCTCCTGCTCCCGGCTGGGCACCCAGCTGCTGGGACACAGGTGTGTCCTGATGCCACCGTCTACTCCTTTGAGAAGGGGAGGACAGAGTGCATCAGGGAGTTTGGTGTGGCTTACATGCGGCAAGGAGAAGGTGCAGCCCCAAACTGGCTTTCACTTCTAGAACCTTTTGCTATTGCGGGAGCAGCTGCTGGAGCTTTTCAACCGAGCTGCAAGAGTGAAAAGTGTGATGGCATGTCTATCTGAGAAGGAAGGTTCGGTGCCGCAGCCTGTTGTGCACAATTTATATGCTGATAAGAGAAGGGGGTGCTTTTGGAACGTTTTCCTTCCTGACACTTCTGTCTCTGTGAGCTTTAGCTGCTTGGACTCAGGGATACCGAAGGTATGTGAAAGTGACTGGGATGCGAGAATCATGTTGCACAGGGAACAGGGAAGGTCAGCAAATGTTTCCTGTCCTGGCACATCTCTCAGTCTGAACTGCAGCTGCAGATGCTTCACTTCCGCCAAGGACTCTGCCACCTTGAGAGAAGGATGCGCTCTATGGAGTTGAGAAAGAAAGTGCGTCTCACTAGCTTCTTTCCTCTACTTCATAGACAGCAAAGGGGCTATGAAAGGCAGCACTGGCTTTTTGTTCTAGGACTTCTTCTTTACAAGCAGCTGCTGGATGTTTGGAAGGGGGTTTGGGATATGCAAAAATGAGAGGCTAAGATGGTAAGAGGGTAAGATGGAAGTCATCTGGCAAAAGCAGAGCTCACAAAAGGGCCAGCTGAGAAAGCTCTTGCTGCCTACAACTTCAACTGCACCCCTCAAAGCAGCAGCACACACGCTGCTCTCGGCACTTTCCTTCTCAGCTCTACGCACCATCCTAAGCCTTGCCTCTCCCACACTCAGGATCCAAAGACAACGGCACCAGGGACTGCTCACACACTAAAGGCACCAGGACAAAAGGCTCACCAGCTTGGCCTTTGCATTCCCGCTGACAGCTCCACAGCTTGAACCCAGAGAACTGCCTGCTGCCAACAGCCTTTCCAATCACTCTGAGCACCTCATGACAAGGAGTGTGGGGAATGAATCTCCAGCAGCCTCCTGCCCCAGGCTGTCCCCCGGGAGCAGCCCTGCTCCAGGCCGTGACTGCCACCTGCACAGCCAAAGGACCCAGAGCCGGTGTTACACACCACGGCTGTGCCTGGCACAGAGACACCAGTGGCCACACAAGTGGCCATGGCACTGTCCACACACAGTCCCTGCTGCTGCTCCCCCAGCCGCTGGCACCAACTCCCAGCCACCCACTCCTAAAGCCACGGGGCCCACTGGGACACTGCGGGGGCTCGTGGAAGCCAGCGGCCATTGTGACACAGCGGGGCTGCACAGAGCCCACGGTGCTTTGTGACCCGTGGCTCCCAGGAGAGCCTTTGTGATGCTGGGGAACTACAAGGAAGCCTGGCTCCTCTGTGACACCACCACAGAAGCTCAGGGGAGCCCTGGAGACCGTGCTGATGCTATTGAACCTGATGCAACCCTGCCTCCTCTGTGACACCACAGAAGCTCTTGGAGCCCTGGAGACCGTGCTGATGCTATGGAACCTGATGCAACCCTGCCTCCTCTGTGACACCACAGAACCTCTGGGAGCCCTGGAGACCGTGCTGATGCTATGGAACCTGATGCAACCCTGCCTCCACTGTGACACCACAGAAGCTCAGGGAGCCCTGGAGACTGTGGTGATGCTATGGAACCTGATGCAACCCTGCCTCCTCTGTGACACCACAGAACCTCTGGGAGCCCTGGAGACCGTGCTGATGCTATGGAACCTGATGCAACCCTGCCTCCACTGTGACACCACAGAAGCTCGGGGAGCTCTGCAGACCGTGGGGATGCTGGCGAAGCTGACGGAACCCTGGGCACCACAGTGATGCTATGGAACCTGGTGGAACCGAGGGGCCACAGTGACACTGTGGGGCCTTTTGGAAGCAACAGGACCCTGGTGGGAAGCCACGGGATGATTAATCCTGCACGAACCTGCTCCAGGTGGGCTCCTCTCTCCCGGCTTCCACAGGTGCTGCTAGGATCCCACTCCGGCACTGGCTTGGCACGGGCTCACGGCTTCCTTTGGCAATGGCTCTGCTCCAGGATGGCATGCTGCAGAGAATGCAGGTAGATTTTGTGCTCACTCCTGGCATGCAGCTGGACAATAAAGCCTGATCCAGCCCCCCCTCAGCATATGTCCGGCTCTGGCATTGGGGCCGGGCAACTTTGGGAGCAGCCCCAGCCCTGCTCCTGCTCCCGGCTGGGCACCCAGCTGCTGGGACACAGGTGTGTCCTGATGCCACCGTCTACTCCTTTGAGAAGGGGAGGACAGAGTGCATCAGGGAGTTTGGTGTGGCTTACATGCGGCAAGGAGAAGGTGCAGCCCCAAACTGGCTTTCACTTCTAGAACCTTTTGCTATTGCGGGAGCAGCTGCTGGAGCTTTTCAACCGAGCTGCAAGAGTGAAAAGTGTGATGGCATGTCTATCTGAGAAGGAAGGTTCGGTGCCGCAGCCTGTTGTGCACAATTTATATGCTGATAAGAGAAGGGGGTGCTTTTGGAACGTTTTCCTTCCTGACACTTCTGTCTCTGTGAGCTTTAGCTGCTTGGACTCAGGGATACCGAAGGTATGTGAAAGTGACTGGGATGCGAGAATCATGTTGCACAGGGAACAGGGAAGGTCAGCAAATGTTTCCTGTCCTGGCACATCTCTCAGTCTGAACTGCAGCTGCAGATGCTTCACTTCCGCCAAGGACTCTGCCACCTTGAGAGAAGGATGCGCTCTATGGAGTTGAGAAAGAAAGTGCGTCTCACTAGCTTCTTTCCTCTACTTCATAGACAGCAAAGGGGCTATGAAAGGCAGCACTGGCTTTTTGTTCTAGGACTTCTTCTTTACAAGCAGCTGCTGGATGTTTGGAAGGGGGTTTGGGATATGCAAAAATGAGAGGCTAAGATGGTAAGAGGGTAAGATGGAAGTCATCTGGCAAAAGCAGAGCTCACAAAAGGGCCAGCTGAGAAAGCTCTTGCTGCCTACAACTTCAACTGCACCCCTCAAAGCAGCAGCACACACGCTGCTCTCGGCACTTTCCTTCTCAGCTCTACGCACCATCCTAAGCCTTGCCTCTCCCACACTCAGGATCCAAAGACAACGGCACCAGGGACTGCTCACACACTAAAGGCACCAGGACAAAAGGCTCACCAGCTTGGCCTTTGCATTCCCGCTGACAGCTCCACAGCTTGAACCCAGAGAACTGCCTGCTGCCAACAGCCTTTCCAATCACTCTGAGCACCTCATGACAAGGAGTGTGGGGAATGAATCTCCAGCAGCCTCCTGCCCCAGGCTGTCCCCCGGGAGCAGCCCTGCTCCAGGCCGTGACTGCCACCTGCACAGCCAAAGGACCCAGAGCCGGTGTTACACACCACGGCTGTGCCTGGCACAGAGACACCAGTGGCCACACAAGTGGCCATGGCACTGTCCACACACAGTCCCTGCTGCTGCTCCCCCAGCCGCTGGCACCAACTCCCAGCCACCCACTCCTAAAGCCACGGGGCCCACTGGGACACTGCGGGGGCTCGTGGAAGCCAGCGGCCATTGTGACACAGCGGGGCTGCACAGAGCCCACGGTGCTTTGTGACCCGTGGCTCCCAGGAGAGCCTTTGTGATGCTGGGGAACTACAAGGAAGCCTGGCTCCTCTGTGACACCACCACAGAAGCTCAGGGGAGCCCTGGAGACCGTGCTGATGCTATGGAACCTGATGCAACCCTGCCTCCACTGTGACACCACAGAAGCTCGGGGAGCTCTGCAGACCGTGGGGATGCTGGCGAAGCTGACGGAACCCTGGGCACCACAGTGACGCTATGGAACCTGGTGGAACCGAGGGGCCACAGTGACACTGTGGGGCCTTTTGGAAGCAACAGGACCCTGGTGGGAAGCCACGGGATGATTAATCCTGCACGAACCTGCTCCAGGTGGGCTCCTCTCTCCCGGCTTCCACAGGTGCTGCTAGGATCCCACTCCGGCACTGGCTTGGCACGGGCTCACGGCTTCCTTTGGCAATGGCTCTGCTCCAGGATGGCATGCTGCAGAGAATGCAGGTAGATTTTGTGCTCACTCCTGGCATGCAGCTGGACAATAAAGCCTGATCCAGCCCCCCCTCAGCATATGTCCGGCTCTGGCATTGGGGCGGGGCAACTTTGGGAGCAGCCCCAGCCCTGCTCCTGCTCCCGGCTGGGCACCCAGCTGCTGGGACACAGGTGTGTCCTGATGCCACCGTCTACTCCTTTGAGAAGGGGAGGACAGAGTGCATCAGGGAGTTTGGTGTGGCTTACATGCGGCAAGGAGAAGGTGCAGCCCCAAACTGGCTTTCACTTCTAGAACCTTTTGCTATTGCGGGAGCAGCTGCTGGAGCTTTTCAACCAAGCTGCAAGAGTGAAAAGTGTGATGGCATGTCTATCTGAGAAGGAAGGTTCGGTGCCGCAGCCTGTTGTGCACAATTTATATGCTGATAAGAGAAGGGGGTGCTTTTGGAACGTTTTCCTTCCTGACACTTCTGTCTCTGTGAGCTTTAGCTGCTTGGACTCAGGGATACCGAAGGTATGTGAAAGTGACTGGGATGCGAGAATCATGTTGCACAGGGAACAGGGAAGGTCAGCAAATGTTTCCTGTCCTGGCACATCTCTCAGTCTGAACTGCAGCTGCAGATGCTTCACTTCCGCCAAGGACTCTGCCACCTTGAGAGAAGGATGCGCTCTATGGAGTTGAGAAAGAAAGTGCGTCTCACTAGCTTCTTTCCTCTACTTCATAGACAGCAAAGGGGCTATGAAAGGCAGCACTGGCTTTTTGTTCTAGGACTTCTTCTTTACAAGCAGCTGCTGGATGTTTGGAAGGGGGTTTGGGATATGCAAAAATGAGAGGCTAAGATGGTAAGAGGGTAAGATGGAAGTCATCTGGCAAAAGCAGAGCTCACAAAAGGGCCAGCTGAGAAAGCTCTTGCTGCCTACAACTTCAACTGCACCCCTCAAAGCAGCAGCACACACGCTGCTCTCGGCACTTTCCTTCTCAGCTCTACGCACCATCCTAAGCCTTGCCTCTCCCACACTCAGGATCCAAAGACAACGGCACCAGGGACTGCTCACACACTAAAGGCACCAGGACAAAAGGCTCAGCAGCTTGGCCTTTGCATTCCCGCTGACAGCTCCACAGCTTGAACCCAGAGAACTGCCTGCTGCCA
Organism: Aphelocoma coerulescens; assembly: GCF_041296385.1. Taxonomy (NCBI): domain Eukaryota; kingdom Metazoa; phylum Chordata; class Aves; order Passeriformes; family Corvidae; genus Aphelocoma; species Aphelocoma coerulescens. The sequence goes on along the minus strand of NW_027183981.1, from coordinate 440,493 downwards.
ACAGCCTTTCCAATCACTCTGAGCACCTCATGACAAGGAGTGTGGGGAATGAATCTCCAGCAGCCTCCTGCCCCAGGCTGTCCCCCGGGAGCAGCCCTGCTCCAGGCCGTGACTGCCACCTGCACAGCCAAAGGACCCAGAGCCGGTGTTACACACCACGGCTGTGCCTGGCACAGAGACACCAGTGGCCACACAAGTGGCCATGGCACTGTCCACACACAGTCCCTGCTGCTGCTCCCCCAGCCGCTGGCACCAACTCCCAGCCACCCACTCCTAAAGCCACGGGGCCCACTGGGACACTGCGGGGGCTCGTGGAAGCCAGCGGCCATTGTGACACAGCGGGGCTGCACAGAGCCCACGGTGCTTTGTGACCCGTGGCTCCCAGGAGAGCCTTTGTGATGCTGGGGAACTACAAGGAAGCCTGGCTCCTCTGTGACACCACCACAGAAGCTCAGGGGAGCCCTGGAGACCGTGCTGATGCTATTGAACCTGATGCAACCCTGCCTCCTCTGTGACACCACAGAAGCTCTTGGAGCCCTGGAGACCGTGGTGATGCTATGGAACCTGATGCAACCCTGCCTCCTCTGTGACACCACAGAACCTCTGGGAGCCCTGGAGACCGTGCTGATGCTATGGAACCTGATGCAACCCTGCCTCCACTGTGACACCACAGAAGCTCAGGGAGCCCTGGAGACTGTGGTGATGCTATGGAACCTGATGCAACCCTGCCTCCACTGTGACACCACAGAACCTCTGGGAGCCCTGGAGACCGTGCTGATGCTATGGAACCTGATGCAACCCTGCCTCCACTGTGACACCACAGAAGCTCGGGGAGCTCTGCAGACCGTGGGGATGCTGGCGAAGCTGACGGAACCCTGGGCACCACAGTGACGCTATGGAACCTGGTGGAACCGAGGGGCCACAGTGACACTGTGGGGCCTTTTGGAAGCAACAGGACCCTGGTGGGAAGCCACGGGATGATTAATCCTGCACGAACCTGCTCCAGGTGGGCTCCTCTCTCCCGGCTTCCACAGGTGCTGCTAGGATCCCACTCCGGCACTGGCTTGGCACGGGCTCACGGCTTCCTTTGGCAATGGCTCTGCTCCAGGATGGCATGCTGCAGAGAATGCAGGTAGATTTTGTGCTCACTCCTGGCATGCAGCTGGACAATAAAGCCTGATCCAGCCCCCCCTCAGCATATGTCCGGCTCTGGCATTGGGGCGGGGCAACTTTGGGAGCAGCCCCAGCCCTGCTCCTGCTCCCGGCTGGGCACCCAGCTGCTGGGACACAGGTGTGTCCTGATGCCACCGTCTACTCCTTTGAGAAGGGGAGGACAGAGTGCATCAGGGAGTTTGGTGTGGCTTACATGCGGCAAGGAGAAGGTGCAGCCCCAAACTGGCTTTCACTTCTAGAACCTTTTGCTATTGCGGGAGCAGCTGCTGGAGCTTTTCAACCGAGCTGCAAGAGTGAAAAGTGTGATGGCATGTCTATCTGAGAAGGAAGGTTCGGTGCCGCAGCCTGTTGTGCACAATTTATATGCTGATAAGAGAAGGGGGTGCTTTTGGAACGTTTTCCTTCCTGACACTTCTGTCTCTGTGAGCTTTAGCTGCTTGGACTCAGGGATACCGAAGGTATGTGAAAGTGACTGGGATGCGAGAATCATGTTGCACAGGGAACAGGGAAGGTCAGCAAATGTTTCCTGTCCTGGCACATCTCTCAGTCTGAACTGCAGCTGCAGATGCTTCACTTCCGCCAAGGACTCTGCCACCTTGAGAGAAGGATGCGCTCTATGGAGTTGAGAAAGAAAGTGCGTCTCACTAGCTTCTTTCCTCTACTTCATAGACAGCAAAGGGGCTATGAAAGGCAGCACTGGCTTTTTGTTCTAGGACTTCTTCTTTACAAGCAGCTGCTGGATGTTTGGAAGGGGGTTTGGGATATGCAAAAATGAGAGGCTAAGATGGTAAGAGGGTAAGATGGAAGTCATCTGGCAAAAGCAGAGCTCACAAAAGGGCCAGCTGAGAAAGCTCTTGCTGCCTACAACTTCAACTGCACCCCTCAAAGCAGCAGCACACACGCTGCTCTCGGCACTTTCCTTCTCAGCTCTACGCACCATCCTAAGCCTTGCCTCTCCCACACTCAGGATCCAAAGACAACGGCACCAGGGACTGCTCACACACTAAAGGCACCAGGACAAAAGGCTCAGCAGCTTGGCCTTTGCATTCCCGCTGACAGCTCCACAGCTTGAACCCAGAGAACTGCCTGCTGCCAACAGCCTTTCCAATCACTCTGAGCACCTCATGACAAGGAGTGTGGGGAATGAATCTCCAGCAGCCTCCTGCCCCAGGCTGTCCCCCGGGAGCAGCCCTGCTCCAGGCCGTGACTGCCACCTGCACAGCCAAAGGACCCAGAGCCGGTGTTACACACCACGGCTGTGCCTGGCACAGAGACACCAGTGGCCACACAAGTGGCCATGGCACTGTCCACACACAGTCCCTGCTGCTGCTCCCCCAGCCGCTGGCACCAACTCCCAGCCACCCACTCCTAAAGCCACGGGGCCCACTGGGACACTGCGGGGGCTCGTGGAAGCCAGCGGCCATTGTGACACAGCGGGGCTGCACAGAGCCCACGGTGCTTTGTGACCCGTGGCTCCCAGGAGAGCCTTTGTGATGCTGGGGAACTACAAGGAAGCCTGGCTCCTCTGTGACACCACCACAGAAGCTCAGGGGAGCCCTGGAGACCGTGCTGATGCTATGGAACCTGATGCAACCCTGCCTCCACTGTGACACCACAGAAGCTCGGGGAGCTCTGCAGACCGTGGGGATGCTGGCGAAGCTGACGGAACCCTGGGCACCACAGTGACGCTATGGAACCTGGTGGAACCGAGGGGCCACAGTGACACTGTGGGGCCTTTTGGAAGCAACAGGACCCTGGTGGGAAGCCACGGGATGATTAATCCTGCACGAACCTGCTCCAGGTGGGCTCCTCTCTCCCGGCTTCCACAGGTGCTGCTAGGATCCCACTCCGGCACTGGCTTGGCACGGGCTCACGGCTTCCTTTGGCAATGGCTCTGCTCCAGGATGGCATGCTGCAGAGAATGCAGGTAGATTTTGTGCTCACTCCTGGCATGCAGCTGGACAATAAAGCCTGATCCAGCCCCCCCTCAGCATATGTCCGGCTCTGGCATTGGGGCGGGGCAACTTTGGGAGCAGCCCCAGCCCTGCTCCTGCTCCCGGCTGGGCACCCAGCTGCTGGGACACAGGTGTGTCCTGATGCCACCGTCTACTCCTTTGAGAAGGGGAGGACAGAGTGCATCAGGGAGTTTGGTGTGGCTTACATGCGGCAAGGAGAAGGTGCAGCCCCAAACTGGCTTTCACTTCTAGAACCTTTTGCTATTGCGGGAGCAGCTGCTGGAGCTTTTCAACCGAGCTGCAAGAGTGAAAAGTGTGATGGCATGTCTATCTGAGAAGGAAGGTTCGGTGCCGCAGCCTGTTGTGCACAATTTATATGCTGATAAGAGAAGGGGGTGCTTTTGCAACGTTTTCCTTCCTGACACTTCTGTCTCTGTGAGCTTTAGCTGCTTGGACTCAGGGATACCGAAGGTATGTGAAAGTGACTGGGATGCGAGAATCATGTTGCACAGGGAACAGGGAAGGTCAGCAAATGTTTCCTGTCCTGGCACATCTCTCAGTCTGAACTGCAGCTGCAGATGCTTCACTTCCGCCAAGGACTCTGCCACCTTGAGAGAAGGATGCGCTCTATGGAGTTGAGAAAGAAAGTGCGTCTCACTAGCTTCTTTCCTCTACTTCATAGACAGCAAAGGGGCTATGAAAGGCAGCACTGGCTTTTTGTTCTAGGACTTCTTCTTTACAAGCAGCTGCTGGATGTTTGGAAGGGGGTTTGGGATATGCAAAAATGAGAGGCTAAGATGGTAAGAGGGTAAGATGGAAGTCATCTGGCAAAAGCAGAGCTCACAAAAGGGCCAGCTGAGAAAGCTCTTGCTGCCTACAACTTCAACTGCACCCCTCAAAGCAGCAGCACACACGCTGCTCTCGGCACTTTCCTTCTCAGCTCTACGCACCATCCTAAGCCTTGCCTCTCCCACACTCAGGATCCAAAGACAACGGCACCAGGGACTGCTCATACACTAAAGGCACCAGGACAAAAGGCTCACCAGCTTGGCCTTTGCATTCCCGCTGACAGCTCCACAGCTTGAACCCAGAGAACTGCCTGCTGCCAACAGCCTTTCCAATCACTCTGAGCACCTCATGACAAGGAGTGTGGGGAATGAATCTCCAGCAGCCTCCTGCCCCAGGCTGTCCCCCGGGAGCAGCCCTGCTCCAGGCCGTGACTGCCACCTGCACAGCCAAAGGACCCAGAGCCGGTGTTACACACCACGGCTGTGCCTGGCACAGAGACACCAGTGGCCACACAAGTGGCCATGGCACTGTCCACACACAGTCCCTGCTGCTGCTCCCCCAGCCGCTGGCACCAACTCCCAGCCACCCACTCCTAAAGCCACGGGGCCCACTGGGACACTGCGGGGGCTCGTGGAAGCCAGCGGCCATTGTGACACAGCGGGGCTGCACAGAGCCCACGGTGCTTTGTGACCCGTGGCTCCCAGGAGAGCCTTTGTGATGCTGGGGAACTACAAGGAAGCCTGGCTCCTCTGTGACACCACCACAGAAGCTCAGGGGAGCCCTGGAGACCGTGCTGATGCTATTGAACCTGATGCAACCCTGCCTCCTCTGTGACACCACAGAAGCTCTTGGAGCCCTGGAGACCGTGCTGATGCTATGGAACCTGATGCAACCCTGCCTCCTCTGTGACACCACAGAACCTCAGGGAGCCCTGGAGACTGTGGTGATGCTATGGAACCTGATGCAACCCTGCCTCCACTGTGACACCACAGAACCTCTGGGAGCCCTGGAGACCGTGCTGATGCTATGGAACCTGATGCAACCCTGCCTCCACTGTGACACCACAGAAGCTCGGGGAGCTCTGCAGACCGTGGGGATGCTGGCGAAGCTGACGGAACCCTGGGCACCACAGTGACGCTATGGAACCTGGTGGAACCGAGGGGCCACAGTGACACTGTGGGGCCTTTTGGAAGCAACAGGACCCTGGTGGGAAGCCACGGGATGATTAATCCTGCACGAACCTGCTCCAGGTGGGCTCCTCTCTCCCGGCTTCCACAGGTGCTGCTAGGATCCCACTCCGGCACTGGCTTGGCACGGGCTCACGGCTTCCTTTGGCAATGGCTCTGCTCCAGGATGGCATGCTGCAGAGAATGCAGGTAGATTTTGTGCTCACTCCTGGCATGCAGCTGGACAATAAAGCCTGATCCAGCCCCCCCTCAGCATATGTCCGGCTCTGGCATTGGGGCGGGGCAACTTTGGGAGCAGCCCCAGCCCTGCTCCTGCTCCCGGCTGGGCACCCAGCTGCTGGGACACAGGTGTGTCCTGATGCCACCGTCTACTCCTTTGAGAAGGGGAGGACAGAGTGCATCAGGGAGTTTGGTGTGGCTTACATGCGGCAAGGAGAAGGTGCAGCCCCAAACTGGCTTTCACTTCTAGAACCTTTTGCTATTGCGGGAGCAGCTGCTGGAGCTTTTCAACCGAGCTGCAAGAGTGAAAAGTGTGATGGCATGTCTATCTGAGAAGGAAGGTTCGGTGCCGCAGCCTGTTGTGCACAATTTATATGCTGATAAGAGAAGGGGGTGCTTTTGGAACGTTTTCCTTCCTGACACTTCTGTCTCTGTGAGCTTTAGCTGCTTGGACTCAGGGATACCGAAGGTATGTGAAAGTGACTGGGATGCGAGAATCATGTTGCACAGGGAACAGGGAAGGTCAGCAAATGTTTCCTGTCCTGGCACATCTCTCAGTCTGAACTGCAGCTGCAGATGCTTCACTTCCGCCAAGGACTCTGCCACCTTGAGAGAAGGATGCGCTCTATGGAGTTGAGAAAGAAAGTGCGTCTCACTAGCTTCTTTCCTCTACTTCATAGACAGCAAAGGGGCTATGAAAGGCAGCACTGGCTTTTTGTTCTAGGACTTCTTCTTTACAAGCAGCTGCTGGATGTTTGGAAGGGGGTTTGGGATATGCAAAAATGAGAGGCTAAGATGGTAAGAGGGTAAGATGGAAGTCATCTGGCAAAAGCAGAGCTCACAAAAGGGCCAGCTGAGAAAGCTCTTGCTGCCTACAACTTCAACTGCACCCCTCAAAGCAGCAGCACACACGCTGCTCTCGGCACTTTCCTTCTCAGCTCTACGCACCATCCTAAGCCTTGCCTCTCCCACACTCAGGATCCAAAGACAACGGCACCAGGGACTGCTCACACACTAAAGGCACCAGGACAAAAGGCTCAGCAGCTTGGCCTTTGCATTCCCGCTGACAGCTCCACAGCTTGAACCCAGAGAACTGCCTGCTGCCAACAGCCTTTCCAATCACTCTGAGCACCTCATGACAAGGAGTGTGGGGAATGAATCTCCAGCAGCCTCCTGCCCCAGGCTGTCCCCCGGGAGCAGCCCTGCTCCAGGCCGTGACTGCCACCTGCACAGCCAAAGGACCCAGAGCCGGTGTTACACACCACGGCTGTGCCTGGCACAGAGACACCAGTGGCCACACAAGTGGCCATGGCACTGTCCACACACAGTCCCTGCTGCTGCTCCCCCAGCCGCTGGCACCAACTCCCAGCCACCCACTCCTAAAGCCACGGGGCCCACTGGGACACTGCGGGGGCTCGTGGAAGCCAGCGGCCATTGTGACACAGCGGGGCTGCACAGAGCCCACGGTGCTTTGTGACCCGTGGCTCCCAGGAGAGCCTTTGTGATGCTGGGGAACTACAAGGAAGCCTGGCTCCTCTGTGACACCACCACAGAAGCTCAGGGGAGCCCTGGAGACCGTGCTGATGCTATGGAACCTGATGCAACCCTGCCTCCACTGTGACACCACAGAAGCTCGGGGAGCTCTGCAGACCGTGGGGATGCTATGGAACCTGATGCAACCCTGCCTCCACTGTGACACCACAGAACCTCTGGGAGCCCTGGAGACCGTGCTGATGCTATGGAACCTGATGCAACCCTGCCTCCACTGTGACACCACAGAAGCTCGGGGAGCTCTGCAGACCGTGGGGATGCTGGCGAAGCTGACGGAACCCTGGGCACCACAGTGACGCTATGGAACCTGGTGGAACCGAGGGGCCACAGTGACACTGTGGGGCCTTTTGGAAGCAACAGGACCCTGGTGGGAAGCCACGGGATGATTAATCCTGCACGAACCTGCTCCAGGTGGGCTCCTCTCTCCCGGCTTCCACAGGTGCTGCTAGGATCCCACTCCGGCACTGGCTTGGCACGGGCTCACGGCTTCCTTTGGCAATGGCTCTGCTCCAGGATGGCATGCTGCAGAGAATGCAGGTAGATTTTGTGCTCACTCCTGGCATGCAGCTGGACAATAAAGCCTGATCCAGCCCCCCCTCAGCATATGTCCGGCTCTGGCATTGGGGCGGGGCAACTTTGGGAGCAGCCCCAGCCCTGCTCCTGCTCCCGGCTGGGCACCCAGCTGCTGGGACACAGGTGTGTCCTGATGCCACCGTCTACTCCTTTGAGAAGGGGAGGACAGAGTGCATCAGGGAGTTTGGTGTGGCTTACATGCGGCAAGGAGAAGGTGCAGCCCCAAACTGGCTTTCACTTCTAGAACCTTTTGCTATTGCGGGAGCAGCTGCTGGAGCTTTTCAACCGAGCTGCAAGAGTGAAAAGTGTGATGGCATGTCTATCTGAGAAGGAAGGTTCGGTGCCGCAGCCTGTTGTGCACAATTTATATGCTGATAAGAGAAGGGGGTGCTTTTGGAACGTTTTCCTTCCTGACACTTCTGTCTCTGTGAGCTTTAGCTGCTTGGACTCAGGGATACCGAAGGTATGTGAAAGTGACTGGGATGCGAGAATCATGTTGCACAGGGAACAGGGAAGGTCAGCAAATGTTTCCTGTCCTGGCACATCTCTCAGTCTGAACTGCAGCTGCAGATGCTTCACTTCCGCCAAGGACTCTGCCACCTTGAGAGAAGGATGCGCTCTATGGAGTTGAGAAAGAAAGTGCGTCTCACTAGCTTCTTTCCTCTACTTCATAGACAGCAAAGGGGCTATGAAAGGCAGCACTGGCTTTTTGTTCTAGGACTTCTTCTTTACAAGCAGCTGCTGGATGTTTGGAAGGGGGTTTGGGATATGCAAAAATGAGAGGCTAAGATGGTAAGAGGGTAAGATGGAAGTCATCTGGCAAAAGCAGAGCTCACAAAAGGGCCAGCTGAGAAAGCTCTTGCTGCCTACAACTTCAACTGCACCCCTCAAAGCAGCAGCACACACGCTGCTCTCGGCACTTTCCTTCTCAGCTCTACGCACCATCCTAAGCCTTGCCTCTCCCACACTCAGGATCCAAAGACAACGGCACCAGGGACTGCTCACACACTAAAGGCACCAGGACAAAAGGCTCAGCAGCTTGGCCTTTGCATTCCCGCTGACAGCTCCACAGCTTGAACCCAGAGAACTGCCTGCTGCCAACAGCCTTTCCAATCACTCTGAGCACCTCATGACAAGGAGTGTGGGGAATGAATCTCCAGCAGCCTCCTGCCCCAGGCTGTCCCCCGGGAGCAGCCCTGCTCCAGGCCGTGACTGCCACCTGCACAGCCAAAGGACCCAGAGCCGGTGTTACACACCACGGCTGTGCCTGGCACAGAGACACCAGTGGCCACACAAGTGGCCATGGCACTGTCCACACACAGTCCCTGCTGCTGCTCCCCCAGCCGCTGGCACCAACTCCCAGCCACCCACTCCTAAAGCCACGGGGCCCACTGGGACACTGCGGGGGCTCGTGGAAGCCAGCGGCCATTGTGACACAGCGGGGCTGCACAGAGCCCACGGTGCTTTGTGACCCGTGGCTCCCAGGAGAGCCTTTGTGATGCTGGGGAACTACAAGGAAGCCTGGCTCCTCTGTGACACCACCACAGAAGCTCAGGGGAGCCCTGGAGACCGTGCTGATGCTATGGAACCTGATGCAACCCTGCCTCCACTGTGACACCACAGAAGCTCGGGGAGCTCTGCAGACCGTGGGGATGCTGGCGAAGCTGACGGAACCCTGGGCACCACAGTGACGCTATGGAACCTGGTGGAACCGAGGGGCCACAGTGACACTGTGGGGCCTTTTGGAAGCAACAGGACCCTGGTGGGAAGCCACGGGATGATTAATCCTGCACGAACCTGCTCCAGGTGGGCTCCTCTCTCCCGGCTTCCACAGGTGCTGCTAGGATCCCACTCCGGCACTGGCTTGGCACGGGCTCACGGCTTCCTTTGGCAATGGCTCTGCTCCAGGATGGCATGCTGCAGAGAATGCAGGTAGATTTTGTGCTCACTCCTGGCATGCAGCTGGACAATAAAGCCTGATCCAGCCCCCCCTCAGCATATGTCCGGCTCTGGCATTGGGGCGGGGCAACTTTGGGAGCAGCCCCAGCCCTGCTCCTGCTCCCGGCTGGGCACCCAGCTGCTGGGACACAGGTGTGTCCTGATGCCACCGTCTACTCCTTTGAGAAGGGGAGGACAGAGTGCATCAGGGAGTTTGGTGTGGCTTACATGCGGCAAGGAGAAGGTGCAGCCCCAAACTGGCTTTCACTTCTAGAACCTTTTGCTATTGCGGGAGCAGCTGCTGGAGCTTTTCAACCGAGCTGCAAGAGTGAAAAGTGTGATGGCATGTCTATCTGAGAAGGAAGGTTCGGTGCCGCAGCCTGTTGTGCACAATTTATATGCTGATAAGAGAAGGGGGTGCTTTTGCAACGTTTTCCTTCCTGACACTTCTGTCTCTGTGAGCTTTAGCTGCTTGGACTCAGGGATACCGAAGGTATGTGAAAGTGACTGGGATGCGAGAATCATGTTGCACAGGGAACAGGGAAGGTCAGCAAATGTTTCCTGTCCTGGCACATCTCTCAGTCTGAACTGCAGCTGCAGATGCTTCACTTCCGCCAAGGACTCTGCCACCTTGAGAGAAGGATGCGCTCTATGGAGTTGAGAAAGAAAGTGCGTCTCACTAGCTTCTTTCCTCTACTTCATAGACAGCAAAGGGGCTATGAAAGGCAGCACTGGCTTTTTGTTCTAGGACTTCTTCTTTACAAGCAGCTGCTGGATGTTTGGAAGGGGGTTTGGGATATGCAAAAATGAGAGGCTAAGATGGTAAGAGGGTAAGATGGAAGTCATCTGGCAAAAGCAGAGCTCACAAAAGGGCCAGCTGAGAAAGCTCTTGCTGCCTACAACTTCAACTGCACCCCTCAAAGCAGCAGCACACACGCTGCTCTCGGCACTTTCCTTCTCAGCTCTACGCACCATCCTAAGCCTTGCCTCTCCCACACTCAGGATCCAAAGACAACGGCACCAGGGACTGCTCATACACTAAAGGCACCAGGACAAAAGGCTCACCAGCTTGGCCTTTGCATTCCCGCTGACAGCTCCACAGCTTGAACCCAGAGAACTGCCTGCTGCCAACAGCCTTTCCAATCACTCTGAGCACCTCATGACAAGGAGTGTGGGGAATGAATCTCCAGCAGCCTCCTGCCCCAGGCTGTCCCCCGGGAGCAGCCCTGCTCCAGGCCGTGACTGCCACCTGCACAGCCAAAGGACCCAGAGCCGGTGTTACACACCACGGCTGTGCCTGGCACAGAGACACCAGTGGCCACACAAGTGGCCATGGCACTGTCCACACACAGTCCCTGCTGCTGCTCCCCCAGCCGCTGGCACCAACTCCCAGCCACCCACTCCTAAAGCCACGGGGCCCACTGGGACACTGCGGGGGCTCGTGGAAGCCAGCGGCCATTGTGACACAGCGGGGCTGCACAGAGCCCACGGTGCTTTGTGACCCGTGGCTCCCAGGAGAGCCTTTGTGATGCTGGGGAACTACAAGGAAGCCTGGCTCCTCTGTGACACCACCACAGAAGCTCAGGGGAGCCCTGGAGACCGTGCTGATGCTATTGAACCTGATGCAACCCTGCCTCCTCTGTGACACCACAGAAGCTCTTGGAGCCCTGGAGACCGTGCTGATGCTATGGAACCTGATGCAACCCTGCCTCCACTGTGACACCACAGAAGCTCAGGGAGCCCTGGAGACTGTGGTGATGCTATGGAACCTGATGCAACCCTGCCTCCACTGTGACACCACAGAACCTCTGGGAGCCCTGGAGACCGTGCTGATGCTATGGAACCTGATGCAACCCTGCCTCCACTGTGACACCACAGAAGCTCGGGGAGCTCTGCAGACCGTGGGGATGCTGGCGAAGCTGACGGAACCCTGGGCACCACAGTGACGCTATGGAACCTGGTGGAACCGAGGGGCCACAGTGACACTGTGGGGCCTTTTGGAAGCAACAGGACCCTGGTGGGAAGCCACGGGATGATTAATCCTGCACGAACCTGCTCCAGGTGGGCTCCTCTCTCCCGGCTTCCACAGGTGCTGCTAGGATCCCACTCCGGCACTGGCTTGGCACGGGCTCACGGCTTCCTTTGGCAATGGCTCTGCTCCAGGATGGCATGCTGCAGAGAATGCAGGTAGATTTTGTGCTCACTCCTGGCATGCAGCTGGACAATAAAGCCTGATCCAGCCCCCCCTCAGCATATGTCCGGCTCTGGCATTGGGGCGGGGCAACTTTGGGAGCAGCCCCAGCCCTGCTCCTGCTCCCGGCTGGGCACCCAGCTGCTGGGACACAGGTGTGTCCTGATGCCACCGTCTACTCCTTTGAGAAGGGGAGGACAGAGTGCATCAGGGAGTTTGGTGTGGCTTACATGCGGCAAGGAGAAGGTGCAGCCCCAAACTGGCTTTCACTTCTAGAACCTTTTGCTATTGCGGGAGCAGCTGCTGGAGCTTTTCAACCGAGCTGCAAGAGTGAAAAGTGTGATGGCATGTCTATCTGAGAAGGAAGGTTCGGTGCCGCAGCCTGTTGTGCACAATTTATATGCTGATAAGAGAAGGGGGTGCTTTTGGAACGTTTTCCTTCCTGACACTTCTGTCTCTGTGAGCTTTAGCTGCTTGGACTCAGGGATACCGAAGGTATGTGAAAGTGACTGGGATGCGAGAATCATGTTGCACAGGGAACAGGGAAGGTCAGCAAATGTTTCCTGTCCTGGCACATCTCTCAGTCTGAACTGCAGCTGCAGATGCTTCACTTCCGCCAAGGACTCTGCCACCTTGAGAGAAGGATGCGCTCTATGGAGTTGAGAAAGAAAGTGCGTCTCACTAGCTTCTTTCCTCTACTTCATAGACAGCAAAGGGGCTATGAAAGGCAGCACTGGCTTTTTGTTCTAGGACTTCTTCTTTACAAGCAGCTGCTGGATGTTTGGAAGGGGGTTTGGGATATGCAAAAATGAGAGGCTAAGATGGTAAGAGGGTAAGATGGAAGTCATCTGGCAAAAGCAGAGCTCACAAAAGGGCCAGCTGAGAAAGCTCTTGCTGCCTACAACTTCAACTGCACCCCTCAAAGCAGCAGCACACACGCTGCTCTCGGCACTTTCCTTCTCAGCTCTACGCACCATCCTAAGCCTTGCCTCTCCCACACTCAGGATCCAAAGACAACGGCACCAGGGACTGCTCACACACTAAAGGCACCAGGACAAAAGGCTCAGCAGCTTGGCCTTTGCATTCCCGCTGACAGCTCCACAGCTTGAACCCAGAGAACTGCCTGCTGCCAACAGCCTTTCCAATCACTCTGAGCACCTCATGACAAGGAGTGTGGGGAATGAATCTCCAGCAGCCTCCTGCCCCAGGCTGTCCCCCGGGAGCAGCCCTGCTCCAGGCCGTGACTGCCACCTGCACAGCCAAAGGACCCAGAGCCGGTGTTACACACCACGGCTGTGCCTGGCACAGAGACACCAGTGGCCACACAAGTGGCCATGGCACTGTCCACACACAGTCCCTGCTGCTGCTCCCCCAGCCGCTGGCACCAACTCCCAGCCACCCACTCCTAAAGCCACGGGGCCCACTGGGACACTGCGGGGGCTCGTGGAAGCCAGCGGCCATTGTGACACAGCGGGGCTGCACAGAGCCCACGGTGCTTTGTGACCCGTGGCTCCCAGGAGAGCCTTTGTGATGCTGGGGAACTACAAGGAAGCCTGGCTCCTCTGTGACACCACCACAGAAGCTCAGGGGAGCCCTGGAGACCGTGCTGATGCTATGGAACCTGATGCAACCCTGCCTCCACTGTGACACCACAGAAGCTCGGGGAGCTCTGCAGACCGTGGGGATGCTGGCGAAGCTGACGGAACCCTGGGCACCACAGTGACGCTATGGAACCTGGTGGAACCGAGGGGCCACAGTGACACTGTGGGGCCTTTTGGAAGCAACAGGACCCTGGTGGGAAGCCACGGGATGATTAATCCTGCACGAACCTGCTCCAGGTGGGCTCCTCTCTCCCGGCTTCCACAGGTGCTGCTAGGATCCCACTCCGGCACTGGCTTGGCACGGGCTCACGGCTTCCTTTGGCAATGGCTCTGCTCCAGGATGGCATGCTGCAGAGAATGCAGGTAGATTTTGTGCTCACTCCTGGCATGCAGCTGGACAATAAAGCCTGATCCAGCCCCCCCTCAGCATATGTCCGGCTCTGGCATTGGGGCGGGGCAACTTTGGGAGCAGCCCCAGCCCTGCTCCTGCTCCCGGCTGGGCACCCAGCTGCTGGGACACAGGTGTGTCCTGATGCCACCGTCTACTCCTTTGAGAAGGGGAGGACAGAGTGCATCAGGGAGTTTGGTGTGGCTTACATGCGGCAAGGAGAAGGTGCAGCCCCAAACTGGCTTTCACTTCTAGAACCTTTTGCTATTGCGGGAGCAGCTGCTGGAGCTTTTCAACCGAGCTGCAAGAGTGAAAAGTGTGATGGCATGTCTATCTGAGAAGGAAGGTTCGGTGCCGCAGCCTGTTGTGCACAATTTATATGCTGATAAGAGAAGGGGGTGCTTTTGCAACGTTTTCCTTCCTGACACTTCTGTCTCTGTGAGCTTTAGCTGCTTGGACTCAGGGATACCGAAGGTATGTGAAAGTGACTGGGATGCGAGAATCATGTTGCACAGGGAACAGGGAAGGTCAGCAAATGTTTCCTGTCCTGGCACATCTCTCAGTCTGAACTGCAGCTGCAGATGCTTCACTTCCGCCAAGGACTCTGCCACCTTGAGAGAAGGATGCGCTCTATGGAGTTGAGAAAGAAAGTGCGTCTCACTAGCTTCTTTCCTCTACTTCATAGACAGCAAAGGGGCTATGAAAGGCAGCACTGGCTTTTTGTTCTAGGACTTCTTCTTTACAAGCAGCTGCTGGATGTTTGGAAGGGGGTTTGGGATATGCAAAAATGAGAGGCTAAGATGGTAAGAGGGTAAGATGGAAGTCATCTGGCAAAAGCAGAGCTCACAAAAGGGCCAGCTGAGAAAGCTCTTGCTGCCTACAACTTCAACTGCACCCCTCAAAGCAGCAGCACACACGCTGCTCTCGGCACTTTCCTTCTCAGCTCTACGCACCATCCTAAGCCTTGCCTCTCCCACACTCAGGATCCAAAGACAACGGCACCAGGGACTGCTCACACACTAAAGGCACCAGGACAAAAGGCTCACCAGCTTGGCCTTTGCATTCCCGCTGACAGCTCCACAGCTTGAACCCAGAGAACTGCCTGCTGCCAACAGCCTTTCCAATCACTCTGAGCACCTCATGACAAGGAGTGTGGGGAATGAATCTCCAGCAGCCTCCTGCCCCAGGCTGTCCCCCGGGAGCAGCCCTGCTCCAGGCCGTGACTGCCACCTGCACAGCCAAAGGACCCAGAGCCGGTGTTACACACCACGGCTGTGCCTGGCACAGAGACACCAGTGGCCACACAAGTGGCCATGGCACTGTCCACACACAGTCCCTGCTGCTGCTCCCCCAGCCGCTGGCACCAACTCCCAGCCACCCACTCCTAAAGCCACGGGGCCCACTGGGACACTGCGGGGGCTCGTGGAAGCCAGCGGCCATTGTGACACAGCGGGGCTGCACAGAGCCCACGGTGCTTTGTGACCCGTGGCTCCCAGGAGAGCCTTTGTGATCCTGGGGAACTACAAGGAAGCCTGGCTCCTCTGTGACACCACCACAGAAGCTCAGGGGAGCCCTGGAGACCGTGCTGATGCTATGGAACCTGATGCAACCCTGCCTCCACTGTGACACCACAGAAGCTCAGGGAGCCCTGGAGACTGTGGTGATGCTATGGAACCTGATGCAACCCTGCCTCCTCTGTGACACCACAGAACCTCTGGGAGCCCTGGAGACCGTGCTGATGCTATGGAACCTGATGCAACCCTGCCTCCACTGTGACACCACAGAAGCTCGGGGAGCTCTGCAGACCGTGGGGATGCTGGCGAAGCTGACGGAACCCTGGGCACCACAGTGATGCTATGGAACCTGGTGGAACCGAGGGGCCACAGTGACACTGTGGGGCCTTTTGGAAGCAACAGGACCCTGGTGGGAAGCCACGGGATGATTAATCCTGCACGAACCTGCTCCAGGTGGGCTCCTCTCTCCCGGCTTCCACAGGTGCTGCTAGGATCCCACTCCGGCACTGGCTTGGCACGGGCTCACGGCTTCCTTTGGCAATGGCTCTGCTCCAGGATGGCATGCTGCAGAGAATGCAGGTAGATTTTGTGCTCACTCCTGGCATGCAGCTGGACAATAAAGCCTGATCCAGCCCCCCCTCAGCATATGTCCGGCTCTGGCATTGGGGCCGGGCAACTTTGGGAGCAGCCCCAGCCCTGCTCCTGCTCCCGGCTGGGCACCCAGCTGCTGGGACACAGGTGTGTCCTGATGCCACCGTCTACTCCTTTGAGAAGGGGAGGACAGAGTGCATCAGGGAGTTTGGTGTGGCTTACATGCGGCAAGGAGAAGGTGCAGCCCCAAACTGGCTTTCACTTCTAGAACCTTTTGCTATTGCGGGAGCAGCTGCTGGAGCTTTTCAACCGAGCTGCAAGAGTGAAAAGTGTGATGGCATGTCTATCTGAGAAGGAAGGTTCGGTGCCGCAGCCTGTTGTGCACAATTTATATGCTGATAAGAGAAGGGGGTGCTTTTGGAACGTTTTCCTTCCTGACACTTCTGTCTCTGTGAGCTTTAGCTGCTTGGACTCAGGGATACCGAAGGTATGTGAAAGTGACTGGGATGCGAGAATCATGTTGCACAGGGAACAGGGAAGGTCAGCAAATGTTTCCTGTCCTGGCACATCTCTCAGTCTGAACTGCAGCTGCAGATGCTTCACTTCCGCCAAGGACTCTGCCACCTTGAGAGAAGGATGCGCTCTATGGAGTTGAGAAAGAAAGTGCGTCTCACTAGCTTCTTTCCTCTACTTCATAGACAGCAAAGGGGCTATGAAAGGCAGCACTGGCTTTTTGTTCTAGGACTTCTTCTTTACAAGCAGCTGCTGGATGTTTGGAAGGGGGTTTGGGATATGCAAAAATGAGAGGCTAAGATGGTAAGAGGGTAAGATGGAAGTCATCTGGCAAAAGCAGAGCTCACAAAAGGGCCAGCTGAGAAAGCTCTTGCTGCCTACAACTTCAACTGCACCCCTCAAAGCAGCAGCACACACGCTGCTCTCGGCACTTTCCTTCTCAGCTCTACGCACCATCCTAAGCCTTGCCTCTCCCACACTCAGGATCCAAAGACAACGGCACCAGGGACTGCTCACACACTAAAGGCACCAGGACAAAAGGCTCACCAGCTTGGCCTTTGCATTCCCGCTGACAGCTCCACAGCTTGAACCCAGAGAACTGCCTGCTGCCAACAGCCTTTCCAATCACTCTGAGCACCTCATGACAAGGAGTGTGGGGAATGAATCTCCAGCAGCCTCCTGCCCCAGGCTGTCCCCCGGGAGCAGCCCTGCTCCAGGCCGTGACTGCCACCTGCACAGCCAAAGGACCCAGAGCCGGTGTTACACACCACGGCTGTGCCTGGCACAGAGACACCAGTGGCCACACAAGTGGCCATGGCACTGTCCACACACAGTCCCTGCTGCTGCTCCCCCAGCCGCTGGCACCAACTCCCAGCCACCCACTCCTAAAGCCACGGGGCCCACTGGGACACTGCGGGGGCTCGTGGAAGCCAGCGGCCATTGTGACACAGCGGGGCTGCACAGAGCCCACGGTGCTTTGTGACCCGTGGCTCCCAGGAGAGCCTTTGTGATGCTGGGGAACTACAAGGAAGCCTGGCTCCTCTGTGACACCACCACAGAAGCTCAGGGGAGCCCTGGAGACCGTGCTGATGCTATGGAACCTGATGCAACCCTGCCTCCACTGTGACACCACAGAAGCTCGGGGAGCTCTGCAGACCGTGGGGATGCTGGCGAAGCTGACGGAACCCTGGGCACCACAGTGACGCTATGGAACCTGGTGGAACCGAGGGGCCACAGTGACACTGTGGGGCCTTTTGGAAGCAACAGGACCCTGGTGGGAAGCCACGGGATGATTAATCCTGCACGAACCTGCTCCAGGTGGGCTCCTCTCTCCCGGCTTCCACAGGTGCTGCTAGGATCCCACTCCGGCACTGGCTTGGCACGGGCTCACGGCTTCCTTTGGCAATGGCTCTGCTCCAGGATGGCATGCTGCAGAGAATGCAGGTAGATTTTGTGCTCACTCCTGGCATGCAGCTGGACAATAAAGCCTGATCCAGCCCCCCCTCAGCATATGTCCGGCTCTGGCATTGGGGCGGGGCAACTTTGGGAGCAGCCCCAGCCCTGCTCCTGCTCCCGGCTGGGCACCCAGCTGCTGGGACACAGGTGTGTCCTGATGCCACCGTCTACTCCTTTGAGAAGGGGAGGACAGAGTGCATCAGGGAGTTTGGTGTGGCTTACATGCGGCAAGGAGAAGGTGCAGCCCCAAACTGGCTTTCACTTCTAGAACCTTTTGCTATTGCGGGAGCAGCTGCTGGAGCTTTTCAACCAAGCTGCAAGAGTGAAAAGTGTGATGGCATGTCTATCTGAGAAGGAAGGTTCGGTGCCGCAGCCTGTTGTGCACAATTTATATGCTGATAAGAGAAGGGGGTGCTTTTGGAACGTTTTCCTTCCTGACACTTCTGTCTCTGTGAGCTTTAGCTGCTTGGACTCAGGGATACCGAAGGTATGTGAAAGTGACTGGGATGCGAGAATCATGTTGCACAGGGAACAGGGAAGGTCAGCAAATGTTTCCTGTCCTGGCACATCTCTCAGTCTGAACTGCAGCTGCAGATGCTTCACTTCCGCCAAGGACTCTGCCACCTTGAGAGAAGGATGCGCTCTATGGAGTTGAGAAAGAAAGTGCGTCTCACTAGCTTCTTTCCTCTACTTCATAGACAGCAAAGGGGCTATGAAAGGCAGCACTGGCTTTTTGTTCTAGGACTTCTTCTTTACAAGCAGCTGCTGGATGTTTGGAAGGGGGTTTGGGATATGCAAAAATGAGAGGCTAAGATGGTAAGAGGGTAAGATGGAAGTCATCTGGCAAAAGCAGAGCTCACAAAAGGGCCAGCTGAGAAAGCTCTTGCTGCCTACAACTTCAACTGCACCCCTCAAAGCAGCAGCACACACGCTGCTCTCGGCACTTTCCTTCTCAGCTCTACGCACCATCCTAAGCCTTGCCTCTCCCACACTCAGGATCCAAAGACAACGGCACCAGGGACTGCTCACACACTAAAGGCACCAGGACAAAAGGCTCAGCAGCTTGGCCTTTGCATTCCCGCTGACAGCTCCACAGCTTGAACCCAGAGAACTGCCTGCTGCCAACAGCCTTTCCAATCACTCTGAGCACCTCATGACAAGGAGTGTGGGGAATGAATCTCCAGCAGCCTCCTGCCCCAGGCTGTCCCCCGGGAGCAGCCCTGCTCCAGGCCGTGACTGCCACCTGCACAGCCAAAGGACCCAGAGCCGGTGTTACACACCACGGCTGTGCCTGGCACAGAGACACCAGTGGCCACACAAGTGGCCATGGCACTGTCCACACACAGTCCCTGCTGCTGCTCCCCCAGCCGCTGGCACCAACTCCCAGCCACCCACTCCTAAAGCCACGGGGCCCACTGGGACACTGCGGGGGCTCGTGGAAGCCAGCGGCCATTGTGACACAGCGGGGCTGCACAGAGCCCACGGTGCTTTGTGACCCGTGGCTCCCAGGAGAGCCTTTGTGATGCTGGGGAACTACAAGGAAGCCTGGCTCCTCTGTGACACCACCACAGAAGCTCAGGGGAGCCCTGGAGACCGTGCTGATGCTATTGAACCTGATGCAACCCTGCCTCCTCTGTGACACCACAGAAGCTCTTGGAGCCCTGGAGACCGTGGTGATGCTATGGAACCTGATGCAACCCTGCCTCCTCTGTGACACCACAGAACCTCTGGGAGCCCTGGAGACCGTGCTGATGCTATGGAACCTGATGCAACCCTGCCTCCACTGTGACACCACAGAAGCTCAGGGAGCCCTGGAGACTGTGGTGATGCTATGGAACCTGATGCAACCCTGCCTCCACTGTGACACCACAGAACCTCTGGGAGCCCTGGAGACCGTGCTGATGCTATGGAACCTGATGCAACCCTGCCTCCACTGTGACACCACAGAAGCTCGGGGAGCTCTGCAGACCGTGGGGATGCTGGCGAAGCTGACGGAACCCTGGGCACCACAGTGACGCTATGGAACCTGGTGGAACCGAGGGGCCACAGTGACACTGTGGGGCCTTTTGGAAGCAACAGGACCCTGGTGGGAAGCCACGGGATGATTAATCCTGCACGAACCTGCTCCAGGTGGGCTCCTCTCTCCCGGCTTCCACAGGTGCTGCTAGGATCCCACTCCGGCACTGGCTTGGCACGGGCTCACGGCTTCCTTTGGCAATGGCTCTGCTCCAGGATGGCATGCTGCAGAGAATGCAGGTAGATTTTGTGCTCACTCCTGGCATGCAGCTGGACAATAAAGCCTGATCCAGCCCCCCCTCAGCATATGTCCGGCTCTGGCATTGGGGCGGGGCAACTTTGGGAGCAGCCCCAGCCCTGCTCCTGCTCCCGGCTGGGCACCCAGCTGCTGGGACACAGGTGTGTCCTGATGCCACCGTCTACTCCTTTGAGAAGGGGAGGACAGAGTGCATCAGGGAGTTTGGTGTGGCTTACATGCGGCAAGGAGAAGGTGCAGCCCCAAACTGGCTTTCACTTCTAGAACCTTTTGCTATTGCGGGAGCAGCTGCTGGAGCTTTTCAACCGAGCTGCAAGAGTGAAAAGTGTGATGGCATGTCTATCTGAGAAGGAAGGTTCGGTGCCGCAGCCTGTTGTGCACAATTTATATGCTGATAAGAGAAGGGGGTGCTTTTGGAACGTTTTCCTTCCTGACACTTCTGTCTCTGTGAGCTTTAGCTGCTTGGACTCAGGGATACCGAAGGTATGTGAAAGTGACTGGGATGCGAGAATCATGTTGCACAGGGAACAGGGAAGGTCAGCAAATGTTTCCTGTCCTGGCACATCTCTCAGTCTGAACTGCAGCTGCAGATGCTTCACTTCCGCCAAGGACTCTGCCACCTTGAGAGAAGGATGCGCTCTATGGAGTTGAGAAAGAAAGTGCGTCTCACTAGCTTCTTTCCTCTACTTCATAGACAGCAAAGGGGCTATGAAAGGCAGCACTGGCTTTTTGTTCTAGGACTTCTTCTTTACAAGCAGCTGCTGGATGTTTGGAAGGGGGTTTGGGATATGCAAAAATGAGAGGCTAAGATGGTAAGAGGGTAAGATGGAAGTCATCTGGCAAAAGCAGAGCTCACAAAAGGGCCAGCTGAGAAAGCTCTTGCTGCCTACAACTTCAACTGCACCCCTCAAAGCAGCAGCACACACGCTGCTCTCGGCACTTTCCTTCTCAGCTCTACGCACCATCCTAAGCCTTGCCTCTCCCACACTCAGGATCCAAAGACAACGGCACCAGGGACTGCTCACACACTAAAGGCACCAGGACAAAAGGCTCAGCAGCTTGGCCTTTGCATTCCCGCTGACAGCTCCACAGCTTGAACCCAGAGAACTGCCTGCTGCCAACAGCCTTTCCAATCACTCTGAGCACCTCATGACAAGGAGTGTGGGGAATGAATCTCCAGCAGCCTCCTGCCCCAGGCTGTCCCCCGGGAGCAGCCCTGCTCCAGGCCGTGACTGCCACCTGCACAGCCAAAGGACCCAGAGCCGGTGTTACACACCACGGCTGTGCCTGGCACAGAGACACCAGTGGCCACACAAGTGGCCATGGCACTGTCCACACACAGTCCCTGCTGCTGCTCCCCCAGCCGCTGGCACCAACTCCCAGCCACCCACTCCTAAAGCCACGGGGCCCACTGGGACACTGCGGGGGCTCGTGGAAGCCAGCGGCCATTGTGACACAGCGGGGCTGCACAGAGCCCACGGTGCTTTGTGACCCGTGGCTCCCAGGAGAGCCTTTGTGATGCTGGGGAACTACAAGGAAGCCTGGCTCCTCTGTGACACCACCACAGAAGCTCAGGGGAGCCCTGGAGACCGTGCTGATGCTATGGAACCTGATGCAACCCTGCCTCCACTGTGACACCACAGAAGCTCGGGGAGCTCTGCAGACCGTGGGGATGCTGGCGAAGCTGACGGAACCCTGGGCACCACAGTGACGCTATGGAACCTGGTGGAACCGAGGGGCCACAGTGACACTGTGGGGCCTTTTGGAAGCAACAGGACCCTGGTGGGAAGCCACGGGATGATTAATCCTGCACGAACCTGCTCCAGGTGGGCTCCTCTCTCCCGGCTTCCACAGGTGCTGCTAGGATCCCACTCCGGCACTGGCTTGGCACGGGCTCACGGCTTCCTTTGGCAATGGCTCTGCTCCAGGATGGCATGCTGCAGAGAATGCAGGTAGATTTTGTGCTCACTCCTGGCATGCAGCTGGACAATAAAGCCTGATCCAGCCCCCCCTCAGCATATGTCCGGCTCTGGCATTGGGGCGGGGCAACTTTGGGAGCAGCCCCAGCCCTGCTCCTGCTCCCGGCTGGGCACCCAGCTGCTGGGACACAGGTGTGTCCTGATGCCACCGTCTACTCCTTTGAGAAGGGGAGGACAGAGTGCATCAGGGAGTTTGGTGTGGCTTACATGCGGCAAGGAGAAGGTGCAGCCCCAAACTGGCTTTCACTTCTAGAACCTTTTGCTATTGCGGGAGCAGCTGCTGGAGCTTTTCAACCGAGCTGCAAGAGTGAAAAGTGTGATGGCATGTCTATCTGAGAAGGAAGGTTCGGTGCCGCAGCCTGTTGTGCACAATTTATATGCTGATAAGAGAAGGGGGTGCTTTTGCAACGTTTTCCTTCCTGACACTTCTGTCTCTGTGAGCTTTAGCTGCTTGGACTCAGGGATACCGAAGGTATGTGAAAGTGACTGGGATGCGAGAATCATGTTGCACAGGGAACAGGGAAGGTCAGCAAATGTTTCCTGTCCTGGCACATCTCTCAGTCTGAACTGCAGCTGCAGATGCTTCACTTCCGCCAAGGACTCTGCCACCTTGAGAGAAGGATGCGCTCTATGGAGTTGAGAAAGAAAGTGCGTCTCACTAGCTTCTTTCCTCTACTTCATAGACAGCAAAGGGGCTATGAAAGGCAGCACTGGCTTTTTGTTCTAGGACTTCTTCTTTACAAGCAGCTGCTGGATGTTTGGAAGGGGGTTTGGGATATGCAAAAATGAGAGGCTAAGATGGTAAGAGGGTAAGATGGAAGTCATCTGGCAAAAGCAGAGCTCACAAAAGGGCCAGCTGAGAAAGCTCTTGCTGCCTACAACTTCAACTGCACCCCTCAAAGCAGCAGCACACACGCTGCTCTCGGCACTTTCCTTCTCAGCTCTACGCACCATCCTAAGCCTTGCCTCTCCCACACTCAGGATCCAAAGACAACGGCACCAGGGACTGCTCATACACTAAAGGCACCAGGACAAAAGGCTCACCAGCTTGGCCTTTGCATTCCCGCTGACAGCTCCACAGCTTGAACCCAGAGAACTGCCTGCTGCCAACAGCCTTTCCAATCACTCTGAGCACCTCATGACAAGGAGTGTGGGGAATGAATCTCCAGCAGCCTCCTGCCCCAGGCTGTCCCCCGGGAGCAGCCCTGCTCCAGGCCGTGACTGCCACCTGCACAGCCAAAGGACCCAGAGCCGGTGTTACACACCACGGCTGTGCCTGGCACAGAGACACCAGTGGCCACACAAGTGGCCATGGCACTGTCCACACACAGTCCCTGCTGCTGCTCCCCCAGCCGCTGGCACCAACTCCCAGCCACCCACTCCTAAAGCCACGGGGCCCACTGGGACACTGCGGGGGCTCGTGGAAGCCAGCGGCCATTGTGACACAGCGGGGCTGCACAGAGCCCACGGTGCTTTGTGACCCGTGGCTCCCAGGAGAGCCTTTGTGATGCTGGGGAACTACAAGGAAGCCTGGCTCCTCTGTGACACCACCACAGAAGCTCAGGGGAGCCCTGGAGACCGTGCTGATGCTATTGAACCTGATGCAACCCTGCCTCCTCTGTGACACCACAGAAGCTCTTGGAGCCCTGGAGACCGTGCTGATGCTATGGAACCTGATGCAACCCTGCCTCCTCTGTGACACCACAGAACCTCAGGGAGCCCTGGAGACTGTGGTGATGCTATGGAACCTGATGCAACCCTGCCTCCACTGTGACACCACAGAACCTCTGGGAGCCCTGGAGACCGTGCTGATGCTATGGAACCTGATGCAACCCTGCCTCCACTGTGACACCACAGAAGCTCGGGGAGCTCTGCAGACCGTGGGGATGCTGGCGAAGCTGACGGAACCCTGGGCACCACAGTGACGCTATGGAACCTGGTGGAACCGAGGGGCCACAGTGACACTGTGGGGCCTTTTGGAAGCAACAGGACCCTGGTGGGAAGCCACGGGATGATTAATCCTGCACGAACCTGCTCCAGGTGGGCTCCTCTCTCCCGGCTTCCACAGGTGCTGCTAGGATCCCACTCCGGCACTGGCTTGGCACGGGCTCACGGCTTCCTTTGGCAATGGCTCTGCTCCAGGATGGCATGCTGCAGAGAATGCAGGTAGATTTTGTGCTCACTCCTGGCATGCAGCTGGACAATAAAGCCTGATCCAGCCCCCCCTCAGCATATGTCCGGCTCTGGCATTGGGGCGGGGCAACTTTGGGAGCAGCCCCAGCCCTGCTCCTGCTCCCGGCTGGGCACCCAGCTGCTGGGACACAGGTGTGTCCTGATGCCACCGTCTACTCCTTTGAGAAGGGGAGGACAGAGTGCATCAGGGAGTTTGGTGTGGCTTACATGCGGCAAGGAGAAGGTGCAGCCCCAAACTGGCTTTCACTTCTAGAACCTTTTGCTATTGCGGGAGCAGCTGCTGGAGCTTTTCAACCGAGCTGCAAGAGTGAAAAGTGTGATGGCATGTCTATCTGAGAAGGAAGGTTCGGTGCCGCAGCCTGTTGTGCACAATTTATATGCTGATAAGAGAAGGGGGTGCTTTTGGAACGTTTTCCTTCCTGACACTTCTGTCTCTGTGAGCTTTAGCTGCTTGGACTCAGGGATACCGAAGGTATGTGAAAGTGACTGGGATGCGAGAATCATGTTGCACAGGGAACAGGGAAGGTCAGCAAATGTTTCCTGTCCTGGCACATCTCTCAGTCTGAACTGCAGCTGCAGATGCTTCACTTCCGCCAAGGACTCTGCCACCTTGAGAGAAGGATGCGCTCTATGGAGTTGAGAAAGAAAGTGCGTCTCACTAGCTTCTTTCCTCTACTTCATAGACAGCAAAGGGGCTATGAAAGGCAGCACTGGCTTTTTGTTCTAGGACTTCTTCTTTACAAGCAGCTGCTGGATGTTTGGAAGGGGGTTTGGGATATGCAAAAATGAGAGGCTAAGATGGTAAGAGGGTAAGATGGAAGTCATCTGGCAAAAGCAGAGCTCACAAAAGGGCCAGCTGAGAAAGCTCTTGCTGCCTACAACTTCAACTGCACCCCTCAAAGCAGCAGCACACACGCTGCTCTCGGCACTTTCCTTCTCAGCTCTACGCACCATCCTAAGCCTTGCCTCTCCCACACTCAGGATCCAAAGACAACGGCACCAGGGACTGCTCACACACTAAAGGCACCAGGACAAAAGGCTCAGCAGCTTGGCCTTTGCATTCCCGCTGACAGCTCCACAGCTTGAACCCAGAGAACTGCCTGCTGCCAACAGCCTTTCCAATCACTCTGAGCACCTCATGACAAGGAGTGTGGGGAATGAATCTCCAGCAGCCTCCTGCCCCAGGCTGTCCCCCGGGAGCAGCCCTGCTCCAGGCCGTGACTGCCACCTGCACAGCCAAAGGACCCAGAGCCGGTGTTACACACCACGGCTGTGCCTGGCACAGAGACACCAGTGGCCACACAAGTGGCCATGGCACTGTCCACACACAGTCCCTGCTGCTGCTCCCCCAGCCGCTGGCACCAACTCCCAGCCACCCACTCCTAAAGCCACGGGGCCCACTGGGACACTGCGGGGGCTCGTGGAAGCCAGCGGCCATTGTGACACAGCGGGGCTGCACAGAGCCCACGGTGCTTTGTGACCCGTGGCTCCCAGGAGAGCCTTTGTGATGCTGGGGAACTACAAGGAAGCCTGGCTCCTCTGTGACACCACCACAGAAGCTCAGGGGAGCCCTGGAGACCGTGCTGATGCTATGGAACCTGATGCAACCCTGCCTCCACTGTGACACCACAGAAGCTCGGGGAGCTCTGCAGACCGTGGGGATGCTATGGAACCTGATGCAACCCTGCCTCCACTGTGACACCACAGAACCTCTGGGAGCCCTGGAGACCGTGCTGATGCTATGGAACCTGATGCAACCCTGCCTCCACTGTGACACCACAGAAGCTCGGGGAGCTCTGCAGACCGTGGGGATGCTGGCGAAGCTGACGGAACCCTGGGCACCACAGTGACGCTATGGAACCTGGTGGAACCGAGGGGCCACAGTGACACTGTGGGGCCTTTTGGAAGCAACAGGACCCTGGTGGGAAGCCACGGGATGATTAATCCTGCACGAACCTGCTCCAGGTGGGCTCCTCTCTCCCGGCTTCCACAGGTGCTGCTAGGATCCCACTCCGGCACTGGCTTGGCACGGGCTCACGGCTTCCTTTGGCAATGGCTCTGCTCCAGGATGGCATGCTGCAGAGAATGCAGGTAGATTTTGTGCTCACTCCTGGCATGCAGCTGGACAATAAAGCCTGATCCAGCCCCCCCTCAGCATATGTCCGGCTCTGGCATTGGGGCGGGGCAACTTTGGGAGCAGCCCCAGCCCTGCTCCTGCTCCCGGCTGGGCACCCAGCTGCTGGGACACAGGTGTGTCCTGATGCCACCGTCTACTCCTTTGAGAAGGGGAGGACAGAGTGCATCAGGGAGTTTGGTGTGGCTTACATGCGGCAAGGAGAAGGTGCAGCCCCAAACTGGCTTTCACTTCTAGAACCTTTTGCTATTGCGGGAGCAGCTGCTGGAGCTTTTCAACCGAGCTGCAAGAGTGAAAAGTGTGATGGCATGTCTATCTGAGAAGGAAGGTTCGGTGCCGCAGCCTGTTGTGCACAATTTATATGCTGATAAGAGAAGGGGGTGCTTTTGGAACGTTTTCCTTCCTGACACTTCTGTCTCTGTGAGCTTTAGCTGCTTGGACTCAGGGATACCGAAGGTATGTGAAAGTGACTGGGATGCGAGAATCATGTTGCACAGGGAACAGGGAAGGTCAGCAAATGTTTCCTGTCCTGGCACATCTCTCAGTCTGAACTGCAGCTGCAGATGCTTCACTTCCGCCAAGGACTCTGCCACCTTGAGAGAAGGATGCGCTCTATGGAGTTGAGAAAGAAAGTGCGTCTCACTAGCTTCTTTCCTCTACTTCATAGACAGCAAAGGGGCTATGAAAGGCAGCACTGGCTTTTTGTTCTAGGACTTCTTCTTTACAAGCAGCTGCTGGATGTTTGGAAGGGGGTTTGGGATATGCAAAAATGAGAGGCTAAGATGGTAAGAGGGTAAGATGGAAGTCATCTGGCAAAAGCAGAGCTCACAAAAGGGCCAGCTGAGAAAGCTCTTGCTGCCTACAACTTCAACTGCACCCCTCAAAGCAGCAGCACACACGCTGCTCTCGGCACTTTCCTTCTCAGCTCTACGCACCATCCTAAGCCTTGCCTCTCCCACACTCAGGATCCAAAGACAACGGCACCAGGGACTGCTCACACACTAAAGGCACCAGGACAAAAGGCTCAGCAGCTTGGCCTTTGCATTCCCGCTGACAGCTCCACAGCTTGAACCCAGAGAACTGCCTGCTGCCAACAGCCTTTCCAATCACTCTGAGCACCTCATGACAAGGAGTGTGGGGAATGAATCTCCAGCAGCCTCCTGCCCCAGGCTGTCCCCCGGGAGCAGCCCTGCTCCAGGCCGTGACTGCCACCTGCACAGCCAAAGGACCCAGAGCCGGTGTTACACACCACGGCTGTGCCTGGCACAGAGACACCAGTGGCCACACAAGTGGCCATGGCACTGTCCACACACAGTCCCTGCTGCTGCTCCCCCAGCCGCTGGCACCAACTCCCAGCCACCCACTCCTAAAGCCACGGGGCCCACTGGGACACTGCGGGGGCTCGTGGAAGCCAGCGGCCATTGTGACACAGCGGGGCTGCACAGAGCCCACGGTGCTTTGTGACCCGTGGCTCCCAGGAGAGCCTTTGTGATGCTGGGGAACTACAAGGAAGCCTGGCTCCTCTGTGACACCACCACAGAAGCTCAGGGGAGCCCTGGAGACCGTGCTGATGCTATGGAACCTGATGCAACCCTGCCTCCACTGTGACACCACAGAAGCTCGGGGAGCTCTGCAGACCGTGGGGATGCTGGCGAAGCTGACGGAACCCTGGGCACCACAGTGACGCTATGGAACCTGGTGGAACCGAGGGGCCACAGTGACACTGTGGGGCCTTTTGGAAGCAACAGGACCCTGGTGGGAAGCCACGGGATGATTAATCCTGCACGAACCTGCTCCAGGTGGGCTCCTCTCTCCCGGCTTCCACAGGTGCTGCTAGGATCCCACTCCGGCACTGGCTTGGCACGGGCTCACGGCTTCCTTTGGCAATGGCTCTGCTCCAGGATGGCATGCTGCAGAGAATGCAGGTAGATTTTGTGCTCACTCCTGGCATGCAGCTGGACAATAAAGCCTGATCCAGCCCCCCCTCAGCATATGTCCGGCTCTGGCATTGGGGCGGGGCAACTTTGGGAGCAGCCCCAGCCCTGCTCCTGCTCCCGGCTGGGCACCCAGCTGCTGGGACACAGGTGTGTCCTGATGCCACCGTCTACTCCTTTGAGAAGGGGAGGACAGAGTGCATCAGGGAGTTTGGTGTGGCTTACATGCGGCAAGGAGAAGGTGCAGCCCCAAACTGGCTTTCACTTCTAGAACCTTTTGCTATTGCGGGAGCAGCTGCTGGAGCTTTTCAACCGAGCTGCAAGAGTGAAAAGTGTGATGGCATGTCTATCTGAGAAGGAAGGTTCGGTGCCGCAGCCTGTTGTGCACAATTTATATGCTGATAAGAGAAGGGGGTGCTTTTGCAACGTTTTCCTTCCTGACACTTCTGTCTCTGTGAGCTTTAGCTGCTTGGACTCAGGGATACCGAAGGTATGTGAAAGTGACTGGGATGCGAGAATCATGTTGCACAGGGAACAGGGAAGGTCAGCAAATGTTTCCTGTCCTGGCACATCTCTCAGTCTGAACTGCAGCTGCAGATGCTTCACTTCCGCCAAGGACTCTGCCACCTTGAGAGAAGGATGCGCTCTATGGAGTTGAGAAAGAAAGTGCGTCTCACTAGCTTCTTTCCTCTACTTCATAGACAGCAAAGGGGCTATGAAAGGCAGCACTGGCTTTTTGTTCTAGGACTTCTTCTTTACAAGCAGCTGCTGGATGTTTGGAAGGGGGTTTGGGATATGCAAAAATGAGAGGCTAAGATGGTAAGAGGGTAAGATGGAAGTCATCTGGCAAAAGCAGAGCTCACAAAAGGGCCAGCTGAGAAAGCTCTTGCTGCCTACAACTTCAACTGCACCCCTCAAAGCAGCAGCACACACGCTGCTCTCGGCACTTTCCTTCTCAGCTCTACGCACCATCCTAAGCCTTGCCTCTCCCACACTCAGGATCCAAAGACAACGGCACCAGGGACTGCTCATACACTAAAGGCACCAGGACAAAAGGCTCACCAGCTTGGCCTTTGCATTCCCGCTGACAGCTCCACAGCTTGAACCCAGAGAACTGCCTGCTGCCAACAGCCTTTCCAATCACTCTGAGCACCTCATGACAAGGAGTGTGGGGAATGAATCTCCAGCAGCCTCCTGCCCCAGGCTGTCCCCCGGGAGCAGCCCTGCTCCAGGCCGTGACTGCCACCTGCACAGCCAAAGGACCCAGAGCCGGTGTTACACACCACGGCTGTGCCTGGCACAGAGACACCAGTGGCCACACAAGTGGCCATGGCACTGTCCACACACAGTCCCTGCTGCTGCTCCCCCAGCCGCTGGCACCAACTCCCAGCCACCCACTCCTAAAGCCACGGGGCCCACTGGGACACTGCGGGGGCTCGTGGAAGCCAGCGGCCATTGTGACACAGCGGGGCTGCACAGAGCCCACGGTGCTTTGTGACCCGTGGCTCCCAGGAGAGCCTTTGTGATGCTGGGGAACTACAAGGAAGCCTGGCTCCTCTGTGACACCACCACAGAAGCTCAGGGGAGCCCTGGAGACCGTGCTGATGCTATTGAACCTGATGCAACCCTGCCTCCTCTGTGACACCACAGAAGCTCTTGGAGCCCTGGAGACCGTGCTGATGCTATGGAACCTGATGCAACCCTGCCTCCACTGTGACACCACAGAAGCTCAGGGAGCCCTGGAGACTGTGGTGATGCTATGGAACCTGATGCAACCCTGCCTCCACTGTGACACCACAGAACCTCTGGGAGCCCTGGAGACCGTGCTGATGCTATGGAACCTGATGCAACCCTGCCTCCACTGTGACACCACAGAAGCTCGGGGAGCTCTGCAGACCGTGGGGATGCTGGCGAAGCTGACGGAACCCTGGGCACCACAGTGACGCTATGGAACCTGGTGGAACCGAGGGGCCACAGTGACACTGTGGGGCCTTTTGGAAGCAACAGGACCCTGGTGGGAAGCCACGGGATGATTAATCCTGCACGAACCTGCTCCAGGTGGGCTCCTCTCTCCCGGCTTCCACAGGTGCTGCTAGGATCCCACTCCGGCACTGGCTTGGCACGGGCTCACGGCTTCCTTTGGCAATGGCTCTGCTCCAGGATGGCATGCTGCAGAGAATGCAGGTAGATTTTGTGCTCACTCCTGGCATGCAGCTGGACAATAAAGCCTGATCCAGCCCCCCCTCAGCATATGTCCGGCTCTGGCATTGGGGCGGGGCAACTTTGGGAGCAGCCCCAGCCCTGCTCCTGCTCCCGGCTGGGCACCCAGCTGCTGGGACACAGGTGTGTCCTGATGCCACCGTCTACTCCTTTGAGAAGGGGAGGACAGAGTGCATCAGGGAGTTTGGTGTGGCTTACATGCGGCAAGGAGAAGGTGCAGCCCCAAACTGGCTTTCACTTCTAGAACCTTTTGCTATTGCGGGAGCAGCTGCTGGAGCTTTTCAACCGAGCTGCAAGAGTGAAAAGTGTGATGGCATGTCTATCTGAGAAGGAAGGTTCGGTGCCGCAGCCTGTTGTGCACAATTTATATGCTGATAAGAGAAGGGGGTGCTTTTGGAACGTTTTCCTTCCTGACACTTCTGTCTCTGTGAGCTTTAGCTGCTTGGACTCAGGGATACCGAAGGTATGTGAAAGTGACTGGGATGCGAGAATCATGTTGCACAGGGAACAGGGAAGGTCAGCAAATGTTTCCTGTCCTGGCACATCTCTCAGTCTGAACTGCAGCTGCAGATGCTTCACTTCCGCCAAGGACTCTGCCACCTTGAGAGAAGGATGCGCTCTATGGAGTTGAGAAAGAAAGTGCGTCTCACTAGCTTCTTTCCTCTACTTCATAGACAGCAAAGGGGCTATGAAAGGCAGCACTGGCTTTTTGTTCTAGGACTTCTTCTTTACAAGCAGCTGCTGGATGTTTGGAAGGGGGTTTGGGATATGCAAAAATGAGAGGCTAAGATGGTAAGAGGGTAAGATGGAAGTCATCTGGCAAAAGCAGAGCTCACAAAAGGGCCAGCTGAGAAAGCTCTTGCTGCCTACAACTTCAACTGCACCCCTCAAAGCAGCAGCACACACGCTGCTCTCGGCACTTTCCTTCTCAGCTCTACGCACCATCCTAAGCCTTGCCTCTCCCACACTCAGGATCCAAAGACAACGGCACCAGGGACTGCTCACACACTAAAGGCACCAGGACAAAAGGCTCAGCAGCTTGGCCTTTGCATTCCCGCTGACAGCTCCACAGCTTGAACCCAGAGAACTGCCTGCTGCCAACAGCCTTTCCAATCACTCTGAGCACCTCATGACAAGGAGTGTGGGGAATGAATCTCCAGCAGCCTCCTGCCCCAGGCTGTCCCCCGGGAGCAGCCCTGCTCCAGGCCGTGACTGCCACCTGCACAGCCAAAGGACCCAGAGCCGGTGTTACACACCACGGCTGTGCCTGGCACAGAGACACCAGTGGCCACACAAGTGGCCATGGCACTGTCCACACACAGTCCCTGCTGCTGCTCCCCCAGCCGCTGGCACCAACTCCCAGCCACCCACTCCTAAAGCCACGGGGCCCACTGGGACACTGCGGGGGCTCGTGGAAGCCAGCGGCCATTGTGACACAGCGGGGCTGCACAGAGCCCACGGTGCTTTGTGACCCGTGGCTCCCAGGAGAGCCTTTGTGATGCTGGGGAACTACAAGGAAGCCTGGCTCCTCTGTGACACCACCACAGAAGCTCAGGGGAGCCCTGGAGACCGTGCTGATGCTATGGAACCTGATGCAACCCTGCCTCCACTGTGACACCACAGAAGCTCGGGGAGCTCTGCAGACCGTGGGGATGCTGGCGAAGCTGACGGAACCCTGGGCACCACAGTGACGCTATGGAACCTGGTGGAACCGAGGGGCCACAGTGACACTGTGGGGCCTTTTGGAAGCAACAGGACCCTGGTGGGAAGCCACGGGATGATTAATCCTGCACGAACCTGCTCCAGGTGGGCTCCTCTCTCCCGGCTTCCACAGGTGCTGCTAGGATCCCACTCCGGCACTGGCTTGGCACGGGCTCACGGCTTCCTTTGGCAATGGCTCTGCTCCAGGATGGCATGCTGCAGAGAATGCAGGTAGATTTTGTGCTCACTCCTGGCATGCAGCTGGACAATAAAGCCTGATCCAGCCCCCCCTCAGCATATGTCCGGC
The DNA here is from genome assembly GCF_041296385.1 of Aphelocoma coerulescens. NCBI lineage: Eukaryota > Metazoa > Chordata > Aves > Passeriformes > Corvidae > Aphelocoma > Aphelocoma coerulescens. The sequence continues at coordinate 408,115 of NW_027183981.1, read as the reverse complement.
TCTGGCATTGGGGCGGGGCAACTTTGGGAGCAGCCCCAGCCCTGCTCCTGCTCCCGGCTGGGCACCCAGCTGCTGGGACACAGGTGTGTCCTGATGCCACCGTCTACTCCTTTGAGAAGGGGAGGACAGAGTGCATCAGGGAGTTTGGTGTGGCTTACATGCGGCAAGGAGAAGGTGCAGCCCCAAACTGGCTTTCACTTCTAGAACCTTTTGCTATTGCGGGAGCAGCTGCTGGAGCTTTTCAACCGAGCTGCAAGAGTGAAAAGTGTGATGGCATGTCTATCTGAGAAGGAAGGTTCGGTGCCGCAGCCTGTTGTGCACAATTTATATGCTGATAAGAGAAGGGGGTGCTTTTGCAACGTTTTCCTTCCTGACACTTCTGTCTCTGTGAGCTTTAGCTGCTTGGACTCAGGGATACCGAAGGTATGTGAAAGTGACTGGGATGCGAGAATCATGTTGCACAGGGAACAGGGAAGGTCAGCAAATGTTTCCTGTCCTGGCACATCTCTCAGTCTGAACTGCAGCTGCAGATGCTTCACTTCCGCCAAGGACTCTGCCACCTTGAGAGAAGGATGCGCTCTATGGAGTTGAGAAAGAAAGTGCGTCTCACTAGCTTCTTTCCTCTACTTCATAGACAGCAAAGGGGCTATGAAAGGCAGCACTGGCTTTTTGTTCTAGGACTTCTTCTTTACAAGCAGCTGCTGGATGTTTGGAAGGGGGTTTGGGATATGCAAAAATGAGAGGCTAAGATGGTAAGAGGGTAAGATGGAAGTCATCTGGCAAAAGCAGAGCTCACAAAAGGGCCAGCTGAGAAAGCTCTTGCTGCCTACAACTTCAACTGCACCCCTCAAAGCAGCAGCACACACGCTGCTCTCGGCACTTTCCTTCTCAGCTCTACGCACCATCCTAAGCCTTGCCTCTCCCACACTCAGGATCCAAAGACAACGGCACCAGGGACTGCTCACACACTAAAGGCACCAGGACAAAAGGCTCACCAGCTTGGCCTTTGCATTCCCGCTGACAGCTCCACAGCTTGAACCCAGAGAACTGCCTGCTGCCAACAGCCTTTCCAATCACTCTGAGCACCTCATGACAAGGAGTGTGGGGAATGAATCTCCAGCAGCCTCCTGCCCCAGGCTGTCCCCCGGGAGCAGCCCTGCTCCAGGCCGTGACTGCCACCTGCACAGCCAAAGGACCCAGAGCCGGTGTTACACACCACGGCTGTGCCTGGCACAGAGACACCAGTGGCCACACAAGTGGCCATGGCACTGTCCACACACAGTCCCTGCTGCTGCTCCCCCAGCCGCTGGCACCAACTCCCAGCCACCCACTCCTAAAGCCACGGGGCCCACTGGGACACTGCGGGGGCTCGTGGAAGCCAGCGGCCATTGTGACACAGCGGGGCTGCACAGAGCCCACGGTGCTTTGTGACCCGTGGCTCCCAGGAGAGCCTTTGTGATCCTGGGGAACTACAAGGAAGCCTGGCTCCTCTGTGACACCACCACAGAAGCTCAGGGGAGCCCTGGAGACCGTGCTGATGCTATTGAACCTGATGCAACCCTGCCTCCTCTGTGACACCACAGAAGCTCTTGGAGCCCTGGAGACCGTGGTGATGCTATGGAACCTGATGCAACCCTGCCTCCTCTGTGACACCACAGAACCTCTGGGAGCCCTGGAGACCGTGCTGATGCTATGGAACCTGATGCAACCCTGCCTCCACTGTGACACCACAGAAGCTCGGGGAGCTCTGCAGACCGTGGGGATGCTGGCGAAGCTGACGGAACCCTGGGCACCACAGTGACGCTATGGAACCTGGTGGAACCGAGGGGCCACAGTGACACTGTGGGGCCTTTTGGAAGCAACAGGACCCTGGTGGGAAGCCACGGGATGATTAATCCTGCACGAACCTGCTCCAGGTGGGCTCCTCTCTCCCGGCTTCCACAGGTGCTGCTAGGATCCCACTCCGGCACTGGCTTGGCACGGGCTCACGGCTTCCTTTGGCAATGGCTCTGCTCCAGGATGGCATGCTGCAGAGAATGCAGGTAGATTTTGTGCTCACTCCTGGCATGCAGCTGGACAATAAAGCCTGATCCAGCCCCCCCTCAGCATATGTCCGGCTCTGGCATTGGGGCGGGGCAACTTTGGGAGCAGCCCCAGCCCTGCTCCTGCTCCCGGCTGGGCACCCAGCTGCTGGGACACAGGTGTGTCCTGATGCCACCGTCTACTCCTTTGAGAAGGGGAGGACAGAGTGCATCAGGGAGTTTGGTGTGGCTTACATGCGGCAAGGAGAAGGTGCAGCCCCAAACTGGCTTTCACTTCTAGAACCTTTTGCTATTGCGGGAGCAGCTGCTGGAGCTTTTCAACCGAGCTGCAAGAGTGAAAAGTGTGATGGCATGTCTATCTGAGAAGGAAGGTTCGGTGCCGCAGCCTGTTGTGCACAATTTATATGCTGATAAGAGAAGGGGGTGCTTTTGGAACGTTTTCCTTCCTGACACTTCTGTCTCTGTGAGCTTTAGCTGCTTGGACTCAGGGATACCGAAGGTATGTGAAAGTGACTGGGATGCGAGAATCATGTTGCACAGGGAACAGGGAAGGTCAGCAAATGTTTCCTGTCCTGGCACATCTCTCAGTCTGAACTGCAGCTGCAGATGCTTCACTTCCGCCAAGGACTCTGCCACCTTGAGAGAAGGATGCGCTCTATGGAGTTGAGAAAGAAAGTGCGTCTCACTAGCTTCTTTCCTCTACTTCATAGACAGCAAAGGGGCTATGAAAGGCAGCACTGGCTTTTTGTTCTAGGACTTCTTCTTTACAAGCAGCTGCTGGATGTTTGGAAGGGGGTTTGGGATATGCAAAAATGAGAGGCTAAGATGGTAAGAAGGTAAGATGGAAGTCATCTGGCAAAAGCAGAGCTCACAAAAGGGCCAGCTGAGAAAGCTCTTGCTGCCTACAACTTCAACTGCACCCCTCAAAGCAGCAGCACACACGCTGCTCTCGGCACTTTCCTTCTCAGCTCTACGCACCATCCTAAGCCTTGCCTCTCCCACACTCAGGATCCAAAGACAACGGCACCAGGGACTGCTCACACACTAAAGGCACCAGGACAAAAGGCTCACCAGCTTGGCCTTTGCATTCCCGCTGACAGCTCCACAGCTTGAACCCAGAGAACTGCCTGCTGCCAACAGCCTTTCCAATCACTCTGAGCACCTCATGACAAGGAGTGTGGGGAATGAATCTCCAGCAGCCTCCTGCCCCAGGCTGTCCCCCGGGAGCAGCCCTGCTCCAGGCCGTGACTGCCACCTGCACAGCCAAAGGACCCAGAGCCGGTGTTACACACCACGGCTGTGCCTGGCACAGAGACACCAGTGGCCACACAAGTGGCCATGGCACTGTCCACACACAGTCCCTGCTGCTGCTCCCCCAGCCGCTGGCACCAACTCCCAGCCACCCACTCCTAAAGCCACGGGGCCCACTGGGACACTGCGGGGGCTCGTGGAAGCCAGCGGCCATTGTGACACAGCGGGGCTGCACAGAGCCCACGGTGCTTTGTGACCCGTGGCTCCCAGGAGAGCCTTTGTGATGCTGGAGAACTACAAGGAAGCCTGGCTCCTCTGTGACACCACCACAGAAGCTCAGGGGAGTCCTGGAGACCGTGCTGATGCTATGGAACCTGATGCAACCCTGCCTCCTCTGTGACACCACCACAGAAGCTCAGGGGAGCCCTGGAGACCGTGCTGATGCTATGGAACCTGATGCAACCCTGCCTCCTCTGTGACACCACAGAACCTCTGGGAGCCCTGGAGACCGTGCTGATGCTATGGAACCTGATGCAACCCTGCCTCCTCTGTGACACCACAGAAGCTCAGGGAGCCCTGGAGACTGTGGTGATGCTATGGAACCTGATGCAACCCTGCCTCCACTGTGACACCACAGAACCTCTGGGAGCCCTGGAGACCGTGCTGATGCTATGGAACCTGATGCAACCCTGCCTCCACTGTGACACCACAGAAGCTCGGGGAGCTCTGCAGACCGTGGGGATGCTGGCGAAGCTGACGGAACCCTGGGCACCACAGTGACGCTATGGAACCTGGTGGAACCGAGGGGCCACAGTGACACTGTGGGGCCTTTTGGAAGCAACAGGACCCTGGTGGGAAGCCACGGGATGATTAATCCTGCACGAACCTGCTCCAGGTGGGCTCCTCTCTCCCGGCTTCCACAGGTGCTGCTAGGATCCCACTCCGGCACTGGCTTGGCACGGGCTCACGGCTTCCTTTGGCAATGGCTCTGCTCCAGGATGGCATGCTGCAGAGAATGCAGGTAGATTTTGTGCTCACTCCTGGCATGCAGCTGGACAATAAAGCCTGATCCAGCCCCCCCTCAGCATATGTCCGGCTCTGGCATTGGGGCGGGGCAACTTTGGGAGCAGCCCCAGCCCTGCTCCTTCTCCCGGCTGGGCACCCAGCTGCTGGGACACAGGTGTGTCCTGATGCCACCGTCTACTCCTTTGAGAAGGGGAGGACAGAGTGCATCAGGGAGTTTGGTGTGGCTTACATGCGGCAAGGAGAAGGTGCAGCCCCAAACTGGCTTTCACTTCTAGAACCTTTTGCTATTGCGGGAGCAGCTGCTGGAGCTTTTCAACCGAGCTGCAAGAGTGAAAAGTGTGATGGCATGTCTATCTGAGAAGGAAGGTTCGGTGCCGCAGCCTGTTGTGCACAATTTATATGCTGATAAGAGAAGGGGGTGCTTTTGGAACGTTTTCCTTCCTGACACTTCTGTCTCTGTGAGCTTTAGCTGCTTGGACTCAGGGATACCGAAGGTGTGTGAAAGTGACTGGGATGCGAGAATCATGTTGCACAGGGAACAGGGAAGGTCAGCAAATGTTTCCTGTCCTGGCACATCTCTCAGTCTGAACTGCAGCTGCAGATGCTTCACTTCCGCCAAGGACTCTGCCACCTTGAGAGAAGGATGCGCTCTATGGAGTTGAGAAAGAAAGTGCGTCTCACTAGCTTCTTTCCTCTACTTCATAGACAGCAAAGGGGCTATGAAAGGCAGCACTGGCTTTTTGTTCTAGGACTTCTTCTTTACAAGCAGCTGCTGGATGTTTGGAAGGGGGTTTGGGATATGCAAAAATGAGAGGCTAAGATGGTAAGAGGGTAAGATGGAAGTCATCTGGCAAAAGCAGAGCTCACAAAAGGGCCAGCTGAGAAAGCTCTTGCTGCCTACAACTTCAACTGCACCCCTCAAAGCAGCAGCACACACGCTGCTCTCGGCACTTTCCTTCTCAGCTCTACGCACCATCCTAAGCCTTGCCTCTCCCACACTCAGGATCCAAAGACAACGGCACCAGGGACTGCTCACACACTAAAGGCACCAGGACAAAAGGCTCACCAGCTTGGCCTTTGCATTCCCGCTGACAGCTCCACAGCTTGAACCCAGAGAACTGCACGCTGCCAACAGCCTTTCCAATCACTCTGAGCACCTCATGACAAGGAGCTGCAGCGTGTGGGGAATGAATCTCCAGCAGCCTCCTGCCCCAGGCTGTCCCCCGGGAGCAGCCCTGCTCCAGGCCGTGACTGCCACCTGCACAGCCAAAGGACCCAGAGCCGGTGTTACACACCACGGCTGTGCCTGGCACAGAGACACCAGTGGCCACACAAGTGGCCATGGCACTGTCCACACACAGTCCCTGCTGCTGCTCCCCCAGCCGCTGGCACCAACTCCCAGCCACCCACTCCTAAAGCCACGGGGCCCACTGGGACACTGCGGGGGCTCGTGGAAGCCAGCGGCCATTGTGACACAGCGGGGCTGCACAGAGCCCACGGTGCTTTGTGACCCGTGGCTCCCAGGAGAGCCTTTGTGATGCTGGGGAACTACAAGGAAGCCTGGCTCCTCTGTGACACCACCACAGAAGCTCAGGGGAGCCCTGGAGACCGTGCTGATGCTATTGAACCTGATGCAACCCTGCCTCCTCTGTGACACCACAGAAGCTCTTGGAGCCCTGGAGACCGTGCTGATGCTATGGAACCTGATGCCAACCCTGCCTCCTCTGTGACACCACAGAACCTCTGGGAGCCCTGGAGACCGTGCTGATGCTATGGAACCTGATGCAACCCTGCCTCCACTGTGACACCACAGAAGCTCAGGGAGCCCTGGAGACTGTGGTGATGCTATGGAACCTGATGCAACCCTGCCTCCACTGTGACACCACAGAACCTCTGGGAGCCCTGGAGACCGTGCTGATGCTATGGAACCTGATGCAACCCTGCCTCCACTGTGACACCACAGAAGCTCGGGGAGCTCTGCAGACCGTGGGGATGCTGGCGAAGCTGACGGAACCCTGGGCACCACAGTGACGCTATGGAACCTGGTGGAACCGAGGGGCCACAGTGACACTGTGGGGCCTTTTGGAAGCAACAGGACCCTGGTGGGAAGCCACGGGATGATTAATCCTGCACGAACCTGCTCCAGGTGGGCTCCTCTCTCCCGGCTTCCACAGGTGCTGCTAGGATCCCACTCCGGCACTGGCTTGGCACGGGCTCACGGCTTCCTTTGGCAATGGCTCTGCTCCAGGATGGCATGCTGCAGAGAATGCAGGTAGATTTTGTGCTCACTCCTGGCATGCAGCTGGACAATAAAGCCTGATCCAGCCCCCCCTCAGCATATGTCCGGCTCTGGCATTGGGGCGGGGCAACTTTGGGAGCAGCCCCAGCCCTGCTCCTGCTCCCGGCTGGGCACCCAGCTGCTGGGACACAGGTGTGTCCTGATGCCACCGTCTACTCCTTTGAGAAGGGGAGGACAGAGTGCATCAGGGAGTTTGGTGTGGCTTACATGCGGCAAGGAGAAGGTGCAGCCCCAAACTGGCTTTCACTTCTAGAACCTTTTGCTATTGCGGGAGCAGCTGCTGGAGCTTTTCAACCGAGCTGCAAGAGTGAAAAGTGTGATGGCATGTCTATCTGAGAAGGAAGGTTCGGTGCCGCAGCCTGTTGTGCACAATTTATATGCTGATAAGAGAAGGGGGTGCTTTTGGAACGTTTTCCTTCCTGACACTTCTGTCTCTGTGAGCTTTAGCTGCTTGGACTCAGGGATACCGAAGGTATGTGAAAGTGACTGGGATGCGAGAATCATGTTGCACAGGGAACAGGGAAGGTCAGCAAATGTTTCCTGTCCTGGCACATCTCTCAGTCTGAACTGCAGCTGCAGATGCTTCACTTCCGCCAAGGACTCTGCCACCTTGAGAGAAGGATGCGCTCTATGGAGTTGAGAAAGAAAGTGCGTCTCACTAGCTTCTTTCCTCTACTTCATAGACAGCAAAGGGGCTATGAAAGGCAGCACTGGCTTTTTGTTCTAGGACTTCTTCTTTACAAGCAGCTGCTGGATGTTTGGAAGGGGGTTTGGGATATGCAAAAATGAGAGGCTAAGATGGTAAGAGGGTAAGATGGAAGTCATCTGGCAAAAGCAGAGCTCACAAAAGGGCCAGCTGAGAAAGCTCTTGCTGCCTACAACTTCAACTGCACCCCTCAAAGCAGCAGCACACACGCTGCTCTCGGCACTTTCCTTCTCAGCTCTACGCACCATCCTAAGCCTTGCCTCTCCCACACTCAGGATCCAAAGACAACGGCACCAGGGACTGCTCACACACTAAAGGCACCAGGACAAAAGGCTCACCAGCTTGGCCTTTGCATTCCCGCTGACAGCTCCACAGCTTGAACCCAGAGAACTGCCTGCTGCCAACAGCCTTTCCAATCACTCTGAGCACCTCATGACAAGGAGTGTGGGGAATGAATCTCCAGCAGCCTCCTGCCCCAGGCTGTCCCCCGGGAGCAGCCCTGCTCCAGGCCGTGACTGCCACCTGCACAGCCAAAGGACCCAGAGCCGGTGTTACACACCACGGCTGTGCCTGGCACAGAGACACCAGTGGCCACACAAGTGGCCATGGCACTGTCCACACACAGTCCCTGCTGCTGCTCCCCCAGCCGCTGGCACCAACTCCCAGCCACCCACTCCTAAAGCCACGGGGCCCACTGGGACACTGCGGGGGCTCGTGGAAGCCAGCGGCCATTGTGACACAGCGGGGCTGCACAGAGCCCACGGTGCTTTGTGACCCGTGGCTCCCAGGAGAGCCTTTGTGATGCTGGGGAACTACAAGGAAGCCTGGCTCCTCTGTGACACCACCACAGAAGCTCAGGGGAGCCCTGGAGACCGTGCTGATGCTATTGAACCTGATGCAACCCTGCCTCCTCTGTGACACCACAGAAGCTCTTGGAGCCCTGGAGACCGTGCTGATGCTATGGAACCTGATGCAACCCTGCCTCCTCTGTGACACCACAGAACCTCTGGGAGCCCTGGAGACCGTGCTGATGCTATGGAACCTGATGCAACCCTGCCTCCACTGTGACACCACAGAAGCTCAGGGAGCCCTGGAGACTGTGGTGATGCTATGGAACCTGATGCAACCCTGCCTCCTCTGTGACACCACAGAACCTCTGGGAGCCCTGGAGACCGTGCTGATGCTATGGAACCTGATGCAACCCTGCCTCCACTGTGACACCACAGAAGCTCGGGGAGCTCTGCAGACCGTGGGGATGCTGGCGAAGCTGACGGAACCCTGGGCACCACAGTGATGCTATGGAACCTGGTGGAACCGAGGGGCCACAGTGACACTGTGGGGCCTTTTGGAAGCAACAGGACCCTGGTGGGAAGCCACGGGATGATTAATCCTGCACGAACCTGCTCCAGGTGGGCTCCTCTCTCCCGGCTTCCACAGGTGCTGCTAGGATCCCACTCCGGCACTGGCTTGGCACGGGCTCACGGCTTCCTTTGGCAATGGCTCTGCTCCAGGATGGCATGCTGCAGAGAATGCAGGTAGATTTTGTGCTCACTCCTGGCATGCAGCTGGACAATAAAGCCTGATCCAGCCCCCCCTCAGCATATGTCCGGCTCTGGCATTGGGGCCGGGCAACTTTGGGAGCAGCCCCAGCCCTGCTCCTGCTCCCGGCTGGGCACCCAGCTGCTGGGACACAGGTGTGTCCTGATGCCACCGTCTACTCCTTTGAGAAGGGGAGGACAGAGTGCATCAGGGAGTTTGGTGTGGCTTACATGCGGCAAGGAGAAGGTGCAGCCCCAAACTGGCTTTCACTTCTAGAACCTTTTGCTATTGCGGGAGCAGCTGCTGGAGCTTTTCAACCGAGCTGCAAGAGTGAAAAGTGTGATGGCATGTCTATCTGAGAAGGAAGGTTCGGTGCCGCAGCCTGTTGTGCACAATTTATATGCTGATAAGAGAAGGGGGTGCTTTTGGAACGTTTTCCTTCCTGACACTTCTGTCTCTGTGAGCTTTAGCTGCTTGGACTCAGGGATACCGAAGGTATGTGAAAGTGACTGGGATGCGAGAATCATGTTGCACAGGGAACAGGGAAGGTCAGCAAATGTTTCCTGTCCTGGCACATCTCTCAGTCTGAACTGCAGCTGCAGATGCTTCACTTCCGCCAAGGACTCTGCCACCTTGAGAGAAGGATGCGCTCTATGGAGTTGAGAAAGAAAGTGCGTCTCACTAGCTTCTTTCCTCTACTTCATAGACAGCAAAGGGGCTATGAAAGGCAGCACTGGCTTTTTGTTCTAGGACTTCTTCTTTACAAGCAGCTGCTGGATGTTTGGAAGGGGGTTTGGGATATGCAAAAATGAGAGGCTAAGATGGTAAGAGGGTAAGATGGAAGTCATCTGGCAAAAGCAGAGCTCACAAAAGGGCCAGCTGAGAAAGCTCTTGCTGCCTACAACTTCAACTGCACCCCTCAAAGCAGCAGCACACACGCTGCTCTCGGCACTTTCCTTCTCAGCTCTACGCACCATCCTAAGCCTTGCCTCTCCCACACTCAGGATCCAAAGACAACGGCACCAGGGACTGCTCACACACTAAAGGCACCAGGACAAAAGGCTCAGCAGCTTGGCCTTTGCATTCCCGCTGACAGCTCCACAGCTTGAACCCAGAGAACTGCCTGCTGCCAACAGCCTTTCCAATCACTCTGAGCACCTCATGACAAGGAGTGTGGGGAATGAATCTCCAGCAGCCTCCTGCCCCAGGCTGTCCCCCGGGAGCAGCCCTGCTCCAGGCCGTGACTGCCACCTGCACAGCCAAAGGACCCAGAGCCGGTGTTACACACCACGGCTGTGCCTGGCACAGAGACACCAGTGGCCACACAAGTGGCCATGGCACTGTCCACACACAGTCCCTGCTGCTGCTCCCCCAGCCGCTGGCACCAACTCCCAGCCACCCACTCCTAAAGCCACGGGGCCCACTGGGACACTGCGGGGGCTCGTGGAAGCCAGCGGCCATTGTGACACAGCGGGGCTGCACAGAGCCCACGGTGCTTTGTGACCCGTGGCTCCCAGGAGAGCCTTTGTGATGCTGGGGAACTACAAGGAAGCCTGGCTCCTCTGTGACACCACCACAGAAGCTCAGGGGAGCCCTGGAGACCGTGCTGATGCTATGGAACCTGATGCAACCCTGCCTCCACTGTGACACCACAGAAGCTCGGGGAGCTCTGCAGACCGTGGGGATGCTGGCGAAGCTGACGGAACCCTGGGCACCACAGTGACGCTATGGAACCTGGTGGAACCGAGGGGCCACAGTGACACTGTGGGGCCTTTTGGAAGCAACAGGACCCTGGTGGGAAGCCACGGGATGATTAATCCTGCACGAACCTGCTCCAGGTGGGCTCCTCTCTCCCGGCTTCCACAGGTGCTGCTAGGATCCCACTCCGGCACTGGCTTGGCACGGGCTCACGGCTTCCTTTGGCAATGGCTCTGCTCCAGGATGGCATGCTGCAGAGAATGCAGGTAGATTTTGTGCTCACTCCTGGCATGCAGCTGGACAATAAAGCCTGATCCAGCCCCCCCTCAGCATATGTCCGGCTCTGGCATTGGGGCGGGGCAACTTTGGGAGCAGCCCCAGCCCTGCTCCTGCTCCCGGCTGGGCACCCAGCTGCTGGGACACAGGTGTGTCCTGATGCCACCGTCTACTCCTTTGAGAAGGGGAGGACAGAGTGCATCAGGGAGTTTGGTGTGGCTTACATGCGGCAAGGAGAAGGTGCAGCCCCAAACTGGCTTTCACTTCTAGAACCTTTTGCTATTGCGGGAGCAGCTGCTGGAGCTTTTCAACCAAGCTGCAAGAGTGAAAAGTGTGATGGCATGTCTATCTGAGAAGGAAGGTTCGGTGCCGCAGCCTGTTGTGCACAATTTATATGCTGATAAGAGAAGGGGGTGCTTTTGGAACGTTTTCCTTCCTGACACTTCTGTCTCTGTGAGCTTTAGCTGCTTGGACTCAGGGATACCGAAGGTATGTGAAAGTGACTGGGATGCGAGAATCATGTTGCACAGGGAACAGGGAAGGTCAGCAAATGTTTCCTGTCCTGGCACATCTCTCAGTCTGAACTGCAGCTGCAGATGCTTCACTTCCGCCAAGGACTCTGCCACCTTGAGAGAAGGATGCGCTCTATGGAGTTGAGAAAGAAAGTGCGTCTCACTAGCTTCTTTCCTCTACTTCATAGACAGCAAAGGGGCTATGAAAGGCAGCACTGGCTTTTTGTTCTAGGACTTCTTCTTTACAAGCAGCTGCTGGATGTTTGGAAGGGGGTTTGGGATATGCAAAAATGAGAGGCTAAGATGGTAAGAGGGTAAGATGGAAGTCATCTGGCAAAAGCAGAGCTCACAAAAGGGCCAGCTGAGAAAGCTCTTGCTGCCTACAACTTCAACTGCACCCCTCAAAGCAGCAGCACACACGCTGCTCTCGGCACTTTCCTTCTCAGCTCTACGCACCATCCTAAGCCTTGCCTCTCCCACACTCAGGATCCAAAGACAACGGCACCAGGGACTGCTCACACACTAAAGGCACCAGGACAAAAGGCTCACCAGCTTGGCCTTTGCATTCCCGCTGACAGCTCCACAGCTTGAACCCAGAGAACTGCCTGCTGCCAACAGCCTTTCCAATCACTCTGAGCACCTCATGACAAGGAGTGTGGGGAATGAATCTCCAGCAGCCTCCTGCCCCAGGCTGTCCCCCGGGAGCAGCCCTGCTCCAGGCCGTGACTGCCACCTGCACAGCCAAAGGACCCAGAGCCGGTGTTACACACCACGGCTGTGCCTGGCACAGAGACACCAGTGGCCACACAAGTGGCCATGGCACTGTCCACACACAGTCCCTGCTGCTGCTCCCCCAGCCGCTGGCACCAACTCCCAGCCACCCACTCCTAAAGCCACGGGGCCCACTGGGACACTGCGGGGGCTCGTGGAAGCCAGCGGCCATTGTGACACAGCGGGGCTGCACAGAGCCCACGGTGCTTTGTGACCCGTGGCTCCCAGGAGAGCCTTTGTGATGCTGGGGAACTACAAGGAAGCCTGGCTCCTCTGTGACACCACCACAGAAGCTCAGGGGAGCCCTGGAGACCGTGCTGATGCTATTGAACCTGATGCAACCCTGCCTCCTCTGTGACACCACAGAAGCTCTTGGAGCCCTGGAGACCGTGGTGATGCTATGGAACCTGATGCAACCCTGCCTCCTCTGTGACACCACAGAACCTCTGGGAGCCCTGGAGACCGTGCTGATGCTATGGAACCTGATGCAACCCTGCCTCCACTGTGACACCACAGAAGCTCAGGGAGCCCTGGAGACTGTGGTGATGCTATGGAACCTGATGCAACCCTGCCTCCACTGTGACACCACAGAACCTCTGGGAGCCCTGGAGACCGTGCTGATGCTATGGAACCTGATGCAACCCTGCCTCCACTGTGACACCACAGAAGCTCGGGGAGCTCTGCAGACCGTGGGGATGCTGGCGAAGCTGACGGAACCCTGGGCACCACAGTGACGCTATGGAACCTGGTGGAACCGAGGGGCCACAGTGACACTGTGGGGCCTTTTGGAAGCAACAGGACCCTGGTGGGAAGCCACGGGATGATTAATCCTGCACGAACCTGCTCCAGGTGGGCTCCTCTCTCCCGGCTTCCACAGGTGCTGCTAGGATCCCACTCCGGCACTGGCTTGGCACGGGCTCACGGCTTCCTTTGGCAATGGCTCTGCTCCAGGATGGCATGCTGCAGAGAATGCAGGTAGATTTTGTGCTCACTCCTGGCATGCAGCTGGACAATAAAGCCTGATCCAGCCCCCCCTCAGCATATGTCCGGCTCTGGCATTGGGGCGGGGCAACTTTGGGAGCAGCCCCAGCCCTGCTCCTGCTCCCGGCTGGGCACCCAGCTGCTGGGACACAGGTGTGTCCTGATGCCACCGTCTACTCCTTTGAGAAGGGGAGGACAGAGTGCATCAGGGAGTTTGGTGTGGCTTACATGCGGCAAGGAGAAGGTGCAGCCCCAAACTGGCTTTCACTTCTAGAACCTTTTGCTATTGCGGGAGCAGCTGCTGGAGCTTTTCAACCGAGCTGCAAGAGTGAAAAGTGTGATGGCATGTCTATCTGAGAAGGAAGGTTCGGTGCCGCAGCCTGTTGTGCACAATTTATATGCTGATAAGAGAAGGGGGTGCTTTTGGAACGTTTTCCTTCCTGACACTTCTGTCTCTGTGAGCTTTAGCTGCTTGGACTCAGGGATACCGAAGGTATGTGAAAGTGACTGGGATGCGAGAATCATGTTGCACAGGGAACAGGGAAGGTCAGCAAATGTTTCCTGTCCTGGCACATCTCTCAGTCTGAACTGCAGCTGCAGATGCTTCACTTCCGCCAAGGACACTGCCACCTTGAGAGAAGGATGCGCTCTATGGAGTTGAGAAAGAAAGTGCGTCTCACTAGCTTCTTTCCTCTACTTCATAGACAGCAAAGGGGCTATGAAAGGCAGCACTGGCTTTTTGTTCTAGGACTTCTTCTTTACAAGCAGCTGCTGGATGTTTGGAAGGGGGTTTGGGATATGCAAAAATGAGAGGCTAAGATGGTAAGAGGGTAAGATGGAAGTCATCTGGCAAAAGCAGAGCTCACAAAAGGGCCAGCTGAGAAAGCTCTTGCTGCCTACAACTTCAACTGCACCCCTCAAAGCAGCAGCACACACGCTGCTCTCGGCACTTTCCTTCTCAGCTCTACGCACCATCCTAAGCCTTGCCTCTCCCACACTCAGGATCCAAAGACAACGGCACCAGGGACTGCTCACACACTAAAGGCACCAGGACAAAAGGCTCAGCAGCTTGGCCTTTGCATTCCCGCTGACAGCTCCACAGCTTGAACCCAGAGAACTGCCTGCTGCCAACAGCCTTTCCAATCACTCTGAGCACCTCATGACAAGGAGTGTGGGGAATGAATCTCCAGCAGCCTCCTGCCCCAGGCTGTCCCCCGGGAGCAGCCCTGCTCCAGGCCGTGACTGCCACCTGCACAGCCAAAGGACCCAGAGCCGGTGTTACACACCACGGCTGTGCCTGGCACAGAGACACCAGTGGCCACACAAGTGGCCATGGCACTGTCCACACACAGTCCCTGCTGCTGCTCCCCCAGCCGCTGGCACCAACTCCCAGCCACCCACTCCTAAAGCCACGGGGCCCACTGGGACACTGCGGGGGCTCGTGGAAGCCAGCGGCCATTGTGACACAGCGGGGCTGCACAGAGCCCACGGTGCTTTGTGACCCGTGGCTCCCAGGAGAGCCTTTGTGATGCTGGGGAACTACAAGGAAGCCTGGCTCCTCTGTGACACCACCACAGAAGCTCAGGGGAGCCCTGGAGACCGTGCTGATGCTATGGAACCTGATGCAACCCTGCCTCCACTGTGACACCACAGAAGCTCGGGGAGCTCTGCAGACCGTGGGGATGCTGGCGAAGCTGACGGAACCCTGGGCACCACAGTGACGCTATGGAACCTGGTGGAACCGAGGGGCCACAGTGACACTGTGGGGCCTTTTGGAAGCAACAGGACCCTGGTGGGAAGCCACGGGATGATTAATCCTGCACGAACCTGCTCCAGGTGGGCTCCTCTCTCCCGGCTTCCACAGGTGCTGCTAGGATCCCACTCCGGCACTGGCTTGGCACGGGCTCACGGCTTCCTTTGGCAATGGCTCTGCTCCAGGATGGCATGCTGCAGAGAATGCAGGTAGATTTTGTGCTCACTCCTGGCATGCAGCTGGACAATAAAGCCTGATCCAGCCCCCCCTCAGCATATGTCCGGCTCTGGCATTGGGGCGGGGCAACTTTGGGAGCAGCCCCAGCCCTGCTCCTGCTCCCGGCTGGGCACCCAGCTGCTGGGACACAGGTGTGTCCTGATGCCACCGTCTACTCCTTTGAGAAGGGGAGGACAGAGTGCATCAGGGAGTTTGGTGTGGCTTACATGCGGCAAGGAGAAGGTGCAGCCCCAAACTGGCTTTCACTTCTAGAACCTTTTGCTATTGCGGGAGCAGCTGCTGGAGCTTTTCAACCGAGCTGCAAGAGTGAAAAGTGTGATGGCATGTCTATCTGAGAAGGAAGGTTCGGTGCCGCAGCCTGTTGTGCACAATTTATATGCTGATAAGAGAAGGGGGTGCTTTTGCAACGTTTTCCTTCCTGACACTTCTGTCTCTGTGAGCTTTAGCTGCTTGGACTCAGGGATACCGAAGGTATGTGAAAGTGACTGGGATGCGAGAATCATGTTGCACAGGGAACAGGGAAGGTCAGCAAATGTTTCCTGTCCTGGCACATCTCTCAGTCTGAACTGCAGCTGCAGATGCTTCACTTCCGCCAAGGACTCTGCCACCTTGAGAGAAGGATGCGCTCTATGGAGTTGAGAAAGAAAGTGCGTCTCACTAGCTTCTTTCCTCTACTTCATAGACAGCAAAGGGGCTATGAAAGGCAGCACTGGCTTTTTGTTCTAGGACTTCTTCTTTACAAGCAGCTGCTGGATGTTTGGAAGGGGGTTTGGGATATGCAAAAATGAGAGGCTAAGATGGTAAGAGGGTAAGATGGAAGTCATCTGGCAAAAGCAGAGCTCACAAAAGGGCCAGCTGAGAAAGCTCTTGCTGCCTACAACTTCAACTGCACCCCTCAAAGCAGCAGCACACACGCTGCTCTCGGCACTTTCCTTCTCAGCTCTACGCACCATCCTAAGCCTTGCCTCTCCCACACTCAGGATCCAAAGACAACGGCACCAGGGACTGCTCATACACTAAAGGCACCAGGACAAAAGGCTCACCAGCTTGGCCTTTGCATTCCCGCTGACAGCTCCACAGCTTGAACCCAGAGAACTGCCTGCTGCCAACAGCCTTTCCAATCACTCTGAGCACCTCATGACAAGGAGTGTGGGGAATGAATCTCCAGCAGCCTCCTGCCCCAGGCTGTCCCCCGGGAGCAGCCCTGCTCCAGGCCGTGACTGCCACCTGCACAGCCAAAGGACCCAGAGCCGGTGTTACACACCACGGCTGTGCCTGGCACAGAGACACCAGTGGCCACACAAGTGGCCATGGCACTGTCCACACACAGTCCCTGCTGCTGCTCCCCCAGCCGCTGGCACCAACTCCCAGCCACCCACTCCTAAAGCCACGGGGCCCACTGGGACACTGCGGGGGCTCGTGGAAGCCAGCGGCCATTGTGACACAGCGGGGCTGCACAGAGCCCACGGTGCTTTGTGACCCGTGGCTCCCAGGAGAGCCTTTGTGATGCTGGGGAACTACAAGGAAGCCTGGCTCCTCTGTGACACCACCACAGAAGCTCAGGGGAGCCCTGGAGACCGTGCTGATGCTATTGAACCTGATGCAACCCTGCCTCCTCTGTGACACCACAGAAGCTCTTGGAGCCCTGGAGACCGTGCTGATGCTATGGAACCTGATGCAACCCTGCCTCCACTGTGACACCACAGAACCTCAGGGAGCCCTGGAGACTGTGGTGATGCTATGGAACCTGATGCAACCCTGCCTCCACTGTGACACCACAGAACCTCTGGGAGCCCTGGAGACCGTGCTGATGCTATGGAACCTGATGCAACCCTGCCTCCACTGTGACACCACAGAAGCTCGGGGAGCTCTGCAGACCGTGGGGATGCTGGCGAAGCTGACGGAACCCTGGGCACCACAGTGACGCTATGGAACCTGGTGGAACCGAGGGGCCACAGTGACACTGTGGGGCCTTTTGGAAGCAACAGGACCCTGGTGGGAAGCCACGGGATGATTAATCCTGCACGAACCTGCTCCAGGTGGGCTCCTCTCTCCCGGCTTCCACAGGTGCTGCTAGGATCCCACTCCGGCACTGGCTTGGCACGGGCTCACGGCTTCCTTTGGCAATGGCTCTGCTCCAGGATGGCATGCTGCAGAGAATGCAGGTAGATTTTGTGCTCACTCCTGGCATGCAGCTGGACAATAAAGCCTGATCCAGCCCCCCCTCAGCATATGTCCGGCTCTGGCATTGGGGCGGGGCAACTTTGGGAGCAGCCCCAGCCCTGCTCCTGCTCCCGGCTGGGCACCCAGCTGCTGGGACACAGGTGTGTCCTGATGCCACCGTCTACTCCTTTGAGAAGGGGAGGACAGAGTGCATCAGGGAGTTTGGTGTGGCTTACATGCGGCAAGGAGAAGGTGCAGCCCCAAACTGGCTTTCACTTCTAGAACCTTTTGCTATTGCGGGAGCAGCTGCTGGAGCTTTTCAACCGAGCTGCAAGAGTGAAAAGTGTGATGGCATGTCTATCTGAGAAGGAAGGTTCGGTGCCGCAGCCTGTTGTGCACAATTTATATGCTGATAAGAGAAGGGGGTGCTTTTGGAACGTTTTCCTTCCTGACACTTCTGTCTCTGTGAGCTTTAGCTGCTTGGACTCAGGGATACCGAAGGTATGTGAAAGTGACTGGGATGCGAGAATCATGTTGCACAGGGAACAGGGAAGGTCAGCAAATGTTTCCTGTCCTGGCACATCTCTCAGTCTGAACTGCAGCTGCAGATGCTTCACTTCCGCCAAGGACTCTGCCACCTTGAGAGAAGGATGCGCTCTATGGAGTTGAGAAAGAAAGTGCGTCTCACTAGCTTCTTTCCTCTACTTCATAGACAGCAAAGGGGCTATGAAAGGCAGCACTGGCTTTTTGTTCTAGGACTTCTTCTTTACAAGCAGCTGCTGGATGTTTGGAAGGGGGTTTGGGATATGCAAAAATGAGAGGCTAAGATGGTAAGAGGGTAAGATGGAAGTCATCTGGCAAAAGCAGAGCTCACAAAAGGGCCAGCTGAGAAAGCTCTTGCTGCCTACAACTTCAACTGCACCCCTCAAAGCAGCAGCACACACGCTGCTCTCGGCACTTTCCTTCTCAGCTCTACGCACCATCCTAAGCCTTGCCTCTCCCACACTCAGGATCCAAAGACAACGGCACCAGGGACTGCTCACACACTAAAGGCACCAGGACAAAAGGCTCAGCAGCTTGGCCTTTGCATTCCCGCTGACAGCTCCACAGCTTGAACCCAGAGAACTGCCTGCTGCCAACAGCCTTTCCAATCACTCTGAGCACCTCATGACAAGGAGTGTGGGGAATGAATCTCCAGCAGCCTCCTGCCCCAGGCTGTCCCCCGGGAGCAGCCCTGCTCCAGGCCGTGACTGCCACCTGCACAGCCAAAGGACCCAGAGCCGGTGTTACACACCACGGCTGTGCCTGGCACAGAGACACCAGTGGCCACACAAGTGGCCATGGCACTGTCCACACACAGTCCCTGCTGCTGCTCCCCCAGCCGCTGGCACCAACTCCCAGCCACCCACTCCTAAAGCCACGGGGCCCACTGGGACACTGCGGGGGCTCGTGGAAGCCAGCGGCCATTGTGACACAGCGGGGCTGCACAGAGCCCACGGTGCTTTGTGACCCGTGGCTCCCAGGAGAGCCTTTGTGATGCTGGGGAACTACAAGGAAGCCTGGCTCCTCTGTGACACCACCACAGAAGCTCAGGGGAGCCCTGGAGACCGTGCTGATGCTATGGAACCTGATGCAACCCTGCCTCCACTGTGACACCACAGAAGCTCGGGGAGCTCTGCAGACCGTGGGGATGCTATGGAACCTGATGCAACCCTGCCTCCACTGTGACACCACAGAACCTCTGGGAGCCCTGGAGACCGTGCTGATGCTATGGAACCTGATGCAACCCTGCCTCCACTGTGACACCACAGAAGCTCGGGGAGCTCTGCAGACCGTGGGGATGCTGGCGAAGCTGACGGAACCCTGGGCACCACAGTGACGCTATGGAACCTGGTGGAACCGAGGGGCCACAGTGACACTGTGGGGCCTTTTGGAAGCAACAGGACCCTGGTGGGAAGCCACGGGATGATTAATCCTGCACGAACCTGCTCCAGGTGGGCTCCTCTCTCCCGGCTTCCACAGGTGCTGCTAGGATCCCACTCCGGCACTGGCTTGGCACGGGCTCACGGCTTCCTTTGGCAATGGCTCTGCTCCAGGATGGCATGCTGCAGAGAATGCAGGTAGATTTTGTGCTCACTCCTGGCATGCAGCTGGACAATAAAGCCTGATCCAGCCCCCCCTCAGCATATGTCCGGCTCTGGCATTGGGGCGGGGCAACTTTGGGAGCAGCCCCAGCCCTGCTCCTGCTCCCGGCTGGGCACCCAGCTGCTGGGACACAGGTGTGTCCTGATGCCACCGTCTACTCCTTTGAGAAGGGGAGGACAGAGTGCATCAGGGAGTTTGGTGTGGCTTACATGCGGCAAGGAGAAGGTGCAGCCCCAAACTGGCTTTCACTTCTAGAACCTTTTGCTATTGCGGGAGCAGCTGCTGGAGCTTTTCAACCGAGCTGCAAGAGTGAAAAGTGTGATGGCATGTCTATCTGAGAAGGAAGGTTCGGTGCCGCAGCCTGTTGTGCACAATTTATATGCTGATAAGAGAAGGGGGTGCTTTTGGAACGTTTTCCTTCCTGACACTTCTGTCTCTGTGAGCTTTAGCTGCTTGGACTCAGGGATACCGAAGGTATGTGAAAGTGACTGGGATGCGAGAATCATGTTGCACAGGGAACAGGGAAGGTCAGCAAATGTTTCCTGTCCTGGCACATCTCTCAGTCTGAACTGCAGCTGCAGATGCTTCACTTCCGCCAAGGACTCTGCCACCTTGAGAGAAGGATGCGCTCTATGGAGTTGAGAAAGAAAGTGCGTCTCACTAGCTTCTTTCCTCTACTTCATAGACAGCAAAGGGGCTATGAAAGGCAGCACTGGCTTTTTGTTCTAGGACTTCTTCTTTACAAGCAGCTGCTGGATGTTTGGAAGGGGGTTTGGGATATGCAAAAATGAGAGGCTAAGATGGTAAGAGGGTAAGATGGAAGTCATCTGGCAAAAGCAGAGCTCACAAAAGGGCCAGCTGAGAAAGCTCTTGCTGCCTACAACTTCAACTGCACCCCTCAAAGCAGCAGCACACACGCTGCTCTCGGCACTTTCCTTCTCAGCTCTACGCACCATCCTAAGCCTTGCCTCTCCCACACTCAGGATCCAAAGACAACGGCACCAGGGACTGCTCACACACTAAAGGCACCAGGACAAAAGGCTCAGCAGCTTGGCCTTTGCATTCCCGCTGACAGCTCCACAGCTTGAACCCAGAGAACTGCCTGCTGCCAACAGCCTTTCCAATCACTCTGAGCACCTCATGACAAGGAGTGTGGGGAATGAATCTCCAGCAGCCTCCTGCCCCAGGCTGTCCCCCGGGAGCAGCCCTGCTCCAGGCCGTGACTGCCACCTGCACAGCCAAAGGACCCAGAGCCGGTGTTACACACCACGGCTGTGCCTGGCACAGAGACACCAGTGGCCACACAAGTGGCCATGGCACTGTCCACACACAGTCCCTGCTGCTGCTCCCCCAGCCGCTGGCACCAACTCCCAGCCACCCACTCCTAAAGCCACGGGGCCCACTGGGACACTGCGGGGGCTCGTGGAAGCCAGCGGCCATTGTGACACAGCGGGGCTGCACAGAGCCCACGGTGCTTTGTGACCCGTGGCTCCCAGGAGAGCCTTTGTGATGCTGGGGAACTACAAGGAAGCCTGGCTCCTCTGTGACACCACCACAGAAGCTCAGGGGAGCCCTGGAGACCGTGCTGATGCTATGGAACCTGATGCAACCCTGCCTCCACTGTGACACCACAGAAGCTCGGGGAGCTCTGCAGACCGTGGGGATGCTGGCGAAGCTGACGGAACCCTGGGCACCACAGTGACGCTATGGAACCTGGTGGAACCGAGGGGCCACAGTGACACTGTGGGGCCTTTTGGAAGCAACAGGACCCTGGTGGGAAGCCACGGGATGATTAATCCTGCACGAACCTGCTCCAGGTGGGCTCCTCTCTCCCGGCTTCCACAGGTGCTGCTAGGATCCCACTCCGGCACTGGCTTGGCACGGGCTCACGGCTTCCTTTGGCAATGGCTCTGCTCCAGGATGGCATGCTGCAGAGAATGCAGGTAGATTTTGTGCTCACTCCTGGCATGCAGCTGGACAATAAAGCCTGATCCAGCCCCCCCTCAGCATATGTCCGGCTCTGGCATTGGGGCGGGGCAACTTTGGGAGCAGCCCCAGCCCTGCTCCTGCTCCCGGCTGGGCACCCAGCTGCTGGGACACAGGTGTGTCCTGATGCCACCGTCTACTCCTTTGAGAAGGGGAGGACAGAGTGCATCAGGGAGTTTGGTGTGGCTTACATGCGGCAAGGAGAAGGTGCAGCCCCAAACTGGCTTTCACTTCTAGAACCTTTTGCTATTGCGGGAGCAGCTGCTGGAGCTTTTCAACCGAGCTGCAAGAGTGAAAAGTGTGATGGCATGTCTATCTGAGAAGGAAGGTTCGGTGCCGCAGCCTGTTGTGCACAATTTATATGCTGATAAGAGAAGGGGGTGCTTTTGCAACGTTTTCCTTCCTGACACTTCTGTCTCTGTGAGCTTTAGCTGCTTGGACTCAGGGATACCGAAGGTATGTGAAAGTGACTGGGATGCGAGAATCATGTTGCACAGGGAACAGGGAAGGTCAGCAAATGTTTCCTGTCCTGGCACATCTCTCAGTCTGAACTGCAGCTGCAGATGCTTCACTTCCGCCAAGGACTCTGCCACCTTGAGAGAAGGATGCGCTCTATGGAGTTGAGAAAGAAAGTGCGTCTCACTAGCTTCTTTCCTCTACTTCATAGACAGCAAAGGGGCTATGAAAGGCAGCACTGGCTTTTTGTTCTAGGACTTCTTCTTTACAAGCAGCTGCTGGATGTTTGGAAGGGGGTTTGGGATATGCAAAAATGAGAGGCTAAGATGGTAAGAGGGTAAGATGGAAGTCATCTGGCAAAAGCAGAGCTCACAAAAGGGCCAGCTGAGAAAGCTCTTGCTGCCTACAACTTCAACTGCACCCCTCAAAGCAGCAGCACACACGCTGCTCTCGGCACTTTCCTTCTCAGCTCTACGCACCATCCTAAGCCTTGCCTCTCCCACACTCAGGATCCAAAGACAACGGCACCAGGGACTGCTCATACACTAAAGGCACCAGGACAAAAGGCTCACCAGCTTGGCCTTTGCATTCCCGCTGACAGCTCCACAGCTTGAACCCAGAGAACTGCCTGCTGCCAACAGCCTTTCCAATCACTCTGAGCACCTCATGACAAGGAGTGTGGGGAATGAATCTCCAGCAGCCTCCTGCCCCAGGCTGTCCCCCGGGAGCAGCCCTGCTCCAGGCCGTGACTGCCACCTGCACAGCCAAAGGACCCAGAGCCGGTGTTACACACCACGGCTGTGCCTGGCACAGAGACACCAGTGGCCACACAAGTGGCCATGGCACTGTCCACACACAGTCCCTGCTGCTGCTCCCCCAGCCGCTGGCACCAACTCCCAGCCACCCACTCCTAAAGCCACGGGGCCCACTGGGACACTGCGGGGGCTCGTGGAAGCCAGCGGCCATTGTGACACAGCGGGGCTGCACAGAGCCCACGGTGCTTTGTGACCCGTGGCTCCCAGGAGAGCCTTTGTGATGCTGGGGAACTACAAGGAAGCCTGGCTCCTCTGTGACACCACCACAGAAGCTCAGGGGAGCCCTGGAGACCGTGCTGATGCTATTGAACCTGATGCAACCCTGCCTCCTCTGTGACACCACAGAAGCTCTTGGAGCCCTGGAGACCGTGCTGATGCTATGGAACCTGATGCAACCCTGCCTCCACTGTGACACCACAGAAGCTCAGGGAGCCCTGGAGACTGTGGTGATGCTATGGAACCTGATGCAACCCTGCCTCCACTGTGACACCACAGAACCTCTGGGAGCCCTGGAGACCGTGCTGATGCTATGGAACCTGATGCAACCCTGCCTCCACTGTGACACCACAGAAGCTCGGGGAGCTCTGCAGACCGTGGGGATGCTGGCGAAGCTGACGGAACCCTGGGCACCACAGTGACGCTATGGAACCTGGTGGAACCGAGGGGCCACAGTGACACTGTGGGGCCTTTTGGAAGCAACAGGACCCTGGTGGGAAGCCACGGGATGATTAATCCTGCACGAACCTGCTCCAGGTGGGCTCCTCTCTCCCGGCTTCCACAGGTGCTGCTAGGATCCCACTCCGGCACTGGCTTGGCACGGGCTCACGGCTTCCTTTGGCAATGGCTCTGCTCCAGGATGGCATGCTGCAGAGAATGCAGGTAGATTTTGTGCTCACTCCTGGCATGCAGCTGGACAATAAAGCCTGATCCAGCCCCCCCTCAGCATATGTCCGGCTCTGGCATTGGGGCGGGGCAACTTTGGGAGCAGCCCCAGCCCTGCTCCTGCTCCCGGCTGGGCACCCAGCTGCTGGGACACAGGTGTGTCCTGATGCCACCGTCTACTCCTTTGAGAAGGGGAGGACAGAGTGCATCAGGGAGTTTGGTGTGGCTTACATGCGGCAAGGAGAAGGTGCAGCCCCAAACTGGCTTTCACTTCTAGAACCTTTTGCTATTGCGGGAGCAGCTGCTGGAGCTTTTCAACCGAGCTGCAAGAGTGAAAAGTGTGATGGCATGTCTATCTGAGAAGGAAGGTTCGGTGCCGCAGCCTGTTGTGCACAATTTATATGCTGATAAGAGAAGGGGGTGCTTTTGGAACGTTTTCCTTCCTGACACTTCTGTCTCTGTGAGCTTTAGCTGCTTGGACTCAGGGATACCGAAGGTATGTGAAAGTGACTGGGATGCGAGAATCATGTTGCACAGGGAACAGGGAAGGTCAGCAAATGTTTCCTGTCCTGGCACATCTCTCAGTCTGAACTGCAGCTGCAGATGCTTCACTTCCGCCAAGGACTCTGCCACCTTGAGAGAAGGATGCGCTCTATGGAGTTGAGAAAGAAAGTGCGTCTCACTAGCTTCTTTCCTCTACTTCATAGACAGCAAAGGGGCTATGAAAGGCAGCACTGGCTTTTTGTTCTAGGACTTCTTCTTTACAAGCAGCTGCTGGATGTTTGGAAGGGGGTTTGGGATATGCAAAAATGAGAGGCTAAGATGGTAAGAGGGTAAGATGGAAGTCATCTGGCAAAAGCAGAGCTCACAAAAGGGCCAGCTGAGAAAGCTCTTGCTGCCTACAACTTCAACTGCACCCCTCAAAGCAGCAGCACACACGCTGCTCTCGGCACTTTCCTTCTCAGCTCTACGCACCATCCTAAGCCTTGCCTCTCCCACACTCAGGATCCAAAGACAACGGCACCAGGGACTGCTCACACACTAAAGGCACCAGGACAAAAGGCTCAGCAGCTTGGCCTTTGCATTCCCGCTGACAGCTCCACAGCTTGAACCCAGAGAACTGCCTGCTGCCAACAGCCTTTCCAATCACTCTGAGCACCTCATGACAAGGAGTGTGGGGAATGAATCTCCAGCAGCCTCCTGCCCCAGGCTGTCCCCCGGGAGCAGCCCTGCTCCAGGCCGTGACTGCCACCTGCACAGCCAAAGGACCCAGAGCCGGTGTTACACACCACGGCTGTGCCTGGCACAGAGACACCAGTGGCCACACAAGTGGCCATGGCACTGTCCACACACAGTCCCTGCTGCTGCTCCCCCAGCCGCTGGCACCAACTCCCAGCCACCCACTCCTAAAGCCACGGGGCCCACTGGGACACTGCGGGGGCTCGTGGAAGCCAGCGGCCATTGTGACACAGCGGGGCTGCACAGAGCCCACGGTGCTTTGTGACCCGTGGCTCCCAGGAGAGCCTTTGTGATGCTGGGGAACTACAAGGAAGCCTGGCTCCTCTGTGACACCACCACAGAAGCTCAGGGGAGCCCTGGAGACCGTGCTGATGCTATGGAACCTGATGCAACCCTGCCTCCACTGTGACACCACAGAAGCTCGGGGAGCTCTGCAGACCGTGGGGATGCTGGCGAAGCTGACGGAACCCTGGGCACCACAGTGACGCTATGGAACCTGGTGGAACCGAGGGGCCACAGTGACACTGTGGGGCCTTTTGGAAGCAACAGGACCCTGGTGGGAAGCCACGGGATGATTAATCCTGCACGAACCTGCTCCAGGTGGGCTCCTCTCTCCCGGCTTCCACAGGTGCTGCTAGGATCCCACTCCGGCACTGGCTTGGCACGGGCTCACGGCTTCCTTTGGCAATGGCTCTGCTCCAGGATGGCATGCTGCAGAGAATGCAGGTAGATTTTGTGCTCACTCCTGGCATGCAGCTGGACAATAAAGCCTGATCCAGCCCCCCCTCAGCATATGTCCGGCTCTGGCATTGGGGCGGGGCAACTTTGGGAGCAGCCCCAGCCCTGCTCCTGCTCCCGGCTGGGCACCCAGCTGCTGGGACACAGGTGTGTCCTGATGCCACCGTCTACTCCTTTGAGAAGGGGAGGACAGAGTGCATCAGGGAGTTTGGTGTGGCTTACATGCGGCAAGGAGAAGGTGCAGCCCCAAACTGGCTTTCACTTCTAGAACCTTTTGCTATTGCGGGAGCAGCTGCTGGAGCTTTTCAACCGAGCTGCAAGAGTGAAAAGTGTGATGGCATGTCTATCTGAGAAGGAAGGTTCGGTGCCGCAGCCTGTTGTGCACAATTTATATGCTGATAAGAGAAGGGGGTGCTTTTGCAACGTTTTCCTTCCTGACACTTCTGTCTCTGTGAGCTTTAGCTGCTTGGACTCAGGGATACCGAAGGTATGTGAAAGTGACTGGGATGCGAGAATCATGTTGCACAGGGAACAGGGAAGGTCAGCAAATGTTTCCTGTCCTGGCACATCTCTCAGTCTGAACTGCAGCTGCAGATGCTTCACTTCCGCCAAGGACTCTGCCACCTTGAGAGAAGGATGCGCTCTATGGAGTTGAGAAAGAAAGTGCGTCTCACTAGCTTCTTTCCTCTACTTCATAGACAGCAAAGGGGCTATGAAAGGCAGCACTGGCTTTTTGTTCTAGGACTTCTTCTTTACAAGCAGCTGCTGGATGTTTGGAAGGGGGTTTGGGATATGCAAAAATGAGAGGCTAAGATGGTAAGAGGGTAAGATGGAAGTCATCTGGCAAAAGCAGAGCTCACAAAAGGGCCAGCTGAGAAAGCTCTTGCTGCCTACAACTTCAACTGCACCCCTCAAAGCAGCAGCACACACGCTGCTCTCGGCACTTTCCTTCTCAGCTCTACGCACCATCCTAAGCCTTGCCTCTCCCACACTCAGGATCCAAAGACAACGGCACCAGGGACTGCTCACACACTAAAGGCACCAGGACAAAAGGCTCACCAGCTTGGCCTTTGCATTCCCGCTGACAGCTCCACAGCTTGAACCCAGAGAACTGCCTGCTGCCAACAGCCTTTCCAATCACTCTGAGCACCTCATGACAAGGAGTGTGGGGAATGAATCTCCAGCAGCCTCCTGCCCCAGGCTGTCCCCCGGGAGCAGCCCTGCTCCAGGCCGTGACTGCCACCTGCACAGCCAAAGGACCCAGAGCCGGTGTTACACACCACGGCTGTGCCTGGCACAGAGACACCAGTGGCCACACAAGTGGCCATGGCACTGTCCACACACAGTCCCTGCTGCTGCTCCCCCAGCCGCTGGCACCAACTCCCAGCCACCCACTCCTAAAGCCACGGGGCCCACTGGGACACTGCGGGGGCTCGTGGAAGCCAGCGGCCATTGTGACACAGCGGGGCTGCACAGAGCCCACGGTGCTTTGTGACCCGTGGCTCCCAGGAGAGCCTTTGTGATCCTGGGGAACTACAAGGAAGCCTGGCTCCTCTGTGACACCACCACAGAAGCTCAGGGGAGCCCTGGAGACCGTGCTGATGCTATTGAACCTGATGCAACCCTGCCTCCTCTGTGACACCACAGAAGCTCTTGGAGCCCTGGAGACCGTGGTGATGCTATGGAACCTGATGCAACCCTGCCTCCTCTGTGACACCACAGAACCTCTGGGAGCCCTGGAGACCGTGCTGATGCTATGGAACCTGATGCAACCCTGCCTCCACTGTGACACCACAGAAGCTCAGGGAGCCCTGGAGACTGTGGTGATGCTATGGAACCTGATGCAACCCTGCCTCCACTGTGACACCACAGAACCTCTGGGAGCCCTGGAGACCGTGCTGATGCTATGGAACCTGATGCAACCCTGCCTCCACTGTGACACCACAGAAGCTCGGGGAGCTCTGCAGACCGTGGGGATGCTGGCGAAGCTGACGGAACCCTGGGCACCACAGTGACGCTATGGAACCTGGTGGAACCGAGGGGCCACAGTGACACTGTGGGGCCTTTTGGAAGCAACAGGACCCTGGTGGGAAGCCACGGGATGATTAATCCTGCACGAACCTGCTCCAGGTGGGCTCCTCTCTCCCGGCTTCCACAGGTGCTGCTAGGATCCCACTCCGGCACTGGCTTGGCACGGGCTCACGGCTTCCTTTGGCAATGGCTCTGCTCCAGGATGGCATGCTGCAGAGAATGCAGGTAGATTTTGTGCTCACTCCTGGCATGCAGCTGGACAATAAAGCCTGATCCAGCCCCCCCTCAGCATATGTCCGGCTCTGGCATTGGGGCGGGGCAACTTTGGGAGCAGCCCCAGCCCTGCTCCTGCTCCCGGCTGGGCACCCAGCTGCTGGGACACAGGTGTGTCCTGATGCCACCGTCTACTCCTTTGAGAAGGGGAGGACAGAGTGCATCAGGGAGTTTGGTGTGGCTTACATGCGGCAAGGAGAAGGTGCAGCCCCAAACTGGCTTTCACTTCTAGAACCTTTTGCTATTGCGGGAGCAGCTGCTGGAGCTTTTCAACCGAGCTGCAAGAGTGAAAAGTGTGATGGCATGTCTATCTGAGAAGGAAGGTTCGGTGCCGCAGCCTGTTGTGCACAATTTATATGCTGATAAGAGAAGGGGGTGCTTTTGGAACGTTTTCCTTCCTGACACTTCTGTCTCTGTGAGCTTTAGCTGCTTGGACTCAGGGATACCGAAGGTATGTGAAAGTGACTGGGATGCGAGAATCATGTTGCACAGGGAACAGGGAAGGTCAGCAAATGTTTCCTGTCCTGGCACATCTCTCAGTCTGAACTGCAGCTGCAGATGCTTCACTTCCGCCAAGGACTCTGCCACCTTGAGAGAAGGATGCGCTCTATGGAGTTGAGAAAGAAAGTGCGTCTCACTAGCTTCTTTCCTCTACTTCATAGACAGCAAAGGGGCTATGAAAGGCAGCACTGGCTTTTTGTTCTAGGACTTCTTCTTTACAAGCAGCTGCTGGATGTTTGGAAGGGGGTTTGGGATATGCAAAAATGAGAGGCTAAGATGGTAAGAAGGTAAGATGGAAGTCATCTGGCAAAAGCAGAGCTCACAAAAGGGCCAGCTGAGAAAGCTCTTGCTGCCTACAACTTCAACTGCACCCCTCAAAGCAGCAGCACACACGCTGCTCTCGGCACTTTCCTTCTCAGCTCTACGCACCATCCTAAGCCTTGCCTCTCCCACACTCAGGATCCAAAGACAACGGCACCAGGGACTGCTCACACACTAAAGGCACCAGGACAAAAGGCTCAGCAGCTTGGCCTTTGCATTCCCGCTGACAGCTCCACAGCTTGAACCCAGAGAACTGCCTGCTGCCAACAGCCTTTCCAATCACTCTGAGCACCTCATGACAAGGAGTGTGGGGAATGAATCTCCAGCAGCCTCCTGCCCCAGGCTGTCCCCCGGGAGCAGCCCTGCTCCAGGCCGTGACTGCCACCTGCACAGCCAAAGGACCCAGAGCCGGTGTTACACACCACGGCTGTGCCTGGCACAGAGACACCAGTGGCCACACAAGTGGCCATGGCACTGTCCACACACAGTCCCTGCTGCTGCTCCCCCAGCCGCTGGCACCAACTCCCAGCCACCCACTCCTAAAGCCACGGGGCCCACTGGGACACTGCGGGGGCTCGTGGAAGCCAGCGGCCATTGTGACACAGCGGGGCTGCACAGAGCCCACGGTGCTTTGTGACCCGTGGCTCCCAGGAGAGCCTTTGTGATGCTGGAGAACTACAAGGAAGCCTGGCTCCTCTGTGACACCACCACAGAAGCTCAGGGGAGTCCTGGAGACCGTGCTGATGCTATGGAACCTGATGCAACCCTGCCTCCTCTGTGACACCACCACAGAAGCTCAGGGGAGCCCTGGAGACCGTGCTGATGCTATGGAACCTGATGCAACCCTGCCTCCTCTGTGACACCACAGAACCTCTGGGAGCCCTGGAGACCGTGCTGATGCTATGGAACCTGATGCAACCCTGCCTCCTCTGTGACACCACAGAAGCTCAGGGAGCCCTGGAGACTGTGGTGATGCTATGGAACCTGATGCAACCCTGCCTCCACTGTGACACCACAGAACCTCTGGGAGCCCTGGAGACCGTGCTGATGCTATGGAACCTGATGCAACCCTGCCTCCACTGTGACACCACAGAAGCTCGGGGAGCTCTGCAGACCGTGGGGATGCTGGCGAAGCTGACGGAACCCTGGGCACCACAGTGACGCTATGGAACCTGGTGGAACCGAGGGGCCACAGTGACACTGTGGGGCCTTTTGGAAGCAACAGGACCCTGGTGGGAAGCCACGGGATGATTAATCCTGCACGAACCTGCTCCAGGTGGGCTCCTCTCTCCCGGCTTCCACAGGTGCTGCTAGGATCCCACTCCGGCACTGGCTTGGCACGGGCTCACGGCTTCCTTTGGCAATGGCTCTGCTCCAGGATGGCATGCTGCAGAGAATGCAGGTAGATTTTGTGCTCACTCCTGGCATGCAGCTGGACAATAAAGCCTGATCCAGCCCCCCCTCAGCATATGTCCGGCTCTGGCATTGGGGCGGGGCAACTTTGGGAGCAGCCCCAGCCCTGCTCCTTCTCCCGGCTGGGCACCCAGCTGCTGGGACACAGGTGTGTCCTGATGCCACCGTCTACTCCTTTGAGAAGGGGAGGACAGAGTGCATCAGGGAGTTTGGTGTGGCTTACATGCGGCAAGGAGAAGGTGCAGCCCCAAACTGGCTTTCACTTCTAGAACCTTTTGCTATTGCGGGAGCAGCTGCTGGAGCTTTTCAACCGAGCTGCAAGAGTGAAAAGTGTGATGGCATGTCTATCTGAGAAGGAAGGTTCGGTGCCGCAGCCTGTTGTGCACAATTTATATGCTGATAAGAGAAGGGGGTGCTTTTGGAACGTTTTCCTTCCTGACACTTCTGTCTCTGTGAGCTTTAGCTGCTTGGACTCAGGGATACCGAAGGTGTGTGAAAGTGACTGGGATGCGAGAATCATGTTGCACAGGGAACAGGGAAGGTCAGCAAATGTTTCCTGTCCTGGCACATCTCTCAGTCTGAACTGCAGCTGCAGATGCTTCACTTCCGCCAAGGACTCTGCCACCTTGAGAGAAGGATGCGCTCTATGGAGTTGAGAAAGAAAGTGCGTCTCACTAGCTTCTTTCCTCTACTTCATAGACAGCAAAGGGGCTATGAAAGGCAGCACTGGCTTTTTGTTCTAGGACTTCTTCTTTACAAGCAGCTGCTGGATGTTTGGAAGGGGGTTTGGGATATGCAAAAATGAGAGGCTAAGATGGTAAGAGGGTAAGATGGAAGTCATCTGGCAAAAGCAGAGCTCACAAAAGGGCCAGCTGAGAAAGCTCTTGCTGCCTACAACTTCAACTGCACCCCTCAAAGCAGCAGCACACACGCTGCTCTCGGCACTTTCCTTCTCAGCTCTACGCACCATCCTAAGCCTTGCCTCTCCCACACTCAGGATCCAAAGACAACGGCACCAGGGACTGCTCACACACTAAAGGCACCAGGACAAAAGGCTCACCAGCTTGGCCTTTGCATTCCCGCTGACAGCTCCACAGCTTGAACCCAGAGAACTGCACGCTGCCAACAGCCTTTCCAATCACTCTGAGCACCTCATGACAAGGAGCTGCAGCGTGTGGGGAATGAATCTCCAGCAGCCTCCTGCCCCAGGCTGTCCCCCGGGAGCAGCCCTGCTCCAGGCCGTGACTGCCACCTGCACAGCCAAAGGACCCGGAGCCGGTGTTACACACCACGGCTGTGCCTGGCACAGAGACACCAGTGGCCACACAAGTGGCCATGGCACTGTCCACACACAGTCCCTGCTGCTGCTCCCCCAGCCGCTGGCACCAACTCCCAGCCACCCACTCCTAAAGCCACGGGGCCCACTGGGACACTGCGGGGGCTCGTGGAAGCCAGCGGCCATTGTGACACAGCGGGGCTGCACAGAGCCCACGGTGCTTTGTGACCCGTGGCTCCCAGGAGAGCCTTTGTGATGCTGGGGAACTACAAGGAAGCCTGGCTCCTCTGTGACACCACCACAGAAGCTCAGGGGAGCCCTGGAGACCGTGCTGATGCTATTGAACCTGATGCAACCCTGCCTCCTCTGTGACACCACAGAAGCTCTTGGAGCCCTGGAGACCGTGCTGATGCTATGGAACCTGATGCCAACCCTGCCTCCTCTGTGACACCACAGAACCTCTGGGAGCCCTGGAGACCGTGCTGATGCTATGGAACCTGATGCAACCCTGCCTCCACTGTGACACCACAGAAGCTCAGGGAGCCCTGGAGACTGTGGTGATGCTATGGAACCTGATGCAACCCTGCCTCCACTGTGACACCACAGAACCTCTGGGAGCCCTGGAGACCGTGCTGATGCTATGGAACCTGATGCAACCCTGCCTCCACTGTGACACCACAGAAGCTCGGGGAGCTCTGCAGACCGTGGGGATGCTGGCGAAGCTGACGGAACCCTGGGCACCACAGTGACGCTATGGAACCTGGTGGAACCGAGGGGCCACAGTGACACTGTGGGGCCTTTTGGAAGCAACAGGACCCTGGTGGGAAGCCACGGGATGATTAATCCTGCACGAACCTGCTCCAGGTGGGCTCCTCTCTCCCGGCTTCCACAGGTGCTGCTAGGATCCCACTCCGGCACTGGCTTGGCACGGGCTCACGGCTTCCTTTGGCAATGGCTCTGCTCCAGGATGGCATGCTGCAGAGAATGCAGGTAGATTTTGTGCTCACTCCTGGCATGCAGCTGGACAATAAAGCCTGATCCAGCCCCCCCTCAGCATATGTCCGGCTCTGGCATTGGGGCGGGGCAACTTTGGGAGCAGCCCCAGCCCTGCTCCTGCTCCCGGCTGGGCACCCAGCTGCTGGGACACAGGTGTGTCCTGATGCCACCGTCTACTCCTTTGAGAAGGGGAGGACAGAGTGCATCAGGGAGTTTGGTGTGGCTTACATGCGGCAAGGAGAAGGTGCAGCCCCAAACTGGCTTTCACTTCTAGAACCTTTTGCTATTGCGGGAGCAGCTGCTGGAGCTTTTCAACCGAGCTGCAAGAGTGAAAAGTGTGATGGCATGTCTATCTGAGAAGGAAGGTTCGGTGCCGCAGCCTGTTGTGCACAATTTATATGCTGATAAGAGAAGGGGGTGCTTTTGCAACGTTTTCCTTCCTGACACTTCTGTCTCTGTGAGCTTTAGCTGCTTGGACTCAGGGATACCGAAGGTATGTGAAAGTGACTGGGATGCGAGAATCATGTTGCACAGGGAACAGGGAAGGTCAGCAAATGTTTCCTGTCGTGGCACATCTCTCAGTCTGAACTGCAGCTGCAGATGCTTCACTTCCGCCAAGGACTCTGCCACCTTGAGAGAAGGATGCGCTCTATGGAGTTGAGAAAGAAAGTGCGTCTCACTAGCTTCTTTCCTCTACTTCATAGACAGCAAAGGGGCTATGAAAGGCAGCACTGGCTTTTTGTTCTAGGACTTCTTCTTTACAAGCAGCTGCTGGATGTTTGGAAGGGGGTTTGGGATATGCAAAAATGAGAGGCTAAGATGGTAAGAGGGTAAGATGGAAGTCATCTGGCAAAAGCAGAGCTCACAAAAGGGCCAGCTGAGAAAGCTCTTGCTGCCTACAACTTCAACTGCACCCCTCAAAGCAGCAGCACACACGCTGCTCTCGGCACTTTCCTTCTCAGCTCTACGCACCATCCTAAGCCTTGCCTCTCCCACACTCAGGATCCAAAGACAACGGCACCAGGGACTGCTCACACACTAAAGGCACCAGGACAAAAGGCTCACCAGCTTGGCCTTTGCATTCCCGCTGACAGCTCCACAGCTTGAACCCAGAGAACTGCCTGCTGCCAACAGCCTTTCCAATCACTCTGAGCACCTCATGACAAGGAGTGTGGGGAATGAATCTCCAGCAGCCTCCTGCCCCAGGCTGTCCCCCGGGAGCAGCCCTGCTCCAGGCCGTGACTGCCACCTGCACAGCCAAAGGACCCAGAGCCGGTGTTACACACCACGGCTGTGCCTGGCACAGAGACACCAGTGGCCACACAAGTGGCCATGGCACTGTCCACACACAGTCCCTGCTGCTGCTCCCCCAGCCGCTGGCACCAACTCCCAGCCACCCACTCCTAAAGCCACGGGGCCCACTGGGACACTGCGGGGGCTCGTGGAAGCCAGCGGCCATTGTGACACAGCGGGGCTGCACAGAGCCCACGGTGCTTTGTGACCCGTGGCTCCCAGGAGAGCCTTTGTGATGCTGGGGAACTACAAGGAAGCCTGGCTCCTCTGTGACACCACCACAGAAGCTCAGGGGAGCCCTGGAGACCGTGGTGATGCTATTGAACCTGATGCAACCCTGCCTCCTCTGTGACACCACAGAAGCTCTTGGAGCCCTGGAGACCGTGCTGATGCTATGGAACCTGATGCCAACCCTGCCTCCTCTGTGACACCACAGAACCTCTGGGAGCCCTGGAGACCGTGCTGATGCTATGGAACCTGATGCAACCCTGCCTCCACTGTGACACCACAGAAGCTCAGGGAGCCCTGGAGACTGTGGTGATGCTATGGAACCTGATGCAACCCTGCCTCCACTGTGACACCACAGAACCTCTGGGAGCCCTGGAGACCGTGCTGATGCTATGGAACCTGATGCAACCCTGCCTCCACTGTGACACCACAGAAGCTCGGGGAGCTCTGCAGACCGTGGGGATGCTGGCGAAGCTGACGGAACCCTGGGCACCACAGTGACGCTATGGAACCTGGTGGAACCGAGGGGCCACAGTGACACTGTGGGGCCTTTTGGAAGCAACAGGACCCTGGTGGGAAGCCACGGGATGATTAATCCTGCACGAACCTGCTCCAGGTGGGCTCCTCTCTCCCGGCTTCCACAGGTGCTGCTAGGATCCCACTCCGGCACTGGCTTGGCACGGGCTCACGGCTTCCTTTGGCAATGGCTCTGCTCCAGGATGGCATGCTGCAGAGAATGCAGGTAGATTTTGTGCTCACTCCTGGCATGCAGCTGGACAATAAAGCCTGATCCAGCCCCCCCTCAGCATATGTCCGGCTCTGGCATTGGGGCGGGGCAACTTTGGGAGCAGCCCCAGCCCTGCTCCTGCTCCCGGCTGGGCACCCAGCTGCTGGGACACAGGTGTGTCCTGATGCCACCGTCTACTCCTTTGAGAAGGGGAGGACAGAGTGCATCAGGGAGTTTGGTGTGGCTTACATGCGGCAAGGAGAAGGTGCAGCCCCAAACTGGCTTTCACTTCTAGAACCTTTTGCTATTGCGGGAGCAGCTGCTGGAGCTTTTCAACCGAGCTGCAAGAGTGAAAAGTGTGATGGCATGTCTATCTGAGAAGGAAGGTTCGGTGCCGCAGCCTGTTGTGCACAATTTATATGCTGATAAGAGAAGGGGGTGCTTTTGGAACGTTTTCCTTCCTGACACTTCTGTCTCTGTGAGCTTTAGCTGCTTGGACTCAGGGATACCGAAGGTATGTGAAAGTGACTGGGATGCGAGAATCATGTTGCACAGGGAACAGGGAAGGTCAGCAAATGTTTCCTGTCCTGGCACATCTCTCAGTCTGAACTGCAGCTGCAGATGCTTCACTTCCGCCAAGGACTCTGCCACCTTGAGAGAAGGATGCGCTCTATGGAGTTGAGAAAGAAAGTGCGTCTCACTAGCTTCTTTCCTCTACTTCATAGACAGCAAAGGGGCTATGAAAGGCAGCACTGGCTTTTTGTTCTAGGACTTCTTCTTTACAAGCAGCTGCTGGATGTTTGGAAGGGGGTTTGGGATATGCAAAAATGAGAGGCTAAGATGGTAAGAGGGTAAGATGGAAGTCATCTGGCAAAAGCAGAGCTCACAAAAGGGCCAGCTGAGAAAGCTCTTGCTGCCTACAACTTCAACTGCACCCCTCAAAGCAGCAGCACACACGCTGCTCTCGGCACTTTCCTTCTCAGCTCTACGCACCATCCTAAGCCTTGCCTCTCCCACACTCAGGATCCAAAGACAACGGCACCAGGGACTGCTCACACACTAAAGGCACCAGGACAAAAGGCTCAGCAGCTTGGCCTTTGCATTCCCGCTGACAGCTCCACAGCTTGAACCCAGAGAACTGCCTGCTGCCAACAGCCTTTCCAATCACTCTGAGCACCTCATGACAAGGAGTGTGGGGAATGAATCTCCAGCAGCCTCCTGCCCCAGGCTGTCCCCCGGGAGCAGCCCTGCTCCAGGCCGTGACTGCCACCTGCACAGCCAAAGGACCCAGAGCCGGTGTTACACACCACGGCTGTGCCTGGCACAGAGACACCAGTGGCCACACAAGTGGCCATGGCACTGTCCACACACAGTCCCTGCTGCTGCTCCCCCAGCCGCTGGCACCAACTCCCAGCCACCCACTCCTAAAGCCACGGGGCCCACTGGGACACTGCGGGGGCTCGTGGAAGCCAGCGGCCATTGTGACACAGCGGGGCTGCACAGAGCCCACGGTGCTTTGTGACCCGTGGCTCCCAGGAGAGCCTTTGTGATGCTGGGGAACTACAAGGAAGCCTGGCTCCTCTGTGACACCACCACAGAAGCTCAGGGGAGCCCTGGAGACCGTGCTGATGCTATTGAACCTGATGCAACCCTGCCTCCTCTGTGACACCACAGAAGCTCTTGGAGCCCTGGAGACCGTGGTGATGCTATGGAACCTGATGCAACCCTGCCTCCTCTGTGACACCACAGAACCTCTGGGAGCCCTGGAGACCGTGCTGATGCTATGGAACCTGATGCAACCCTGCCTCCACTGTGACACCACAGAAGCTCAGGGAGCCCTGGAGACTGTGGTGATGCTATGGAACCTGATGCAACCCTGCCTCCACTGTGACACCACAGAACCTCTGGGAGCCCTGGAGACCGTGCTGATGCTATGGAACCTGATGCAACCCTGCCTCCACTGTGACACCACAGAAGCTCGGGGAGCTCTGCAGACCGTGGGGATGCTGGCGAAGCTGACGGAACCCTGGGCACCACAGTGACGCTATGGAACCTGGTGGAACCGAGGGGCCACAGTGACACTGTGGGGCCTTTTGGAAGCAACAGGACCCTGGTGGGAAGCCACGGGATGATTAATCCTGCACGAACCTGCTCCAGGTGGGCTCCTCTCTCCCGGCTTCCACAGGTGCTGCTAGGATCCCACTCCGGCACTGGCTTGGCACGGGCTCACGGCTTCCTTTGGCAATGGCTCTGCTCCAGGATGGCATGCTGCAGAGAATGCAGGTAGATTTTGTGCTCACTCCTGGCATGCAGCTGGACAATAAAGCCTGATCCAGCCCCCCCTCAGCATATGTCCGGCTCTGGCATTGGGGCGGGGCAACTTTGGGAGCAGCCCCAGCCCTGCTCCTGCTCCCGGCTGGGCACCCAGCTGCTGGGACACAGGTGTGTCCTGATGCCACCGTCTACTCCTTTGAGAAGGGGAGGACAGAGTGCATCAGGGAGTTTGGTGTGGCTTACATGCGGCAAGGAGAAGGTGCAGCCCCAAACTGGCTTTCACTTCTAGAACCTTTTGCTATTGCGGGAGCAGCTGCTGGAGCTTTTCAACCGAGCTGCAAGAGTGAAAAGTGTGATGGCATGTCTATCTGAGAAGGAAGGTTCGGTGCCGCAGCCTGTTGTGCACAATTTATATGCTGATAAGAGAAGGGGGTGCTTTTGGAACGTTTTCCTTCCTGACACTTCTGTCTCTGTGAGCTTTAGCTGCTTGGACTCAGGGATACCGAAGGTGTGTGAAAGTGACTGGGATGCGAGAATCATGTTGCACAGGGAACAGGGAAGGTCAGCAAATGTTTCCTGTCCTGGCACATCTCTCAGTCTGAACTGCAGCTGCAGATGCTTCACTTCCGCCAAGGACTCTGCCACCTTGAGAGAAGGATGCGCTCTATGGAGTTGAGAAAGAAAGTGCGTCTCACTAGCTTCTTTCCTCTACTTCATAGACAGCAAAGGGGCTATGAAAGGCAGCACTGGCTTTTTGTTCTAGGACTTCTTCTTTACAAGCAGCTGCTGGATGTTTGGAAGGGGGTTTGGGATATGCAAAAATGAGAGGCTAAGATGGTAAGAGGGTAAGATGGAAGTCATCTGGCAAAAGCAGAGCTCACAAAAGGGCCAGCTGAGAAAGCTCTTGCTGCCTACAACTTCAACTGCACCCCTCAAAGCAGCAGCACACACGCTGCTCTCGGCACTTTCCTTCTCAGCTCTACGCACCATCCTAAGCCTTGCCTCTCCCACACTCAGGATCCAAAGACAACGGCACCAGGGACTGCTCACACACTAAAGGCACCAGGACAAAAGGCTCACCAGCTTGGCCTTTGCATTCCCGCTGACAGCTCCACAGCTTGAACCCAGAGAACTGCACGCTGCCAACAGCCTTTCCAATCACTCTGAGCACCTCATGACAAGGAGCTGCAGCGTGTGGGGAATGAATCTCCAGCAGCCTCCTGCCCCAGGCTGTCCCCCGGGAGCAGCCCTGCTCCAGGCCGTGACTGCCACCTGCACAGCCAAAGGACCCAGAGCCGGTGTTACACACCACGGCTGTGCCTGGCACAGAGACACCAGTGGCCACACAAGTGGCCATGGCACTGTCCACACACAGTCCCTGCTGCTGCTCCCCCAGCCGCTGGCACCAACTCCCAGCCACCCACTCCTAAAGCCACGGGGCCCACTGGGACACTGCGGGGGCTCGTGGAAGCCAGCGGCCATTGTGACACAGCGGGGCTGCACAGAGCCCACGGTGCTTTGTGACCCGTGGCTCCCAGGAGAGCCTTTGTGATGCTGGGGAACTACAAGGAAGCCTGGCTCCTCTGTGACACCACCACAGAAGCTCAGGGGAGCCCTGGAGACCGTGCTGATGCTATTGAACCTGATGCAACCCTGCCTCCTCTGTGACACCACAGAAGCTCTTGGAGCCCTGGAGACCGTGCTGATGCTATGGAACCTGATGCCAACCCTGCCTCCTCTGTGACACCACAGAACCTCTGGGAGCCCTGGAGACCGTGCTGATGCTATGGAACCTGATGCAACCCTGCCTCCACTGTGACACCACAGAAGCTCAGGGAGCCCTGGAGACTGTGGTGATGCTATGGAACCTGATGCAACCCTGCCTCCACTGTGACACCACAGAACCTCTGGGAGCCCTGGAGACCGTGCTGATGCTATGGAACCTGATGCAACCCTGCCTCCACTGTGACACCACAGAAGCTCGGGGAGCTCTGCAGACCGTGGGGATGCTGGCGAAGCTGACGGAACCCTGGGCAGCACAGTGACGCTATGGAACCTGGTGGAACCGAGGGGCCACAGTGACACTGTGGGGCCTTTTGGAAGCAACAGGACCCTGGTGGGAAGCCACGGGATGATTAATCCTGCACGAACCTGCTCCAGGTGGGCTCCTCTCTCCCGGCTTCCACAGGTGCTGCTAGGATCCCACTCCGGCACTGGCTTGGCACGGGCTCACGGCTTCCTTTGGCAATGGCTCTGCTCCAGGATGGCATGCTGCAGAGAATGCAGGTAGATTTTGTGCTCACTCCTGGCATGCAGCTGGACAATAAAGCCTGATCCAGCCCCCCCTCAGCATATGTCCGGCTCTGGCATTGGGGCGGGGCAACTTTGGGAGCAGCCCCAGCCCTGCTCCTGCTCCCGGCTGGGCACCCAGCTGCTGGGACACAGGTGTGTCCTGATGCCACCGTCTACTCCTTTGAGAAGGGGAGGACAGAGTGCATCAGGGAGTTTGGTGTGGCTTACATGCGGCAAGGAGAAGGTGCAGCCCCAAACTGGCTTTCACTTCTAGAACCTTTTGCTATTGCGGGAGCAGCTGCTGGAGCTTTTCAACCGAGCTGCAAGAGTGAAAAGTGTGATGGCATGTCTATCTGAGAAGGAAGGTTCGGTGCCGCAGCCTGTTGTGCACAATTTATATGCTGATAAGAGAAGGGGGTGCTTTTGGAACGTTTTCCTTCCTGACACTTCTGTCTCTGTGAGCTTTAGCTGCTTGGACTCAGGGATACCGAAGGTATGTGAAAGTGACTGGGATGCGAGAATCATGTTGCACAGGGAACAGGGAAGGTCAGCAAATGTTTCCTGTCGTGGCACATCTCTCAGTCTGAACTGCAGCTGCAGATGCTTCACTTCCGCCAAGGACTCTGCCACCTTGAGAGAAGGATGCGCTCTATGGAGTTGAGAAAGAAAGTGCGTCTCACTAGCTTCTTTCCTCTACTTCATAGACAGCAAAGGGGCTATGAAAGGCAGCACTGGCTTTTTGTTCTAGGACTTCTTCTTTACAAGCAGCTGCTGGATGTTTGGAAGGGGGTTTGGGATATGCAAAAATGAGAGGCTAAGATGGTAAGAGGGTAAGATGGAAGTCATCTGGCAAAAGCAGAGCTCACAAAAGGGCCAGCTGAGAAAGCTCTTGCTGCCTACAACTTCAACTGCACCCCTCAAAGCAGCAGCACACACGCTGCTCTCGGCACTTTCCTTCTCAGCTCTACGCACCATCCTAAGCCTTGCCTCTCCCACACTCAGGATCCAAAGACAACGGCACCAGGGACTGCTCACACACTAAAGGCACCAGGACAAAAGGCTCACCAGCTTGGCCTTTGCATTCCCGCTGACAGCTCCACAGCTTGAACCCAGAGAACTGCCTGCTGCCAACAGCCTTTCCAATCACTCTGAGCACCTCATGACAAGGAGTGTGGGGAATGAATCTCCAGCAGCCTCCTGCCCCAGGCTGTCCCCCGGGAGCAGCCCTGCTCCAGGCCGTGACTGCCACCTGCACAGCCAAAGGACCCAGAGCCGGTGTTACACACCACGGCTGTGCCTGGCACAGAGACACCAGTGGCCACACAAGTGGCCATGGCACTGTCCACACACAGTCCCTGCTGCTGCTCCCCCAGCCGCTGGCACCAACTCCCAGCCACCCACTCCTAAAGCCACGGGGCCCACTGGGACACTGCGGGGGCTCGTGGAAGCCAGCGGCCATTGTGACACAGCGGGGCTGCACAGAGCCCACGGTGCTTTGTGACCCGTGGCTCCCAGGAGAGCCTTTGTGATGCTGGGGAACTACAAGGAAGCCTGGCTCCTCTGTGACACCACCACAGAAGCTCAGGGGAGCCCTGGAGACCGTGCTGATGCTATTGAACCTGATGCAACCCTGCCTCCTCTGTGACACCACAGAAGCTCTTGGAGCCCTGGAGACCGTGCTGATGCTATGGAACCTGATGCCAACCCTGCCTCCTCTGTGACACCACAGAACCTCTGGGAGCCCTGGAGACCGTGCTGATGCTATGGAACCTGATGCAACCCTGCCTCCACTGTGACACCACAGAAGCTCAGGGAGCCCTGGAGACTGTGGTGATGCTATGGAACCTGATGCAACCCTGCCTCCACTGTGACACCACAGAACCTCTGGGAGCCCTGGAGACCGTGCTGATGCTATGGAACCTGATGCAACCCTGCCTCCACTGTGACACCACAGAAGCTCGGGGAGCTCTGCAGACCGTGGGGATGCTGGCGAAGCTGACGGAACCCTGGGCACCACAGTGACGCTATGGAACCTGGTGGAACCGAGGGGCCACAGTGACACTGTGGGGCCTTTTGGAAGCAACAGGACCCTGGTGGGAAGCCACGGGATGATTAATCCTGCACGAACCTGCTCCAGGTGGGCTCCTCTCTCCCGGCTTCCACAGGTGCTGCTAGGATCCCACTCCGGCACTGGCTTGGCACGGGCTCACGGCTTCCTTTGGCAATGGCTCTGCTCCAGGATGGCATGCTGCAGAGAATGCAGGTAGATTTTGTGCTCACTCCTGGCATGCAGCTGGACAATAAAGCCTGATCCAGCCCCCCCTCAGCATATGTCCGGCTCTGGCATTGGGGCGGGGCAACTTTGGGAGCAGCCCCAGCCCTGCTCCTGCTCCCGGCTGGGCACCCAGCTGCTGGGACACAGGTGTGTCCTGATGCCACCGTCTACTCCTTTGAGAAGGGGAGGACAGAGTGCATCAGGGAGTTTGGTGTGGCTTACATGCGGCAAGGAGAAGGTGCAGCCCCAAACTGGCTTTCACTTCTAGAACCTTTTGCTATTGCGGGAGCAGCTGCTGGAGCTTTTCAACCGAGCTGCAAGAGTGAAAAGTGTGATGGCATGTCTATCTGAGAAGGAAGGTTCGGTGCCGCAGCCTGTTGTGCACAATTTATATGCTGATAAGAGAAGGGGGTGCTTTTGGAACGTTTTCCTTCCTGACACTTCTGTCTCTGTGAGCTTTAGCTGCTTGGACTCAGGGATACCGAAGGTATGTGAAAGTGACTGGGATGCGAGAATC
The DNA here is from genome assembly GCF_041296385.1 of Aphelocoma coerulescens. Taxonomy (NCBI): domain Eukaryota; kingdom Metazoa; phylum Chordata; class Aves; order Passeriformes; family Corvidae; genus Aphelocoma; species Aphelocoma coerulescens. The sequence goes on along the minus strand of NW_027183981.1, from coordinate 366,183 downwards.
ATGTTGCACAGGGAACAGGGAAGGTCAGCAAATGTTTCCTGTCCTGGCACATCTCTCAGTCTGAACTGCAGCTGCAGATGCTTCACTTCCGCCAAGGACTCTGCCACCTTGAGAGAAGGATGCGCTCTATGGAGTTGAGAAAGAAAGTGCGTCTCACTAGCTTCTTTCCTCTACTTCATAGACAGCAAAGGGGCTATGAAAGGCAGCACTGGCTTTTTGTTCTAGGACTTCTTCTTTACAAGCAGCTGCTGGATGTTTGGAAGGGGGTTTGGGATATGCAAAAATGAGAGGCTAAGATGGTAAGAGGGTAAGATGGAAGTCATCTGGCAAAAGCAGAGCTCACAAAAGGGCCAGCTGAGAAAGCTCTTGCTGCCTACAACTTCAACTGCACCCCTCAAAGCAGCAGCACACACGCTGCTCTCGGCACTTTCCTTCTCAGCTCTACGCACCATCCTAAGCCTTGCCTCTCCCACACTCAGGATCCAAAGACAACGGCACCAGGGACTGCTCACACACTAAAGGCACCAGGACAAAAGGCTCAGCAGCTTGGCCTTTGCATTCCCGCTGACAGCTCCACAGCTTGAACCCAGAGAACTGCCTGCTGCCAACAGCCTTTCCAATCACTCTGAGCACCTCATGACAAGGAGTGTGGGGAATGAATCTCCAGCAGCCTCCTGCCCCAGGCTGTCCCCCGGGAGCAGCCCTGCTCCAGGCCGTGACTGCCACCTGCACAGCCAAAGGACCCAGAGCCGGTGTTACACACCACGGCTGTGCCTGGCACAGAGACACCAGTGGCCACACAAGTGGCCATGGCACTGTCCACACACAGTCCCTGCTGCTGCTCCCCCAGCCGCTGGCACCAACTCCCAGCCACCCACTCCTAAAGCCACGGGGCCCACTGGGACACTGCGGGGGCTCGTGGAAGCCAGCGGCCATTGTGACACAGCGGGGCTGCACAGAGCCCACGGTGCTTTGTGACCCGTGGCTCCCAGGAGAGCCTTTGTGATGCTGGGGAACTACAAGGAAGCCTGGCTCCTCTGTGACACCACCACAGAAGCTCAGGGGAGCCCTGGAGACCGTGCTGATGCTATTGAACCTGATGCAACCCTGCCTCCTCTGTGACACCACAGAAGCTCTTGGAGCCCTGGAGACCGTGGTGATGCTATGGAACCTGATGCAACCCTGCCTCCTCTGTGACACCACAGAACCTCTGGGAGCCCTGGAGACCGTGCTGATGCTATGGAACCTGATGCAACCCTGCCTCCACTGTGACACCACAGAAGCTCAGGGAGCCCTGGAGACTGTGGTGATGCTATGGAACCTGATGCAACCCTGCCTCCACTGTGACACCACAGAACCTCTGGGAGCCCTGGAGACCGTGCTGATGCTATGGAACCTGATGCAACCCTGCCTCCACTGTGACACCACAGAAGCTCGGGGAGCTCTGCAGACCGTGGGGATGCTGGCGAAGCTGACGGAACCCTGGGCAGCACAGTGACGCTATGGAACCTGGTGGAACCGAGGGGCCACAGTGACACTGTGGGGCCTTTTGGAAGCAACAGGACCCTGGTGGGAAGCCACGGGATGATTAATCCTGCACGAACCTGCTCCAGGTGGGCTCCTCTCTCCCGGCTTCCACAGGTGCTGCTAGGATCCCACTCCGGCACTGGCTTGGCACGGGCTCACGGCTTCCTTTGGCAATGGCTCTGCTCCAGGATGGCATGCTGCAGAGAATGCAGGTAGATTTTGTGCTCACTCCTGGCATGCAGCTGGACAATAAAGCCTGATCCAGCCCCCCCTCAGCATATGTCCGGCTCTGGCATTGGGGCGGGGCAACTTTGGGAGCAGCCCCAGCCCTGCTCCTGCTCCCGGCTGGGCACCCAGCTGCTGGGACACAGGTGTGTCCTGATGCCACCGTCTACTCCTTTGAGAAGGGGAGGACAGAGTGCATCAGGGAGTTTGGTGTGGCTTACATGCGGCAAGGAGAAGGTGCAGCCCCAAACTGGCTTTCACTTCTAGAACCTTTTGCTATTGCGGGAGCAGCTGCTGGAGCTTTTCAACCGAGCTGCAAGAGTGAAAAGTGTGATGGCATGTCTATCTGAGAAGGAAGGTTCGGTGCCGCAGCCTGTTGTGCACAATTTATATGCTGATAAGAGAAGGGGGTGCTTTTGGAACGTTTTCCTTCCTGACACTTCTGTCTCTGTGAGCTTTAGCTGCTTGGACTCAGGGATACCGAAGGTATGTGAAAGTGACTGGGATGCGAGAATCATGTTGCACAGGGAACAGGGAAGGTCAGCAAATGTTTCCTGTCCTGGCACATCTCTCAGTCTGAACTGCAGCTGCAGATGCTTCACTTCCGCCAAGGACTCTGCCACCTTGAGAGAAGGATGCGCTCTATGGAGTTGAGAAAGAAAGTGCGTCTCACTAGCTTCTTTCCTCTACTTCATAGACAGCAAAGGGGCTATGAAAGGCAGCACTGGCTTTTTGTTCTAGGACTTCTTCTTTACAAGCAGCTGCTGGATGTTTGGAAGGGGGTTTGGGATATGCAAAAATGAGAGGCTAAGATGGTAAGAGGGTAAGATGGAAGTCATCTGGCAAAAGCAGAGCTCACAAAAGGGCCAGCTGAGAAAGCTCTTGCTGCCTACAACTTCAACTGCACCCCTCAAAGCAGCAGCACACACGCTGCTCTCGGCACTTTCCTTCTCAGCTCTACGCACCATCCTAAGCCTTGCCTCTCCCACACTCAGGATCCAAAGACAACGGCACCAGGGACTGCTCACACACTAAAGGCACCAGGACAAAAGGCTCAGCAGCTTGGCCTTTGCATTCCCGCTGACAGCTCCACAGCTTGAACCCAGAGAACTGCCTGCTGCCAACAGCCTTTCCAATCACTCTGAGCACCTCATGACAAGGAGTGTGGGGAATGAATCTCCAGCAGCCTCCTGCCCCAGGCTGTCCCCCGGGAGCAGCCCTGCTCCAGGCCGTGACTGCCACCTGCACAGCCAAAGGACCCAGAGCCGGTGTTACACACCACGGCTGTGCCTGGCACAGAGACACCAGTGGCCACACAAGTGGCCATGGCACTGTCCACACACAGTCCCTGCTGCTGCTCCCCCAGCCGCTGGCACCAACTCCCAGCCACCCACTCCTAAAGCCACGGGGCCCACTGGGACACTGCGGGGGCTCGTGGAAGCCAGCGGCCATTGTGACACAGCGGGGCTGCACAGAGCCCACGGTGCTTTGTGACCCGTGGCTCCCAGGAGAGCCTTTGTGATGCTGGGGAACTACAAGGAAGCCTGGCTCCTCTGTGACACCACCACAGAAGCTCAGGGGAGCCCTGGAGACCGTGCTGATGCTATTGAACCTGATGCAACCCTGCCTCCTCTGTGACACCACAGAAGCTCTTGGAGCCCTGGAGACCGTGGTGATGCTATGGAACCTGATGCAACCCTGCCTCCTCTGTGACACCACAGAACCTCTGGGAGCCCTGGAGACCGTGCTGATGCTATGGAACCTGATGCAACCCTGCCTCCACTGTGACACCACAGAAGCTCAGGGAGCCCTGGAGACTGTGGTGATGCTATGGAACCTGATGCAACCCTGCCTCCACTGTGACACCACAGAACCTCTGGGAGCCCTGGAGACCGTGCTGATGCTATGGAACCTGATGCAACCCTGCCTCCACTGTGACACCACAGAAGCTCGGGGAGCTCTGCAGACCGTGGGGATGCTGGCGAAGCTGACGGAACCCTGGGCAGCACAGTGACGCTATGGAACCTGGTGGAACCGAGGGGCCACAGTGACACTGTGGGGCCTTTTGGAAGCAACAGGACCCTGGTGGGAAGCCACGGGATGATTAATCCTGCACGAACCTGCTCCAGGTGGGCTCCTCTCTCCCGGCTTCCACAGGTGCTGCTAGGATCCCACTCCGGCACTGGCTTGGCACGGGCTCACGGCTTCCTTTGGCAATGGCTCTGCTCCAGGATGGCATGCTGCAGAGAATGCAGGTAGATTTTGTGCTCACTCCTGGCATGCAGCTGGACAATAAAGCCTGATCCAGCCCCCCCTCAGCATATGTCCGGCTCTGGCATTGGGGCGGGGCAACTTTGGGAGCAGCCCCAGCCCTGCTCCTGCTCCCGGCTGGGCACCCAGCTGCTGGGACACAGGTGTGTCCTGATGCCACCGTCTACTCCTTTGAGAAGGGGAGGACAGAGTGCATCAGGGAGTTTGGTGTGGCTTACATGCGGCAAGGAGAAGGTGCAGCCCCAAACTGGCTTTCACTTCTAGAACCTTTTGCTATTGCGGGAGCAGCTGCTGGAGCTTTTCAACCGAGCTGCAAGAGTGAAAAGTGTGATGGCATGTCTATCTGAGAAGGAAGGTTCGGTGCCGCAGCCTGTTGTGCACAATTTATATGCTGATAAGAGAAGGGGGTGCTTTTGCAACGTTTTCCTTCCTGACACTTCTGTCTCTGTGAGCTTTAGCTGCTTGGACTCAGGGATACCGAAGGTATGTGAAAGTGACTGGGATGCGAGAATCATGTTGCACAGGGAACAGGGAAGGTCAGCAAATGTTTCCTGTCCTGGCACATCTCTCAGTCTGAACTGCAGCTGCAGATGCTTCACTTCCGCCAAGGACTCTGCCACCTTGAGAGAAGGATGCGCTCTATGGAGTTGAGAAAGAAAGTGCGTCTCACTAGCTTCTTTCCTCTACTTCATAGACAGCAAAGGGGCTATGAAAGGCAGCACTGGCTTTTTGTTCTAGGACTTCTTCTTTACAAGCAGCTGCTGGATGTTTGGAAGGGGGTTTGGGATATGCAAAAATGAGAGGCTAAGATGGTAAGAGGGTAAGATGGAAGTCATCTGGCAAAAGCAGAGCTCACAAAAGGGCCAGCTGAGAAAGCTCTTGCTGCCTACAACTTCAACTGCACCCCTCAAAGCAGCAGCACACACGCTGCTCTCGGCACTTTCCTTCTCAGCTCTACGCACCATCCTAAGCCTTGCCTCTCCCACACTCAGGATCCAAAGACAACGGCACCAGGGACTGCTCACACACTAAAGGCACCAGGACAAAAGGCTCACCAGCTTGGCCTTTGCATTCCCGCTGACAGCTCCACAGCTTGAACCCAGAGAACTGCCTGCTGCCAACAGCCTTTCCAATCACTCTGAGCACCTCATGACAAGGAGTGTGGGGAATGAATCTCCAGCAGCCTCCTGCCCCAGGCTGTCCCCCGGGAGCAGCCCTGCTCCAGGCCGTGACTGCCACCTGCACAGCCAAAGGACCCAGAGCCGGTGTTACACACCACGGCTGTGCCTGGCACAGAGACACCAGTGGCCACACAAGTGGCCATGGCACTGTCCACACACAGTCCCTGCTGCTGCTCCCCCAGCCGCTGGCACCAACTCCCAGCCACCCACTCCTAAAGCCACGGGGCCCACTGGGACACTGCGGGGGCTCGTGGAAGCCAGCGGCCATTGTGACACAGCGGGGCTGCACAGAGCCCACGGTGCTTTGTGACCCGTGGCTCCCAGGAGAGCCTTTGTGATCCTGGGGAACTACAAGGAAGCCTGGCTCCTCTGTGACACCACCACAGAAGCTCAGGGGAGCCCTGGAGACCGTGCTGATGCTATTGAACCTGATGCAACCCTGCCTCCTCTGTGACACCACAGAAGCTCTTGGAGCCCTGGAGACCGTGCTGATGCTATGGAACCTGATGCAACCCTGCCTCCACTGTGACACCACAGAAGCTCAGGGAGCCCTGGAGACTGTGGTGATGCTATGGAACCTGATGCAACCCTGCCTCCACTGTGACACCACAGAACCTCTGGGAGCCCTGGAGACCGTGCTGATGCTATGGAACCTGATGCAACCCTGCCTCCACTGTGACACCACAGAAGCTCGGGGAGCTCTGCAGACCGTGGGGATGCTGGCGAAGCTGACGGAACCCTGGGCACCACAGTGACGCTATGGAACCTGGTGGAACCGAGGGGCCACAGTGACACTGTGGGGCCTTTTGGAAGCAACAGGACCCTGGTGGGAAGCCACGGGATGATTAATCCTGCACGAACCTGCTCCAGGTGGGCTCCTCTCTCCCGGCTTCCACAGGTGCTGCTAGGATCCCACTCCAGCACTGGCTTGGCACGGGCTCACGGCTTCCTTTGGCAATGGCTCTGCTCCAGGATGGCATGCTGCAGAGAATGCAGGTAGATTTTGTGCTCACTCCTGGCATGCAGCTGGACAATAAAGCCTGATCCAGCCCCCCCTCAGCATATGTCCGGCTCTGGCATTGGGGCGGGGCAACTTTGGGAGCAGCCCCAGCCCTGCTCCTGCTCCCGGCTGGGCACCCAGCTGCTGGGACACAGGTGTGTCCTGATGCCACCGTCTACTCCTTTGAGAAGGGGAGGACAGAGTGCATCAGGGAGTTTGGTGTGGCTTACATGCGGCAAGGAGAAGGTGCAGCCCCAAACTGGCTTTCACTTCTAGAACCTTTTGCTATTGCGGGAGCAGCTGCTGGAGCTTTTCAACCGAGCTGCAAGAGTGAAAAGTGTGATGGCATGTCTATCTGAGAAGGAAGGTTCGGTGCCGCAGCCTGTTGTGCACAATTTATATGCTGATAACAGAAGGGGGTGCTTTTGGAACGTTTTCCTTCCTGACACTTCTGTCTCTGTGAGCTTTAGCTGCTTGGACTCAGGGATACCGAAGGTATGTGAAAGTGACTGGGATGCGAGAATCATGTTGCACAGGGAACAGGGAAGGTCAGCAAATGTTTCCTGTCCTGGCACATCTCTCAGTCTGAACTGCAGCTGCAGATGCTTCACTTCCGCCAAGGACTCTGCCACCTTGAGAGAAGGATGCGCTCTATGGAGTTGAGAAAGAAAGTGCGTCTCACTAGCTTCTTTCCTCTACTTCATAGACAGCAAAGGGGCTATGAAAGGCAGCACTGGCTTTTTGTTCTAGGACTTCTTCTTTACAAGCAGCTGCTGGATGTTTGGAAGGGGGTTTGGGATATGCAAAAATGAGAGGCTAAGATGGTAAGAGGGTAAGATGGAAGTCATCTGGCAAAAGCAGAGCTCACAAAAGGGCCAGCTGAGAAAGCTCTTGCTGCCTACAACTTCAACTGCACCCCTCAAAGCAGCAGCACACACGCTGCTCTCGGCACTTTCCTTCTCAGCTCTACGCACCATCCTAAGCCTTGCCTCTCCCACACTCAGGATCCAAAGACAACGGCACCAGGGACTGCTCACACACTAAAGGCACCAGGACAAAAGGCTCACCAGCTTGGCCTTTGCATTCCCGCTGACAGCTCCACAGCTTGAACCCAGAGAACTGCCTGCTGCCAACAGCCTTTCCAATCACTCTGAGCACCTCATGACAAGGAGTGTGGGGAATGAATCTCCAGCAGCCTCCTGCCCCAGGCTGTCCCCCGGGAGCAGCCCTGCTCCAGGCCGTGACTGCCACCTGCACAGCCAAAGGACCCAGAGCCGGTGTTACACACCACGGCTGTGCCTGGCACAGAGACACCAGTGGCCACACAAGTGGCCATGGCACTGTCCACACACAGTCCCTGCTGCTGCTCCCCCAGCCGCTGGCACCAACTCCCAGCCACCCACTCCTAAAGCCACGGGGCCCACTGGGACACTGCGGGGGCTCAAGGAAGCCAGCGGCCATTGTGACACAGCGGGGCTGCACAGAGCCCACGGTGCTTTGTGACCCGTGGCTCCCAGGAGAGCCTTTGTGATCCTGGGGAACTACAAGGAAGCCTGGCTCCTCTGTGACACCACCACAGAAGCTCAGGGGAGCCCTGGAGACCGTGCTGATGCTATTGAACCTGATGCAACCCTGCCTCCTCTGTGACACCACAGAAGCTCTTGGAGCCCTGGAGACCGTGGTGATGCTATGGAACCTGATGCAACCCTGCCTCCTCTGTGACACCACAGAACCTCTGGGAGCCCTGGAGACCGTGCTGATGCTATGGAACCTGATGCAACCCTGCCTCCACTGTGACACCACAGAAGCTCAGGGAGCCCTGGAGACTGTGGTGATGCTATGGAACCTGATGCAACCCTGCCTCCACTGTGACACCACAGAACCTCTGGGAGCCCTGGAGACCGTGCTGATGCTATGGAACCTGATGCAACCCTGCCTCCACTGTGACACCACAGAAGCTCGGGGAGCTCTGCAGACCGTGGGGATGCTGGCGAAGCTGACGGAACCCTGGGCACCACAGTGACGCTATGGAACCTGGTGGAACCGAGGGGCCACAGTGACACTGTGGGGCCTTTTGGAAGCAACAGGACCCTGGTGGGAAGCCACGGGATGATTAATCCTGCACGAACCTGCTCCAGGTGGGCTCCTCTCTCCCGGCTTCCACAGGTGCTGCTAGGATCCCACTCCGGCACTGGCTTGGCACGGGCTCACGGCTTCCTTTGGCAATGGCTCTGCTCCAGGATGGCATGCTGCAGAGAATGCAGGTAGATTTTGTGCTCACTCCTGGCATGCAGCTGGACAATAAAGCCTGATCCAGCCCCCCCTCAGCATATGTCCGGCTCTGGCATTGGGGCGGGGCAACTTTGGGAGCAGCCCCAGCCCTGCTCCTGCTCCCGGCTGGGCACCCAGCTGCTGGGACACAGGTGTGTCCTGATGCCACCGTCTACTCCTTTGAGAAGGGGAGGACAGAGTGCATCAGGGAGTTTGGTGTGGCTTACATGCGGCAAGGAGAAGGTGCAGCCCCAAACTGGCTTTCACTTCTAGAACCTTTTGCTATTGCGGGAGCAGCTGCTGGAGCTTTTCAACCGAGCTGCAAGAGTGAAAAGTGTGATGGCATGTCTATCTGAGAAGGAAGGTTCGGTGCCGCAGCCTGTTGTGCACAATTTATATGCTGATAACAGAAGGGGGTGCTTTTGGAACGTTTTCCTTCCTGACACTTCTGTCTCTGTGAGCTTTAGCTGCTTGGACTCAGGGATACCGAAGGTATGTGAAAGTGACTGGGATGCGAGAATCATGTTGCACAGGGAACAGGGAAGGTCAGCAAATGTTTCCTGTCCTGGCACATCTCTCAGTCTGAACTGCAGCTGCAGATGCTTCACTTCCGCCAAGGACTCTGCCACCTTGAGAGAAGGATGCGCTCTATGGAGTTGAGAAAGAAAGTGCGTCTCACTAGCTTCTTTCCTCTACTTCATAGACAGCAAAGGGGCTATGAAAGGCAGCACTGGCTTTTTGTTCTAGGACTTCTTCTTTACAAGCAGCTGCTGGATGTTTGGAAGGGGGTTTGGGATATGCAAAAATGAGAGGCTAAGATGGTAAGAAGGTAAGATGGAAGTCATCTGGCAAAAGCAGAGCTCACAAAAGGGCCAGCTGAGAAAGCTCTTGCTGCCTACAACTTCAACTGCACCCCTCAAAGCAGCAGCACACACGCTGCTCTCGGCACTTTCCTTCTCAGCTCTACGCACCATCCTAAGCCTTGCCTCTCCCACACTCAGGATCCAAAGACAACGGCACCAGGGACTGCTCACACACTAAAGGCACCAGGACAAAAGGCTCACCAGCTTGGCCTTTGCATTCCCGCTGACAGCTCCACAGCTTGAACCCAGAGAACTGCCTGCTGCCAACAGCCTTTCCAATCACTCTGAGCACCTCATGACAAGGAGTGTGGGGAATGAATCTCCAGCAGCCTCCTGCCCCAGGCTGTCCCCCGGGAGCAGCCCTGCTCCAGGCCGTGACTGCCACCTGCACAGCCAAAGGACCCGGAGCCGGTGTTACACACCACGGCTGTGCCTGGCACAGAGACACCAGTGGCCACACAAGTGGCCATGGCACTGTCCACACACAGTCCCTGCTGCTGCTCCCCCAGCCGCTGGCACCAACTCCCAGCCACCCACTCCTAAAGCCACGGGGCCCACTGGGACACTGCGGGGGCTCGTGGAAGCCAGCGGCCATTGTGACACAGCGGGGCTGCACAGAGCCCACGGTGCTTTGTGACCCGTGGCTCCCAGGAGAGCCTTTGTGATGCTGGAGAACTACAAGGAAGCCTGGCTCCTCTGTGACACCACCACAGAAGCTCAGGGGAGTCCTGGAGACCGTGCTGATGCTATGGAACCTGATGCAACCCTGCCTCCTCTGTGACACCACCACAGAAGCTCAGGGGAGCCCTGGAGACCGTGGTGATGCTATGGAACCTGATGCAACCCTGCCTCCTCTGTGACACCACAGAACCTCTGGGAGCCCTGGAGACCGTGCTGATGCTATGGAACCTGATGCAACCCTGCCTCCTCTGTGACACCACAGAAGCTCAGGGAGCCCTGGAGACTGTGGTGATGCTATGGAACCTGATGCAACCCTGCCTCCACTGTGACACCACAGAACCTCTGGGAGCCCTGGAGACCGTGCTGATGCTATGGAACCTGATGCAACCCTGCCTCCACTGTGACACCACAGAAGCTCGGGGAGCTCTGCAGACCGTGGGGATGCTGGCGAAGCTGACGGAACCCTGGGCACCACAGTGACGCTATGGAACCTGGTGGAACCGAGGGGCCACAGTGACACTGTGGGGCCTTTTGGAAGCAACAGGACCCTGGTGGGAAGCCACGGGATGATTAATCCTGCACGAACCTGCTCCAGGTGGGCTCCTCTCTCCCGGCTTCCACAGGTGCTGCTAGGATCCCACTCCGGCACTGGCTTGGCACGGGCTCACGGCTTCCTTTGGCAATGGCTCTGCTCCAGGATGGCATGCTGCAGAGAATGCAGGTAGATTTTGTGCTCACTCCTGGCATGCAGCTGGACAATAAAGCCTGATCCAGCCCCCCCTCAGCATATGTCCGGCTCTGGCATTGGGGCGGGGCAACTTTGGGAGCAGCCCCAGCCCTGCTCCTTCTCCCGGCTGGGCACCCAGCTGCTGGGACACAGGTGTGTCCTGATGCCACCGTCTACTCCTTTGAGAAGGGGAGGACAGAGTGCATCAGGGAGTTTGGTGTGGCTTACATGCGGCAAGGAGAAGGTGCAGCCCCAAACTGGCTTTCACTTCTAGAACCTTTTGCTATTGCGGGAGCAGCTGCTGGAGCTTTTCAACCGAGCTGCAAGAGTGAAAAGTGTGATGGCATGTCTATCTGAGAAGGAAGGTTCGGTGCCGCAGCCTGTTGTGCACAATTTATATGCTGATAAGAGAAGGGGGTGCTTTTGGAACGTTTTCCTTCCTGACACTTCTGTCTCTGTGAGCTTTAGCTGCTTGGACTCAGGGATACCGAAGGTGTGTGAAAGTGACTGGGATGCGAGAATCATGTTGCACAGGGAACAGGGAAGGTCAGCAAATGTTTCCTGTCCTGGCACATCTCTCAGTCTGAACTGCAGCTGCAGATGCTTCACTTCCGCCAAGGACTCTGCCACCTTGAGAGAAGGATGCGCTCTATGGAGTTGAGAAAGAAAGTGCGTCTCACTAGCTTCTTTCCTCTACTTCATAGACAGCAAAGGGGCTATGAAAGGCAGCACTGGCTTTTTGTTCTAGGACTTCTTCTTTACAAGCAGCTGCTGGATGTTTGGAAGGGGGTTTGGGATATGCAAAAATGAGAGGCTAAGATGGTAAGAGGGTAAGATGGAAGTCATCTGGCAAAAGCAGAGCTCACAAAAGGGCCAGCTGAGAAAGCTCTTGCTGCCTACAACTTCAACTGCACCCCTCAAAGCAGCAGCACACACGCTGCTCTCGGCACTTTCCTTCTCAGCTCTACGCACCATCCTAAGCCTTGCCTCTCCCACACTCAGGATCCAAAGACAACGGCACCAGGGACTGCTCACACACTAAAGGCACCAGGACAAAAGGCTCACCAGCTTGGCCTTTGCATTCCCGCTGACAGCTCCACAGCTTGAACCCAGAGAACTGCACGCTGGCAACAGCCTTTCCAATCACTCTGAGCACCTCATGACAAGGAGCTGCAGCGTGTGGGGAATGAATCTCCAGCAGCCTCCTGCCCCAGGCTGTCCCCCGGGAGCAGCCCTGCTCCAGGCCGTGACTGCCACCTGCACAGCCAAAGGACCCGGAGCCGGTGTTACACACCACGGCTGTGCCTGGCACAGAGACACCAGTGGCCACACAAGTGGCCATGGCACTGTCCACACACAGTCCCTGCTGCTGCTCCCCCAGCCGCTGGCACCAACTCCCAGCCACCCACTCCTAAAGCCACGGGGCCCACTGGGACACTGCGGGGGCTCGTGGAAGCCAGCGGCCATTGTGACACAGCGGGGCTGCACAGAGCCCACGGTGCTTTGTGACCCGTGGCTCCCAGGAGAGCCTTTGTGATGCTGGGGAACTACAAGGAAGCCTGGCTCCTCTGTGACACCACCACAGAAGCTCAGGGGAGTCCTGGAGACCGTGCTGATGCTATGGAACCTGATGCAACCCTGCCTCCTCTGTGACACCACCACAGAAGCTCAGGGGAGCCCTGGAGACCGTGGTGATGCTATGGAACCTGATGCAACCCTGCCTCCTCTGTGACACCACAGAACCTCTGGGAGCCCTGGAGACCGTGCTGATGCTATGGAACCTGATGCAACCCTGCCTCCTCTGTGACACCACAGAAGCTCAGGGAGCCCTGGAGACTGTGGTGATGCTATGGAACCTGATGCAACCCTGCCTCCACTGTGACACCACAGAACCTCTGGGAGCCCTGGAGACCGTGCTGATGCTATGGAACCTGATGCAACCCTGCCTCCACTGTGACACCACAGAAGCTCGGGGAGCTCTGCAGACCGTGGGGATGCTGGCGAAGCTGACGGAACCCTGGGCACCACAGTGACGCTATGGAACCTGGTGGAACCGAGGGGCCACAGTGACACTGTGGGGCCTTTTGGAAGCAACAGGACCCTGGTGGGAAGCCACGGGATGATTAATCCTGCACGAACCTGCTCCAGGTGGGCTCCTCTCTCCCGGCTTCCACAGGTGCTGCTAGGATCCCACTCCGGCACTGGCTTGGCACGGGCTCACGGCTTCCTTTGGCAATGGCTCTGCTCCAGGATGGCATGCTGCAGAGAATGCAGGTAGATTTTGTGCTCACTCCTGGCATGCAGCTGGACAATAAAGCCTGATCCAGCCCCCCCTCAGCATATGTCCGGCTCTGGCATTGGGGCGGGGCAACTTTGGGAGCAGCCCCAGCCCTGCTCCTTCTCCCGGCTGGGCACCCAGCTGCTGGGACACAGGTGTGTCCTGATGCCACCGTCTACTCCTTTGAGAAGGGGAGGACAGAGTGCATCAGGGAGTTTGGTGTGGCTTACATGCGGCAAGGAGAAGGTGCAGCCCCAAACTGGCTTTCACTTCTAGAACCTTTTGCTATTGCGGGAGCAGCTGCTGGAGCTTTTCAACCGAGCTGCAAGAGTGAAAAGTGTGATGGCATGTCTATCTGAGAAGGAAGGTTCGGTGCCGCAGCCTGTTGTGCACAATTTATATGCTGATAAGAGAAGGGGGTGCTTTTGGAACGTTTTCCTTCCTGACACTTCTGTCTCTGTGAGCTTTAGCTGCTTGGACTCAGGGATACCGAAGGTGTGTGAAAGTGACTGGGATGCGAGAATCATGTTGCACAGGGAACAGGGAAGGTCAGCAAATGTTTCCTGTCCTGGCACATCTCTCAGTCTGAACTGCAGCTGCAGATGCTTCACTTCCGCCAAGGACTCTGCCACCTTGAGAGAAGGATGCGCTCTATGGAGTTGAGAAAGAAAGTGCGTCTCACTAGCTTCTTTCCTCTACTTCATAGACAGCAAAGGGGCTATGAAAGGCAGCACTGGCTTTTTGTTCTAGGACTTCTTCTTTACAAGCAGCTGCTGGATGTTTGGAAGGGGGTTTGGGATATGCAAAAATGAGAGGCTAAGATGGTAAGAGGGTAAGATGGAAGTCATCTGGCAAAAGCAGAGCTCACAAAAGGGCCAGCTGAGAAAGCTCTTGCTGCCTACAACTTCAACTGCACCCCTCAAAGCAGCAGCACACACGCTGCTCTCGGCACTTTCCTTCTCAGCTCTACGCACCATCCTAAGCCTTGCCTCTCCCACACTCAGGATCCAAAGACAACGGCACCAGGGACTGCTCACACACTAAAGGCACCAGGACAAAAGGCTCACCAGCTTGGCCTTTGCATTCCCGCTGACAGCTCCACAGCTTGAACCCAGAGAACTGCACGCTGGCAACAGCCTTTCCAATCACTCTGAGCACCTCATGACAAGGAGCTGCAGCGTGTGGGGAATGAATCTCCAGCAGCCTCCTGCCCCAGGCTGTCCCCCGGGAGCAGCCCTGCTCCAGGCCGTGACTGCCACCTGCACAGCCAAAGGACCCGGAGCCGGTGTTACACACCACGGCTGTGCCTGGCACAGAGACACCAGTGGCCACACAAGTGGCCATGGCACTGTCCACACACAGTCCCTGCTGCTGCTCCCCCAGCCGCTGGCACCAACTCCCAGCCACCCACTCCTAAAGCCACGGGGCCCACTGGGACACTGCGGGGGCTCGTGGAAGCCAGCGGCCATTGTGACACAGCGGGGCTGCACAGAGCCCACGGTGCTTTGTGACCCGTGGCTCCCAGGAGAGCCTTTGTGATGCTGGGGAACTACAAGGAAGCCTGGCTCCTCTGTGACACCACCACAGAAGCTCAGGGGAGCCCTGGAGACCGTGCTGATGCTATTGAACCTGATGCAACCCTGCCTCCTCTGTGACACCACAGAAGCTCTTGGAGCCCTGGAGACCGTGGTGATGCTATGGAACCTGATGCAACCCTGCCTCCTCTGTGACACCACAGAACCTCTGGGAGCCCTGGAGACCGTGCTGATGCTATGGAACCTGATGCAACCCTGCCTCCACTGTGACACCACAGAAGCTCAGGGAGCCCTGGAGACTGTGGTGATGCTATGGAACCTGATGCAACCCTGCCTCCACTGTGACACCACAGAACCTCTGGGAGCCCTGGAGACCGTGCTGATGCTATGGAACCTGATGCAACCCTGCCTCCACTGTGACACCACAGAAGCTCGGGGAGCTCTGCAGACCGTGGGGATGCTGGCGAAGCTGACGGAACCCTGGGCACCACAGTGACGCTATGGAACCTGGTGGAACCGAGGGGCCACAGTGACACTGTGGGGCCTTTTGGAAGCAACAGGACCCTGGTGGGAAGCCACGGGATGATTAATCCTGCACGAACCTGCTCCAGGTGGGCTCCTCTCTCCCGGCTTCCACAGGTGCTGCTAGGATCCCACTCCGGCACTGGCTTGGCACGGGCTCACGGCTTCCTTTGGCAATGGCTCTGCTCCAGGATGGCATGCTGCAGAGAATGCAGGTAGATTTTGTGCTCACTCCTGGCATGCAGCTGGACAATAAAGCCTGATCCAGCCCCCCCTCAGCATATGTCCGGCTCTGGCATTGGGGCGGGGCAACTTTGGGAGCAGCCCCAGCCCTGCTCCTTCTCCCGGCTGGGCACCCAGCTGCTGGGACACAGGTGTGTCCTGATGCCACCGTCTACTCCTTTGAGAAGGGGAGGACAGAGTGCATCAGGGAGTTTGGTGTGGCTTACATGCGGCAAGGAGAAGGTGCAGCCCCAAACTGGCTTTCACTTCTAGAACCTTTTGCTATTGCGGGAGCAGCTGCTGGAGCTTTTCAACCGAGCTGCAAGAGTGAAAAGTGTGATGGCATGTCTATCTGAGAAGGAAGGTTCGGTGCCGCAGCCTGTTGTGCACAATTTATATGCTGATAAGAGAAGGGGGTGCTTTTGGAACGTTTTCCTTCCTGACACTTCTGTCTCTGTGAGCTTTAGCTGCTTGGACTCAGGGATACCGAAGGTATGTGAAAGTGACTGGGATGCGAGAATCATGTTGCACAGGGAACAGGGAAGGTCAGCAAATGTTTCCTGTCCTGGCACATCTCTCAGTCTGAACTGCAGCTGCAGATGCTTCACTTCCGCCAAGGACTCTGCCACCTTGAGAGAAGGATGCGCTCTATGGAGTTGAGAAAGAAAGTGCGTCTCACTAGCTTCTTTCCTCTACTTCATAGACAGCAAAGGGGCTATGAAAGGCAGCACTGGCTTTTTGTTCTAGGACTTCTTCTTTACAAGCAGCTGCTGGATGTTTGGAAGGGGGTTTGGGATATGCAAAAATGAGAGGCTAAGATGGTAAGAAGGTAAGATGGAAGTCATCTGGCAAAAGCAGAGCTCACAAAAGGGCCAGCTGAGAAAGCTCTTGCTGCCTACAACTTCAACTGCACCCCTCAAAGCAGCAGCACACACGCTGCTCTCGGCACTTTCCTTCTCAGCTCTACGCACCATCCTAAGCCTTGCCTCTCCCACACTCAGGATCCAAAGACAACGGCACCAGGGACTGCTCACACACTAAAGGCACCAGGACAAAAGGCTCACCAGCTTGGCCTTTGCATTCCCGCTGACAGCTCCACAGCTTGAACCCAGAGAACTGCCTGCTGCCAACAGCCTTTCCAATCACTCTGAGCACCTCATGACAAGGAGTGTGGGGAATGAATCTCCAGCAGCCTCCTGCCCCAGGCTGTCCCCCGGGAGCAGCCCTGCTCCAGGCCGTGACTGCCACCTGCACAGCCAAAGGACCCGGAGCCGGTGTTACACACCACGGCTGTGCCTGGCACAGAGACACCAGTGGCCACACAAGTGGCCATGGCACTGTCCACACACAGTCCCTGCTGCTGCTCCCCCAGCCGCTGGCACCAACTCCCAGCCACCCACTCCTAAAGCCACGGGGCCCACTGGGACACTGCGGGGGCTCGTGGAAGCCAGCGGCCATTGTGACACAGCGGGGCTGCACAGAGCCCACGGTGCTTTGTGACCCGTGGCTCCCAGGAGAGCCTTTGTGATGCTGGGGAACTACAAGGAAGCCTGGCTCCTCTGTGACACCACCACAGAAGCTCAGGGGAGCCCTGGAGACCGTGCTGATGCTATTGAACCTGATGCAACCCTGCCTCCTCTGTGACACCACAGAAGCTCTTGGAGCCCTGGAGACCGTGCTGATGCTATGGAACCTGATGCAACCCTGCCTCCTCTGTGACACCACAGAACCTCTGGGAGCCCTGGAGACCGTGCTGATGCTATGGAACCTGATGCAACCCTGCCTCCACTGTGACACCACAGAAGCTCAGGGAGCCCTGGAGACTGTGGTGATGCTATGGAACCTGATGCAACCCTGCCTCCACTGTGACACCACAGAACCTCTGGGAGCCCTGGAGACCGTGCTGATGCTATGGAACCTGATGCAACCCTGCCTCCACTGTGACACCACAGAAGCTCGGGGAGCTCTGCAGACCGTGGGGATGCTGGCGAAGCTGACGGAACCCTGGGCACCACAGTGACGCTATGGAACCTGGTGGAACCGAGGGGCCACAGTGACACTGTGGGGCCTTTTGGAAGCAACAGGACCCTGGTGGGAAGCCACGGGATGATTAATCCTGCACGAACCTGCTCCAGGTGGGCTCCTCTCTCCCGGCTTCCACAGGTGCTGCTAGGATCCCACTCCGGCACTGGCTTGGCACGGGCTCACGGCTTCCTTTGGCAATGGCTCTGCTCCAGGATGGCATGCTGCAGAGAATGCAGGTAGATTTTGTGCTCACTCCTGGCATGCAGCTGGACAATAAAGCCTGATCCAGCCCCCCCTCAGCATATGTCCGGCTCTGGCATTGGGGCGGGGCAACTTTGGGAGCAGCCCCAGCCCTGCTCCTGCTCCCGGCTGGGCACCCAGCTGCTGGGACACAGGTGTGTCCTGATGCCACCGTCTACTCCTTTGAGAAGGGGAGGACAGAGTGCATCAGGGAGTTTGGTGTGGCTTACATGCGGCAAGGAGAAGGTGCAGCCCCAAACTGGCTTTCACTTCTAGAACCTTTTGCTATTGCGGGAGCAGCTGCTGGAGCTTTTCAACCGAGCTGCAAGAGTGAAAAGTGTGATGGCATGTCTATCTGAGAAGGAAGGTTCGGTGCCGCAGCCTGTTGTGCACAATTTATATGCTGATAAGAGAAGGGGGTGCTTTTGGAACGTTTTCCTTCCTGACACTTCTGTCTCTGTGAGCTTTAGCTGCTTGGACTCAGGGATACCGAAGGTATGTGAAAGTGACTGGGATGCGAGAATCATGTTGCACAGGGAACAGGGAAGGTCAGCAAATGTTTCCTGTCCTGGCACATCTCTCAGTCTGAACTGCAGCTGCAGATGCTTCACTTCCGCCAAGGACTCTGCCACCTTGAGAGAAGGATGCGCTCTATGGAGTTGAGAAAGAAAGTGCGTCTCACTAGCTTCTTTCCTCTACTTCATAGACAGCAAAGGGGCTATGAAAGGCAGCACTGGCTTTTTGTTCTAGGACTTCTTCTTTACAAGCAGCTGCTGGATGTTTGGAAGGGGGTTTGGGATATGCAAAAATGAGAGGCTAAGATGGTAAGAAGGTAAGATGGAAGTCATCTGGCAAAAGCAGAGCTCACAAAAGGGCCAGCTGAGAAAGCTCTTGCTGCCTACAACTTCAACTGCACCCCTCAAAGCAGCAGCACACACGCTGCTCTCGGCACTTTCCTTCTCAGCTCTACGCACCATCCTAAGCCTTGCCTCTCCCACACTCAGGATCCAAAGACAACGGCACCAGGGACTGCTCACACACTAAAGGCACCAGGACAAAAGGCTCACCAGCTTGGCCTTTGCATTCCCGCTGACAGCTCCACAGCTTGAACCCAGAGAACTGCCTGCTGCCAACAGCCTTTCCAATCACTCTGAGCACCTCATGACAAGGAGTGTGGGGAATGAATCTCCAGCAGCCTCCTGCCCCAGGCTGTCCCCCGGGAGCAGCCCTGCTCCAGGCCGTGACTGCCACCTGCACAGCCAAAGGACCCGGAGCCGGTGTTACACACCACGGCTGTGCCTGGCACAGAGACACCAGTGGCCACACAAGTGGCCATGGCACTGTCCACACACAGTCCCTGCTGCTGCTCCCCCAGCCGCTGGCACCAACTCCCAGCCACCCACTCCTAAAGCCACGGGGCCCACTGGGACACTGCGGGGGCTCGTGGAAGCCAGCGGCCATTGTGACACAGCGGGGCTGCACAGAGCCCACGGTGCTTTGTGACCCGTGGCTCCCAGGAGAGCCTTTGTGATGCTGGGGAACTACAAGGAAGCCTGGCTCCTCTGTGACACCACCACAGAAGCTCAGGGGAGCCCTGGAGACCGTGCTGATGCTATTGAACCTGATGCAACCCTGCCTCCTCTGTGACACCACAGAAGCTCTTGGAGCCCTGGAGACCGTGCTGATGCTATGGAACCTGATGCAACCCTGCCTCCTCTGTGACACCACAGAACCTCTGGGAGCCCTGGAGACCGTGCTGATGCTATGGAACCTGATGCAACCCTGCCTCCACTGTGACACCACAGAAGCTCAGGGAGCCCTGGAGACTGTGGTGATGCTATGGAACCTGATGCAACCCTGCCTCCACTGTGACACCACAGAACCTCTGGGAGCCCTGGAGACCGTGCTGATGCTATGGAACCTGATGCAACCCTGCCTCCACTGTGACACCACAGAAGCTCGGGGAGCTCTGCAGACCGTGGGGATGCTGGCGAAGCTGACGGAACCCTGGGCACCACAGTGACGCTATGGAACCTGGTGGAACCGAGGGGCCACAGTGACACTGTGGGGCCTTTTGGAAGCAACAGGACCCTGGTGGGAAGCCACGGGATGATTAATCCTGCACGAACCTGCTCCAGGTGGGCTCCTCTCTCCCGGCTTCCACAGGTGCTGCTAGGATCCCACTCCGGCACTGGCTTGGCACGGGCTCACGGCTTCCTTTGGCAATGGCTCTGCTCCAGGATGGCATGCTGCAGAGAATGCAGGTAGATTTTGTGCTCACTCCTGGCATGCAGCTGGACAATAAAGCCTGATCCAGCCCCCCCTCAGCATATGTCCGGCTCTGGCATTGGGGCGGGGCAACTTTGGGAGCAGCCCCAGCCCTGCTCCTGCTCCCGGCTGGGCACCCAGCTGCTGGGACACAGGTGTGTCCTGATGCCACCGTCTACTCCTTTGAGAAGGGGAGGACAGAGTGCATCAGGGAGTTTGGTGTGGCTTACATGCGGCAAGGAGAAGGTGCAGCCCCAAACTGGCTTTCACTTCTAGAACCTTTTGCTATTGCGGGAGCAGCTGCTGGAGCTTTTCAACCGAGCTGCAAGAGTGAAAAGTGTGATGGCATGTCTATCTGAGAAGGAAGGTTCGGTGCCGCAGCCTGTTGTGCACAATTTATATGCTGATAAGAGAAGGGGGTGCTTTTGGAACGTTTTCCTTCCTGACACTTCTGTCTCTGTGAGCTTTAGCTGCTTGGACTCAGGGATACCGAAGGTATGTGAAAGTGACTGGGATGCGAGAATCATGTTGCACAGGGAACAGGGAAGGTCAGCAAATGTTTCCTGTCCTGGCACATCTCTCAGTCTGAACTGCAGCTGCAGATGCTTCACTTCCGCCAAGGACTCTGCCACCTTGAGAGAAGGATGCGCTCTATGGAGTTGAGAAAGAAAGTGCGTCTCACTAGCTTCTTTCCTCTACTTCATAGACAGCAAAGGGGCTATGAAAGGCAGCACTGGCTTTTTGTTCTAGGACTTCTTCTTTACAAGCAGCTGCTGGATGTTTGGAAGGGGGTTTGGGATATGCAAAAATGAGAGGCTAAGATGGTAAGAAGGTAAGATGGAAGTCATCTGGCAAAAGCAGAGCTCACAAAAGGGCCAGCTGAGAAAGCTCTTGCTGCCTACAACTTCAACTGCACCCCTCAAAGCAGCAGCACACACGCTGCTCTCGGCACTTTCCTTCTCAGCTCTACGCACCATCCTAAGCCTTGCCTCTCCCACACTCAGGATCCAAAGACAACGGCACCAGGGACTGCTCACACACTAAAGGCACCAGGACAAAAGGCTCACCAGCTTGGCCTTTGCATTCCCGCTGACAGCTCCACAGCTTGAACCCAGAGAACTGCCTGCTGCCAACAGCCTTTCCAATCACTCTGAGCACCTCATGACAAGGAGTGTGGGGAATGAATCTCCAGCAGCCTCCTGCCCCAGGCTGTCCCCCGGGAGCAGCCCTGCTCCAGGCCGTGACTGCCACCTGCACAGCCAAAGGACCCGGAGCCGGTGTTACACACCACGGCTGTGCCTGGCACAGAGACACCAGTGGCCACACAAGTGGCCATGGCACTGTCCACACACAGTCCCTGCTGCTGCTCCCCCAGCCGCTGGCACCAACTCCCAGCCACCCACTCCTAAAGCCACGGGGCCCACTGGGACACTGCGGGGGCTCGTGGAAGCCAGCGGCCATTGTGACACAGCGGGGCTGCACAGAGCCCACGGTGCTTTGTGACCCGTGGCTCCCAGGAGAGCCTTTGTGATGCTGGGGAACTACAAGGAAGCCTGGCTCCTCTGTGACACCACCACAGAAGCTCAGGGGAGCCCTGGAGACCGTGCTGATGCTATTGAACCTGATGCAACCCTGCCTCCTCTGTGACACCACAGAAGCTCTTGGAGCCCTGGAGACCGTGCTGATGCTATGGAACCTGATGCAACCCTGCCTCCTCTGTGACACCACAGAACCTCTGGGAGCCCTGGAGACCGTGCTGATGCTATGGAACCTGATGCAACCCTGCCTCCACTGTGACACCACAGAAGCTCAGGGAGCCCTGGAGACTGTGGTGATGCTATGGAACCTGATGCAACCCTGCCTCCACTGTGACACCACAGAACCTCTGGGAGCCCTGGAGACCGTGCTGATGCTATGGAACCTGATGCAACCCTGCCTCCACTGTGACACCACAGAAGCTCGGGGAGCTCTGCAGACCGTGGGGATGCTGGCGAAGCTGACGGAACCCTGGGCACCACAGTGACGCTATGGAACCTGGTGGAACCGAGGGGCCACAGTGACACTGTGGGGCCTTTTGGAAGCAACAGGACCCTGGTGGGAAGCCACGGGATGATTAATCCTGCACGAACCTGCTCCAGGTGGGCTCCTCTCTCCCGGCTTCCACAGGTGCTGCTAGGATCCCACTCCGGCACTGGCTTGGCACGGGCTCACGGCTTCCTTTGGCAATGGCTCTGCTCCAGGATGGCATGCTGCAGAGAATGCAGGTAGATTTTGTGCTCACTCCTGGCATGCAGCTGGACAATAAAGCCTGATCCAGCCCCCCTCAGCATATGTCCGGCTCTGGCATTGGGGCGGGGCAACTTTGGGAGCAGCCCCAGCCCTGCTCCTGCTCCCGGCTGGGCACCCAGCTGCTGGGACACAGGTGTGTCCTGATGCCACCGTCTACTCCTTTGAGAAGGGGAGGACAGAGTGCATCAGGGAGTTTGGTGTGGCTTACATGCGGCAAGGAGAAGGTGCAGCCCCAAACTGGCTTTCACTTCTAGAACCTTTTGCTATTGCGGGAGCAGCTGCTGGAGCTTTTCAACCGAGCTGCAAGAGTGAAAAGTGTGATGGCATGTCTATCTGAGAAGGAAGGTTCGGTGCCGCAGCCTGTTGTGCACAATTTATATGCTGATAAGAGAAGGGGGTGCTTTTGGAACGTTTTCCTTCCTGACACTTCTGTCTCTGTGAGCTTTAGCTGCTTGGACTCAGGGATACCGAAGGTATGTGAAAGTGACTGGGATGCGAGAATCATGTTGCACAGGGAACAGGGAAGGTCAGCAAATGTTTCCTGTCCTGGCACATCTCTCAGTCTGAACTGCAGCTGCAGATGCTTCACTTCCGCCAAGGACTCTGCCACCTTGAGAGAAGGATGCGCTCTATGGAGTTGAGAAAGAAAGTGCGTCTCACTAGCTTCTTTCCTCTACTTCATAGACAGCAAAGGGGCTATGAAAGGCAGCACTGGCTTTTTGTTCTAGGACTTCTTCTTTACAAGCAGCTGCTGGATGTTTGGAAGGGGGTTTGGGATATGCAAAAATGAGAGGCTAAGATGGTAAGAGGGTAAGATGGAAGTCATCTGGCAAAAGCAGAGCTCACAAAAGGGCCAGCTGAGAAAGCTCTTGCTGCCTACAACTTCAACTGCACCCCTCAAAGCAGCAGCACACACGCTGCTCTCGGCACTTTCCTTCTCAGCTCTACGCACCATCCTAAGCCTTGCCTCTCCCACACTCAGGATCCAAAGACAACGGCACCAGGGACTGCTCACACACTAAAGGCACCAGGACAAAAGGCTCACCAGCTTGGCCTTTGCATTCCCGCTGACAGCTCCACAGCTTGAACCCAGAGAACTGCCTGCTGCCAACAGCCTTTCCAATCACTCTGAGCACCTCATGACAAGGAGTGTGGGGAATGAATCTCCAGCAGCCTCCTGCCCCAGGCTGTCCCCCGGGAGCAGCCCTGCTCCAGGCCGTGACTGCCACCTGCACAGCCAAAGGACCCAGAGCCGGTGTTACACACCACGGCTGTGCCTGGCACAGAGACACCAGTGGCCACACAAGTGGCCATGGCACTGTCCACACACAGTCCCTGCTGCTGCTCCCCCAGCCGCTGGCACCAACTCCCAGCCACCCACTCCTAAAGCCACGGGGCCCACTGGGACACTGCGGGGGCTCGTGGAAGCCAGCGGCCATTGTGACACAGCGGGGCTGCACAGAGCCCACGGTGCTTTGTGACCCGTGGCTCCCAGGAGAGCCTTTGTGATGCTGGGGAACTACAAGGAAGCCTGGCTCCTCTGTGACACCACCACAGAAGCTCAGGGGAGCCCTGGAGACCGTGCTGATGCTATTGAACCTGATGCAACCCTGCCTCCTCTGTGACACCACAGAACCTCTGGGAGCCCTGGAGACCGTGCTGATGCTATGGAACCTGATGCAACCCTGCCTCCACTGTGACACCACAGAAGCTCAGGGAGCCCTGGAGACTGTGGTGATGCTATGGAACCTGATGCAACCCTGCCTCCACTGTGACACCACAGAACATCTGGGAGCCCTGGAGACCGTGCTGATGCTATGGAACCTGATGCAACCCTGCCTCCACTGTGACACCACAGAAGCTCGGGGAGCTCTGCAGACCGTGGGGATGCTGGCGAAGCTGACGGAACCCTGGGCACCACAGTGACGCTATGGAACCTGGTGGAACCGAGGGGCCACAGTGACACTGTGGGGCCTTTTGGAAGCAACAGGACCCTGGTGGGAAGCCACGGGATGATTAATCCTGCACGAACCTGCTCCAGGTGGGCTCCTCTCTCCCGGCTTCCACAGGTGCTGCTAGGATCCCACTCCGGCACTGGCTTGGCACGGGCTCACGGCTTCCTTTGGCAATGGCTCTGCTCCAGGATGGCATGCTGCAGAGAATGCAGGTAGATTTTGTGCTCACTCCTGGCATGCAGCTGGACAATAAAGCCTGATCCAGCCCCCCCTCAGCATATGTCCGGCTCTGGCATTGGGGCGGGGCAACTTTGGGAGCAGCCCCAGCCCTGCTCCTGCTCCCGGCTGGGCACCCAGCTGCTGGGACACAGGTGTGTCCTGATGCCACCGTCTACTCCTTTGAGAAGGGGAGGACAGAGTGCATCAGGGAGTTTGGTGTGGCTTACATGCGGCAAGGAGAAGGTGCAGCCCCAAACTGGCTTTCACTTCTAGAACCTTTTGCTATTGCGGGAGCAGCTGCTGGAGCTTTTCAACCGAGCTGCAAGAGTGAAAAGTGTGATGGCATGTCTATCTGAGAAGGAAGGTTCGGTGCCGCAGCCTGTTGTGCACAATTTATATGCTGATAAGAGAAGGGGGTGCTTTTGGAACGTTTTCCTTCCTGACACTTCTGTCTCTGTGAGCTTTAGCTGCTTGGACTCAGGGATACCGAAGGTATGTGAAAGTGACTGGGATGCGAGAATCATGTTGCACAGGGAACAGGGAAGGTCAGCAAATGTTTCCTGTCCTGGCACATCTCTCAGTCTGAACTGCAGCTGCAGATGCTTCACTTCCGCCAAGGACTCTGCCACCTTGAGAGAAGGATGCGCTCTATGGAGTTGAGAAAGAAAGTGCGTCTCACTAGCTTCTTTCCTCTACTTCATAGACAGCAAAGGGGCTATGAAAGGCAGCACTGGCTTTTTGTTCTAGGACTTCTTCTTTACAAGCAGCTGCTGGATGTTTGGAAGGGGGTTTGGGATATGCAAAAATGAGAGGCTAAGATGGTAAGAAGGTAAGATGGAAGTCATCTGGCAAAAGCAGAGCTCACAAAAGGGCCAGCTGAGAAAGCTCTTGCTGCCTACAACTTCAACTGCACCCCTCAAAGCAGCAGCACACACGCTGCTCTCGGCACTTTCCTTCTCAGCTCTACGCACCATCCTAAGCCTTGCCTCTCCCACACTCAGGATCCAAAGACAACGGCACCAGGGACTGCTCACACACTAAAGGCACCAGGACAAAAGGCTCACCAGCTTGGCCTTTGCATTCCCGCTGACAGCTCCACAGCTTGAACCCAGAGAACTGCCTGCTGCCAACAGCCTTTCCAATCACTCTGAGCACCTCATGACAAGGAGTGTGGGGAATGAATCTCCAGCAGCCTCCTGCCCCAGGCTGTCCCCCGGGAGCAGCCCTGCTCCAGGCCGTGACTGCCACCTGCACAGCCAAAGGACCCGGAGCCGGTGTTACACACCACGGCTGTGCCTGGCACAGAGACACCAGTGGCCACACAAGTGGCCATGGCACTGTCCACACACAGTCCCTGCTGCTGCTCCCCCAGCCGCTGGCACCAACTCCCAGCCACCCACTCCTAAAGCCACGGGGCCCACTGGGACACTGCGGGGGCTCGTGGAAGCCAGCGGCCATTGTGACACAGCGGGGCTGCACAGAGCCCACGGTGCTTTGTGACCCGTGGCTCCCAGGAGAGCCTTTGTGATGCTGGAGAACTACAAGGAAGCCTGGCTCCTCTGTGACACCACCACAGAAGCTCAGGGGAGTCCTGGAGACCGTGCTGATGCTATGGAACCTGATGCAACCCTGCCTCCTCTGTGACACCACCACAGAAGCTCAGGGGAGCCCTGGAGACCGTGGTGATGCTATGGAACCTGATGCAACCCTGCCTCCTCTGTGACACCACAGAACCTCTGGGAGCCCTGGAGACCGTGCTGATGCTATGGAACCTGATGCAACCCTGCCTCCTCTGTGACACCACAGAAGCTCAGGGAGCCCTGGAGACTGTGGTGATGCTATGGAACCTGATGCAACCCTGCCTCCACTGTGACACCACAGAACCTCTGGGAGCCCTGGAGACCGTGCTGATGCTATGGAACCTGATGCAACCCTGCCTCCACTGTGACACCACAGAAGCTCGGGGAGCTCTGCAGACCGTGGGGATGCTGGCGAAGCTGACGGAACCCTGGGCACCACAGTGACGCTATGGAACCTGGTGGAACCGAGGGGCCACAGTGACACTGTGGGGCCTTTTGGAAGCAACAGGACCCTGGTGGGAAGCCACGGGATGATTAATCCTGCACGAACCTGCTCCAGGTGGGCTCCTCTCTCCCGGCTTCCACAGGTGCTGCTAGGATCCCACTCCGGCACTGGCTTGGCACGGGCTCACGGCTTCCTTTGGCAATGGCTCTGCTCCAGGATGGCATGCTGCAGAGAATGCAGGTAGATTTTGTGCTCACTCCTGGCATGCAGCTGGACAATAAAGCCTGATCCAGCCCCCCCTCAGCATATGTCCGGCTCTGGCATTGGGGCGGGGCAACTTTGGGAGCAGCCCCAGCCCTGCTCCTGCTCCCGGCTGGGCACCCAGCTGCTGGGACACAGGTGTGTCCTGATGCCACCGTCTACTCCTTTGAGAAGGGGAGGACAGAGTGCATCAGGGAGTTTGGTGTGGCTTACATGCGGCAAGGAGAAGGTGCAGCCCCAAACTGGCTTTCACTTCTAGAACCTTTTGCTATTGCGGGAGCAGCTGCTGGAGCTTTTCAACCGAGCTGCAAGAGTGAAAAGTGTGATGGCATGTCTATCTGAGAAGGAAGGTTCGGTGCCGCAGCCTGTTGTGCACAATTTATATGCTGATAAGAGAAGGGGGTGCTTTTGGAACGTTTTCCTTCCTGACACTTCTGTCTCTGTGAGCTTTAGCTGCTTGGACTCAGGGGTACCGAAGGTGTGTGAAAGTGACTGGGATGCGAGAATCATGTTGCACAGGGAACAGGGAAGGTCAGCAAATGTTTCCTGTCCTGGCACATCTCTCAGTCTGAACTGCAGCTGCAGATGCTTCACTTCCGCCAAGGACTCTGCCACCTTGAGAGAAGGATGCGCTCTATGGAGTTGAGAAAGAAAGTGCGTCTCACTAGCTTCTTTCCTCTACTTCATAGACAGCAAAGGGGCTATGAAAGGCAGCACTGGCTTTTTGTTCTAGGACTTCTTCTTTACAAGCATCTGCTGGATGTTTGGAAGGGGGTTTGGGATATGCAAAAATGAGAGGCTAAGATGGTAAGAGGGTAAGATGGAAGTCATCTGGCAAAAGCAGAGCTCACAAAAGGGCCAGCTGAGAAAGCTCTTGCTGCCTACAACTTCAACTGCACCCCTCAAAGCAGCAGCACACATGCTGCTCTCGGCACTTTCCTTCTCAGCTCTACGCACCATCCTAAGCCTTGCCTCTCCCACACTCAGGATCCAAAGACAACGGCACCAGGGACTGCTCACACACTAAAGGCACCAGGACAAAAGGCTCACCAGCTTGGCCTTTGCATTCCCGCTGACAGCTCCACAGCTTGAACCCAGAGAACTGCCTGCTGCCAACAGCCTTTCCAATCACTCTGAGCACCTCATGACAAGGAGTGTGGGGAATGAATCTCCAGCAGCCTCCTGCCCCAGGCTGTCCCCCGGGAGCAGCCCTGCTCCAGGCCGTGACTGCCACCTGCACAGCCAAAGGACCCGGAGCCGGTGTTACACACCACGGCTGTGCCTGGCACAGAGACACCAGTGGCCACACAAGTGGCCATGGCACTGTCCACACACAGTCCCTGCTGCTGCTCCCCCAGCCGCTGGCACCAACTCCCAGCCACCCACTCCTAAAGCCACGGGGCCCACTGGGACACTGCGGGGGCTCGTGGAAGCCAGCGGCCATTGTGACACAGCGGGGCTGCACAGAGCCCACGGTGCTTTGTGACCCGTGGCTCCCAGGAGAGCCTTTGTGATGCTGGGGAACTACAAGGAAGCCTGGCTCCTCTGTGACACCACCACAGAAGCTCAGGGGAGTCCTGGAGACCGTGCTGATGCTATGGAACCTGATGCAACCCTGCCTCCTCTGTGACACCACCACAGAAGCTCAGGGGAGCCCTGGAGACCGTGGTGATGCTATGGAACCTGATGCAACCCTGCCTCCTCTGTGACACCACAGAACCTCTGGGAGCCCTGGAGACCGTGCTGATGCTATGGAACCTGATGCAACCCTGCCTCCTCTGTGACACCACAGAAGCTCAGGGAGCCCTGGAGACTGTGGTGATGCTATGGAACCTGATGCAACCCTGCCTCCACTGTGACACCACAGAACCTCTGGGAGCCCTGGAGACCGTGCTGATGCTATGGAACCTGATGCAACCCTGCCTCCACTGTGACACCACAGAAGCTCGGGGAGCTCTGCAGACCGTGGGGATGCTGGCGAAGCTGACGGAACCCTGGGCACCACAGTGACGCTATGGAACCTGGTGGAACCGAGGGGCCACAGTGACACTGTGGGGCCTTTTGGAAGCAACAGGACCCTGGTGGGAAGCCACGGGATGATTAATCCTGCACGAACCTGCTCCAGGTGGGCTCCTCTCTCCCGGCTTCCACAGGTGCTGCTAGGATCCCACTCCGGCACTGGCTTGGCACGGGCTCACGGCTTCCTTTGGCAATGGCTCTGCTCCAGGATGGCATGCTGCAGAGAATGCAGGTAGATTTTGTGCTCACTCCTGGCATGCAGCTGGACAATAAAGCCTGATCCAGCCCCCCCTCAGCATATGTCCGGCTCTGGCATTGGGGCGGGGCAACTTTGGGAGCAGCCCCAGCCCTGCTCCTTCTCCCGGCTGGGCACCCAGCTGCTGGGACACAGGTGTGTCCTGATGCCACCGTCTACTCCTTTGAGAAGGGGAGGACAGAGTGCATCAGGGAGTTTGGTGTGGCTTACATGCGGCAAGGAGAAGGTGCAGCCCCAAACTGGCTTTCACTTCTAGAACCTTTTGCTATTGCGGGAGCAGCTGCTGGAGCTTTTCAACCGAGCTGCAAGAGTGAAAAGTGTGATGGCATGTCTATCTGAGAAGGAAGGTTCGGTGCCGCAGCCTGTTGTGCACAATTTATATGCTGATAAGAGAAGGGGGTGCTTTTGGAACGTTTTCCTTCCTGACACTTCTGTCTCTGTGAGCTTTAGCTGCTTGGACTCAGGGATACCGAAGGTGTGTGAAAGTGACTGGGATGCGAGAATCATGTTGCACAGGGAACAGGGAAGGTCAGCAAATGTTTCCTGTCCTGGCACATCTCTCAGTCTGAACTGCAGCTGCAGATGCTTCACTTCCGCCAAGGACTCTGCCACCTTGAGAGAAGGATGCGCTCTATGGAGTTGAGAAAGAAAGTGCGTCTCACTAGCTTCTTTCCTCTACTTCATAGACAGCAAAGGGGCTATGAAAGGCAGCACTGGCTTTTTGTTCTAGGACTTCTTCTTTACAAGCAGCTGCTGGATGTTTGGAAGGGGGTTTGGGATATGCAAAAATGAGAGGCTAAGATGGTAAGAGGGTAAGATGGAAGTCATCTGGCAAAAGCAGAGCTCACAAAAGGGCCAGCTGAGAAAGCTCTTGCTGCCTACAACTTCAACTGCACCCCTCAAAGCAGCAGCACACACGCTGCTCTCGGCACTTTCCTTCTCAGCTCTACGCACCATCCTAAGCCTTGCCTCTCCCACACTCAGGATCCAAAGACAACGGCACCAGGGACTGCTCACACACTAAAGGCACCAGGACAAAAGGCTCACCAGCTTGGCCTTTGCATTCCCGCTGACAGCTCCACAGCTTGAACCCAGAGAACTGCACGCTGGCAACAGCCTTTCCAATCACTCTGAGCACCTCATGACAAGGAGCTGCAGCGTGTGGGGAATGAATCTCCAGCAGCCTCCTGCCCCAGGCTGTCCCCCGGGAGCAGCCCTGCTCCAGGCCGTGACTGCCACCTGCACAGCCAAAGGACCCAGAGCCGGTGTTACACACCACGGCTGTGCCTGGCACAGAGACACCAGTGGCCACACAAGTGGCCATGGCACTGTCCACACACAGTCCCTGCTGCTGCTCCCCCAGCCGCTGGCACCAACTCCCAGCCACCCACTCCTAAAGCCACGGGGCCCACTGGGACACTGCGGGGGCTCGTGGAAGCCAGCGGCCATTGTGACACAGCGGGGCTGCACAGAGCCCACGGTGCTTTGTGACCCGTGGCTCCCAGGAGAGCCTTTGTGATGCTGGGGAACTACAAGGAAGCCTGGCTCCTCTGTGACACCACCACAGAAGCTCAGGGGAGCCCTGGAGACCGTGCTGATGCTATTGAACCTGATGCAACCCTGCCTCCTCTGTGACACCACAGAAGCTCTTGGAGCCCTGGAGACCGTGCTGATGCTATGGAACCTGATGCAACCCTGCCTCCTCTGTGACACCACAGAACCTCTGGGAGCCCTGGAGACCGTGCTGATGCTATGGAACCTGATGCAACCCTGCCTCCACTGTGACACCACAGAAGCTCAGGGAGCCCTGGAGACTGTGGTGATGCTATGGAACCTGATGCAACCCTGCCTCCACTGTGACACCACAGAACCTCTGGGAGCCCTGGAGACCGTGCTGATGCTATGGAACCTGATGCAACCCTGCCTCCACTGTGACACCACAGAAGCTCGGGGAGCTCTGCAGACCGTGGGGATGCTGGCGAAGCTGACGGAACCCTGGGCACCACAGTGACGCTATGGAACCTGGTGGAACCGAGGGGCCACAGTGACACTGTGGGGCCTTTTGGAAGCAACAGGACCCTGGTGGGAAGCCACGGGATGATTAATCCTGCACGAACCTGCTCCAGGTGGGCTCCTCTCTCCCGGCTTCCACAGGTGCTGCTAGGATCCCACTCCGGCACTGGCTTGGCACGGGCTCACGGCTTCCTTTGGCAATGGCTCTGCTCCAGGATGGCATGCTGCAGAGAATGCAGGTAGATTTTGTGCTCACTCCTGGCATGCAGCTGGACAATAAAGCCTGATCCAGCCCCCCCTCAGCATATGTCCGGCTCTGGCATTGGGGCGGGGCAACTTTGGGAGCAGCCCCAGCCCTGCTCCTTCTCCCGGCTGGGCACCCAGCTGCTGGGACACAGGTGTGTCCTGATGCCACCGTCTACTCCTTTGAGAAGGGGAGGACAGAGTGCATCAGGGAGTTTGGTGTGGCTTACATGCGGCAAGGAGAAGGTGCAGCCCCAAACTGGCTTTCACTTCTAGAACCTTTTGCTATTGCGGGAGCAGCTGCTGGAGCTTTTCAACCGAGCTGCAAGAGTGAAAAGTGTGATGGCATGTCTATCTGAGAAGGAAGGTTCGGTGCCGCAGCCTGTTGTGCACAATTTATATGCTGATAAGAGAAGGGGGTGCTTTTGGAACGTTTTCCTTCCTGACACTTCTGTCTCTGTGAGCTTTAGCTGCTTGGACTCAGGGATACCGAAGGTATATGAAAGTGACTGGGATGCGAGAATCATGTTGCACAGGGAACAGGGAAGGTCAGCAAATGTTTCCTGTCCTGGCACATCTCTCAGTCTGAACTGCAGCTGCAGATGCTTCACTTCCGCCAAGGACTCTGCCACCTTGAGAGAAGGATGCGCTCTATGGAGTTGAGAAAGAAAGTGCGTCTCACTAGCTTCTTTCCTCTACTTCATAGACAGCAAAGGGGCTATGAAAGGCAGCACTGGCTTTTTGTTCTAGGACTTCTTCTTTACAAGCAGCTGCTGGATGTTTGGAAGGGGGTTTGGGATATGCAAAAATGAGAGGCTAAGATGGTAAGAGGGTAAGATGGAAGTCATCTGGCAAAAGCAGAGCTCACAAAAGGGCCAGCTGAGAAAGCTCTTGCTGCCTACAACTTCAACTGCACCCCTCAAAGCAGCAGCACACACGCTGCTCTCGGCACTTTCCTTCTCAGCTCTACGCACCATCCTAAGCCTTGCCTCTCCCACACTCAGGATCCAAAGACAACGGCACCAGGGACTGCTCACACACTAAAGGCACCAGGACAAAAGGCTCACCAGCTTGGCCTTTGCATTCCCGCTGACAGCTCCACAGCTTGAACCCAGAGAACTGCACGCTGGCAACAGCCTTTCCAATCACTCTGAGCACCTCATGACAAGGAGCTGCAGCGTGTGGGGAATGAATCTCCAGCAGCCTCCTGCCCCAGGCTGTCCCCCGGGAGCAGCCCTGCTCCAGGCCGTGACTGCCACCTGCACAGCCAAAGGACCCAGAGCCGGTGTTACACACCACGGCTGTGCCTGGCACAGAGACACCAGTGGCCACACAAGTGGCCATGGCACTGTCCACACACAGTCCCTGCTGCTGCTCCCCCAGCCGCTGGCACCAACTCCCAGCCACCCACTCCTAAAGCCACGGGGCCCACTGGGACACTGCGGGGGCTCGTGGAAGCCAGCGGCCATTGTGACACAGCGGGGCTGCACAGAGCCCACGGTGCTTTGTGACCCGTGGCTCCCAGGAGAGCCTTTGTGATGCTGGGGAACTACAAGGAAGCCTGGCTCCTCTGTGACACCACCACAGAAGCTCAGGGGAGCCCTGGAGACCGTGCTGATGCTATTGAACCTGATGCAACCCTGCCTCCTCTGTGACACCACAGAAGCTCTTGGAGCCCTGGAGACCGTGCTGATGCTATGGAACCTGATGCAACCCTGCCTCCTCTGTGACACCACAGAACCTCTGGGAGCCCTGGAGACCGTGCTGATGCTATGGAACCTGATGCAACCCTGCCTCCACTGTGACACCACAGAAGCTCAGGGAGCCCTGGAGACTGTGGTGATGCTATGGAACCTGATGCAACCCTGCCTCCACTGTGACACCACAGAACCTCTGGGAGCCCTGGAGACCGTGCTGATGCTATGGAACCTGATGCAACCCTGCCTCCACTGTGACACCACAGAAGCTCGGGGAGCTCTGCAGACCGTGGGGATGCTGGCGAAGCTGACGGAACCCTGGGCACCACAGTGACGCTATGGAACCTGGTGGAACCGAGGGGCCACAGTGACACTGTGGGGCCTTTTGGAAGCAACAGGACCCTGGTGGGAAGCCACGGGATGATTAATCCTGCACGAACCTGCTCCAGGTGGGCTCCTCTCTCCCGGCTTCCACAGGTGCTGCTAGGATCCCACTCCGGCACTGGCTTGGCACGGGCTCACGGCTTCCTTTGGCAATGGCTCTGCTCCAGGATGGCATGCTGCAGAGAATGCAGGTAGATTTTGTGCTCACTCCTGGCATGCAGCTGGACAATAAAGCCTGATCCAGCCCCCCCTCAGCATATGTCCGGCTCTGGCATTGGGGCGGGGCAACTTTGGGAGCAGCCCCAGCCCTGCTCCTGCTCCCGGCTGGGCACCCAGCTGCTGGGACACAGGTGTGTCCTGATGCCACCGTCTACTCCTTTGAGAAGGGGAGGACAGAGTGCATCAGGGAGTTTGGTGTGGCTTACATGCGGCAAGGAGAAGGTGCAGCCCCAAACTGGCTTTCACTTCTAGAACCTTTTGCTATTGCGGGAGCAGCTGCTGGAGCTTTTCAACCGAGCTGCAAGAGTGAAAAGTGTGATGGCATGTCTATCTGAGAAGGAAGGTTCGGTGCCGCAGCCTGTTGTGCACAATTTATATGCTGATAAGAGAAGGGGGTGCTTTTGGAACGTTTTCCTTCCTGACACTTCTGTCTCTGTGAGCTTTAGCTGCTTGGACTCAGGGATACCGAAGGTATATGAAAGTGACTGGGATGCGAGAATCATGTTGCACAGGGAACAGGGAAGGTCAGCAAATGTTTCCTGTCCTGGCACATCTCTCAGTCTGAACTGCAGCTGCAGATGCTTCACTTCCGCCAAGGACTCTGCCACCTTGAGAGAAGGATGCGCTCTATGGAGTTGAGAAAGAAAGTGCGTCTCACTAGCTTCTTTCCTCTACTTCATAGACAGCAAAGGGGCTATGAAAGGCAGCACTGGCTTTTTGTTCTAGGACTTCTTCTTTACAAGCAGCTGCTGGATGTTTGGAAGGGGGTTTGGGATATGCAAAAATGAGAGGCTAAGATGGTAAGAGGGTAAGATGGAAGTCATCTGGCAAAAGCAGAGCTCACAAAAGGGCCAGCTGAGAAAGCTCTTGCTGCCTACAACTTCAACTGCACCCCTCAAAGCAGCAGCACACACGCTGCTCTCGGCACTTTCCTTCTCAGCTCTACGCACCATCCTAAGCCTTGCCTCTCCCACACTCAGGATCCAAAGACAACGGCACCAGGGACTGCTCACACACTAAAGGCACCAGGACAAAAGGCTCACCAGCTTGGCCTTTGCATTCCCGCTGACAGCTCCACAGCTTGAACCCAGAGAACTGCCTGCTGCCAACAGCCTTTCCAATCACTCTGAGCACCTCATGACAAGGAGTGTGGGGAATGAATCTCCAGCAGCCTCCTGCCCCAGGCTGTCCCCCGGGAGCAGCCCTGCTCCAGGCCGTGACTGCCACCTGCACAGCCAAAGGACCCAGAGCCGGTGTTACACACCACGGCTGTGCCTGGCACAGAGACACCAGTGGCCACACAAGTGGCCATGGCACTGTCCACACACAGTCCCTGCTGCTGCTCCCCCAGCCGCTGGCACCAACTCCCAGCCACCCACTCCTAAAGCCACGGGGCCCACTGGGACACTGCGGGGGCTCGTGGAAGCCAGCGGCCATTGTGACACAGCGGGGCTGCACAGAGCCCACGGTGCTTTGTGACCCGTGGCTCCCAGGAGAGCCTTTGTGATGCTGGGGAACTACAAGGAAGCCTGGCTCCTCTGTGACACCACCACAGAAGCTCAGGGGAGCCCTGGAGACCGTGCTGATGCTATTGAACCTGATGCAACCCTGCCTCCTCTGTGACACCACAGAAGCTCTTGGAGCCCTGGAGACCGTGGTGATGCTATGGAACCTGATGCAACCCTGCCTCCTCTGTGACACCACAGAACCTCTGGGAGCCCTGGAGACCGTGCTGATGCTATGGAACCTGATGCAACCCTGCCTCCACTGTGACACCACAGAAGCTCAGGGAGCCCTGGAGACTGTGGTGATGCTATGGAACCTGATGCAACCCTGCCTCCACTGTGACACCACAGAACCTCTGGGAGCCCTGGAGACCGTGCTGATGCTATGGAACCTGATGCAACCCTGCCTCCACTGTGACACCACAGAAGCTCGGGGAGCTCTGCAGACCGTGGGGATGCTGGCGAAGCTGACGGAACCCTGGGCAGCACAGTGACGCTATGGAACCTGGTGGAACCGAGGGGCCACAGTGACACTGTGGGGCCTTTTGGAAGCAACAGGACCCTGGTGGGAAGCCACGGGATGATTAATCCTGCACGAACCTGCTCCAGGTGGGCTCCTCTCTCCCGGCTTCCACAGGTGCTGCTAGGATCCCACTCCGGCACTGGCTTGGCACGGGCTCACGGCTTCCTTTGGCAATGGCTCTGCTCCAGGATGGCATGCTGCAGAGAATGCAGGTAGATTTTGTGCTCACTCCTGGCATGCAGCTGGACAATAAAGCCTGATCCAGCCCCCCCTCAGCATATGTCCGGCTCTGGCATTGGGGCGGGGCAACTTTGGGAGCAGCCCCAGCCCTGCTCCTGCTCCCGGCTGGGCACCCAGCTGCTGGGACACAGGTGTGTCCTGATGCCACCGTCTACTCCTTTGAGAAGGGGAGGACAGAGTGCATCAGGGAGTTTGGTGTGGCTTACATGCGGCAAGGAGAAGGTGCAGCCCCAAACTGGCTTTCACTTCTAGAACCTTTTGCTATTGCGGGAGCAGCTGCTGGAGCTTTTCAACCGAGCTGCAAGAGTGAAAAGTGTGATGGCATGTCTATCTGAGAAGGAAGGTTCGGTGCCGCAGCCTGTTGTGCACAATTTATATGCTGATAAGAGAAGGGGGTGCTTTTGGAACGTTTTCCTTCCTGACACTTCTGTCTCTGTGAGCTTTAGCTGCTTGGACTCAGGGATACCGAAGGTATGTGAAAGTGACTGGGATGCGAGAATCATGTTGCACAGGGAACAGGGAAGGTCAGCAAATGTTTCCTGTCCTGGCACATCTCTCAGTCTGAACTGCAGCTGCAGATGCTTCACTTCCGCCAAGGACTCTGCCACCTTGAGAGAAGGATGCGCTCTATGGAGTTGAGAAAGAAAGTGCGTCTCACTAGCTTCTTTCCTCTACTTCATAGACAGCAAAGGGGCTATGAAAGGCAGCACTGGCTTTTTGTTCTAGGACTTCTTCTTTACAAGCAGCTGCTGGATGTTTGGAAGGGGGTTTGGGATATGCAAAAATGAGAGGCTAAGATGGTAAGAAGGTAAGATGGAAGTCATCTGGCAAAAGCAGAGCTCACAAAAGGGCCAGCTGAGAAAGCTCTTGCTGCCTACAACTTCAACTGCACCCCTCAAAGCAGCAGCACACACGCTGCTCTCGGCACTTTCCTTCTCAGCTCTACGCACCATCCTAAGCCTTGCCTCTCCCACACTCAGGATCCAAAGACAACGGCACCAGGGACTGCTCACACACTAAAGGCACCAGGACAAAAGGCTCACCAGCTTGGCCTTTGCATTCCCGCTGACAGCTCCACAGCTTGAACCCAGAGAACTGCACGCTGGCAACAGCCTTTCCAATCACTCTGAGCACCTCATGACAAGGAGCTGCAGCGTGTGGGGAATGAATCTCCAGCAGCCTCCTGCCCCAGGCTGTCCCCCGGGAGCAGCCCTGCTCCAGGCCGTGACTGCCACCTGCACAGCCAAAGGACCCAGAGCCGGTGTTACACACCACGGCTGTGCCTGGCACAGAGACACCAGTGGCCACACAAGTGGCCATGGCACTGTCCACACACAGTCCCTGCTGCTGCTCCCCCAGCCGCTGGCACCAACTCCCAGCCACCCACTCCTAAAGCCACGGGGCCCACTGGGACACTGCGGGGGCTCGTGGAAGCCAGCGGCCATTGTGACACAGCGGGGCTGCACAGAGCCCACGGTGCTTTGTGACCCGTGGCTCCCAGGAGAGCCTTTGTGATGCTGGGGAACTACAAGGAAGCCTGGCTCCTCTGTGACACCACCACAGAAGCTCAGGGGAGCCCTGGAGACCGTGCTGATGCTATTGAACCTGATGCAACCCTGCCTCCTCTGTGACACCACAGAAGCTCTTGGAGCCCTGGAGACCGTGCTGATGCTATGGAACCTGATGCAACCCTGCCTCCTCTGTGACACCACAGAACCTCTGGGAGCCCTGGAGACCGTGCTGATGCTATGGAACCTGATGCAACCCTGCCTCCACTGTGACACCACAGAAGCTCAGGGAGCCCTGGAGACTGTGGTGATGCTATGGAACCTGATGCAACCCTGCCTCCACTGTGACACCACAGAACCTCTGGGAGCCCTGGAGACCGTGCTGATGCTATGGAACCTGATGCAACCCTGCCTCCACTGTGACACCACAGAAGCTCGGGGAGCTCTTCAGACCGTGGGGATGCTGGCGAAGCTGACGGAACCCTGGGCACCACAGTGACGCTATGGAACCTGGTGGAACCGAGGGGCCACAGTGACACTGTGGGGCCTTTTGGAAGCAACAGGACCCTGGTGGGAAGCCACGGGATGATTAATCCTGCACGAACCTGCTCCAGGTGGGCTCCTCTCTCCCGGCTTCCACAGGTGCTGCTAGGATCCCACTCCGGCACTGGCTTGGCACGGGCTCACGGCTTCCTTTGGCAATGGCTCTGCTCCAGGATGGCATGCTGCAGAGAATGCAGGTAGATTTTGTGCTCACTCCTGGCATGCAGCTGGACAATAAAGCCTGATCCAGCCCCCCCTCAGCATATGTCCGGCTCTGGCATTGGGGCGGGGCAACTTTGGGAGCAGCCCCAGCCCTGCTCCTTCTCCCGGCTGGGCACCCAGCTGCTGGGACACAGGTGTGTCCTGATGCCACCGTCTACTCCTTTGAGAAGGGGAGGACAGAGTGCATCAGGGAGTTTGGTGTGGCTTACATGCGGCAAGGAGAAGGTGCAGCCCCAAACTGGCTTTCACTTCTAGAACCTTTTGCTATTGCGGGAGCAGCTGCTGGAGCTTTTCAACCGAGCTGCAAGAGTGAAAAGTGTGATGGCATGTCTATCTGAGAAGGAAGGTTCGGTGCCGCAGCCTGTTGTGCACAATTTATATGCTGATAAGAGAAGGGGGTGCTTTTGGAACGTTTTCCTTCCTGACACTTCTGTCTCTGTGAGCTTTAGCTGCTTGGACTCAGGGATACCGAAGGTATATGAAAGTGACTGGGATGCGAGAATCATGTTGCACAGGGAACAGGGAAGGTCAGCAAATGTTTCCTGTCCTGGCACATCTCTCAGTCTGAACTGCAGCTGCAGATGCTTCACTTCCGCCAAGGACTCTGCCACCTTGAGAGAAGGATGCGCTCTATGGAGTTGAGAAAGAAAGTGCGTCTCACTAGCTTCTTTCCTCTACTTCATAGACAGCAAAGGGGCTATGAAAGGCAGCACTGGCTTTTTGTTCTAGGACTTCTTCTTTACAAGCAGCTGCTGGATGTTTGGAAGGGGGTTTGGGATATGCAAAAATGAGAGGCTAAGATGGTAAGAGGGTAAGATGGAAGTCATCTGGCAAAAGCAGAGCTCACAAAAGGGCCAGCTGAGAAAGCTCTTGCTGCCTACAACTTCAACTGCACCCCTCAAAGCAGCAGCACACACGCTGCTCTCGGCACTTTCCTTCTCAGCTCTACGCACCATCCTAAGCCTTGCCTCTCCCACACTCAGGATCCAAAGACAACGGCACCAGGGACTGCTCACACACTAAAGGCACCAGGACAAAAGGCTCACCAGCTTGGCCTTTGCATTCCCGCTGACAGCTCCACAGCTTGAACCCAGAGAACTGCCTGCTGCCAACAGCCTTTCCAATCACTCTGAGCACCTCATGACAAGGAGTGTGGGGAATGAATCTCCAGCAGCCTCCTGCCCCAGGCTGTCCCCCGGGAGCAGCCCTGCTCCAGGCCGTGACTGCCACCTGCACAGCCAAAGGACCCAGAGCCGGTGTTACACACCACGGCTGTGCCTGGCACAGAGACACCAGTGGCCACACAAGTGGCCATGGCACTGTCCACACACAGTCCCTGCTGCTGCTCCCCCAGCCGCTGGCACCAACTCCCAGCCACCCACTCCTAAAGCCACGGGGCCCACTGGGACACTGCGGGGGCTCGTGGAAGCCAGCGGCCATTGTGACACAGCGGGGCTGCACAGAGCCCACGGTGCTTTGTGACCCGTGGCTCCCAGGAGAGCCTTTGTGATGCTGGGGAACTACAAGGAAGCCTGGCTCCTCTGTGACACCACCACAGAAGCTCAGGGGAGCCCTGGAGACCGTGCTGATGCTATTGAACCTGATGCAACCCTGCCTCCTCTGTGACACCACAGAAGCTCTTGGAGCCCTGGAGACCGTGGTGATGCTATGGAACCTGATGCAACCCTGCCTCCTCTGTGACACCACAGAACCTCTGGGAGCCCTGGAGACCGTGCTGATGCTATGGAACCTGATGCAACCCTGCCTCCACTGTGACACCACAGAAGCTCAGGGAGCCCTGGAGACTGTGGTGATGCTATGGAACCTGATGCAACCCTGCCTCCACTGTGACACCACAGAACCTCTGGGAGCCCTGGAGACCGTGCTGATGCTATGGAACCTGATGCAACCCTGCCTCCACTGTGACACCACAGAAGCTCGGGGAGCTCTGCAGACCGTGGGGATGCTGGCGAAGCTGACGGAACCCTGGGCAGCACAGTGACGCTATGGAACCTGGTGGAACCGAGGGGCCACAGTGACACTGTGGGGCCTTTTGGAAGCAACAGGACCCTGGTGGGAAGCCACGGGATGATTAATCCTGCACGAACCTGCTCCAGGTGGGCTCCTCTCTCCCGGCTTCCACAGGTGCTGCTAGGATCCCACTCCGGCACTGGCTTGGCACGGGCTCACGGCTTCCTTTGGCAATGGCTCTGCTCCAGGATGGCATGCTGCAGAGAATGCAGGTAGATTTTGTGCTCACTCCTGGCATGCAGCTGGACAATAAAGCCTGATCCAGCCCCCCCTCAGCATATGTCCGGCTCTGGCATTGGGGCGGGGCAACTTTGGGAGCAGCCCCAGCCCTGCTCCTGCTCCCGGCTGGGCACCCAGCTGCTGGGACACAGGTGTGTCCTGATGCCACCGTCTACTCCTTTGAGAAGGGGAGGACAGAGTGCATCAGGGAGTTTGGTGTGGCTTACATGCGGCAAGGAGAAGGTGCAGCCCCAAACTGGCTTTCACTTCTAGAACCTTTTGCTATTGCGGGAGCAGCTGCTGGAGCTTTTCAACCGAGCTGCAAGAGTGAAAAGTGTGATGGCATGTCTATCTGAGAAGGAAGGTTCGGTGCCGCAGCCTGTTGTGCACAATTTATATGCTGATAAGAGAAGGGGGTGCTTTTGGAACGTTTTCCTTCCTGACACTTCTGTCTCTGTGAGCTTTAGCTGCTTGGACTCAGGGATACCGAAGGTATGTGAAAGTGACTGGGATGCGAGAATCATGTTGCACAGGGAACAGGGAAGGTCAGCAAATGTTTCCTGTCCTGGCACATCTCTCAGTCTGAACTGCAGCTGCAGATGCTTCACTTCCGCCAAGGACTCTGCCACCTTGAGAGAAGGATGCGCTCTATGGAGTTGAGAAAGAAAGTGCGTCTCACTAGCTTCTTTCCTCTACTTCATAGACAGCAAAGGGGCTATGAAAGGCAGCACTGGCTTTTTGTTCTAGGACTTCTTCTTTACAAGCAGCTGCTGGATGTTTGGAAGGGGGTTTGGGATATGCAAAAATGAGAGGCTAAGATGGTAAGAAGGTAAGATGGAAGTCATCTGGCAAAAGCAGAGCTCACAAAAGGGCCAGCTGAGAAAGCTCTTGCTGCCTACAACTTCAACTGCACCCCTCAAAGCAGCAGCACACACGCTGCTCTCGGCACTTTCCTTCTCAGCTCTACGCACCATCCTAAGCCTTGCCTCTCCCACACTCAGGATCCAAAGACAACGGCACCAGGGACTGCTCACACACTAAAGGCACCAGGACAAAAGGCTCACCAGCTTGGCCTTTGCATTCCCGCTGACAGCTCCACAGCTTGAACCCAGAGAACTGCCTGCTGCCAACAGCCTTTCCAATCACTCTGAGCACCTCATGACAAGGAGTGTGGGGAATGAATCTCCAGCAGCCTCCTGCCCCAGGCTGTCCCCCGGGAGCAGCCCTGCTCCAGGCCGTGACTGCCACCTGCACAGCCAAAGGACCCGGAGCCGGTGTTACACACCACGGCTGTGCCTGGCACAGAGACACCAGTGGCCACACAAGTGGCCATGGCACTGTCCACACACAGTCCCTGCTGCTGCTCCCCCAGCCGCTGGCACCAACTCCCAGCCACCCACTCCTAAAGCCACGGGGCCCACTGGGACACTGCGGGGGCTCGTGGAAGCCAGCGGCCATTGTGACACAGCGGGGCTGCACAGAGCCCACGGTGCTTTGTGACCCGTGGCTCCCAGGAGAGCCTTTGTGATGCTGGGGAACTACAAGGAAGCCTGGCTCCTCTGTGACACCACCACAGAAGCTCAGGGGAGCCCTGGAGACCGTGCTGATGCTATTGAACCTGATGCAACCCTGCCTCCTCTGTGACACCACAGAAGCTCTTGGAGCCCTGGAGACCGTGCTGATGCTATGGAACCTGATGCAACCCTGCCTCCTCTGTGACACCACAGAACCTCTGGGAGCCCTGGAGACCGTGCTGATGCTATGGAACCTGATGCAACCCTGCCTCCACTGTGACACCACAGAAGCTCAGGGAGCCCTGGAGACTGTGGTGATGCTATGGAACCTGATGCAACCCTGCCTCCACTGTGACACCACAGAACCTCTGGGAGCCCTGGAGACCGTGCTGATGCTATGGAACCTGATGCAACCCTGCCTCCACTGTGACACCACAGAAGCTCGGGGAGCTCTGCAGACCGTGGGGATGCTGGCGAAGCTGACGGAACCCTGGGCACCACAGTGACGCTATGGAACCTGGTGGAACCGAGGGGCCACAGTGACACTGTGGGGCCTTTTGGAAGCAACAGGACCCTGGTGGGAAGCCACGGGATGATTAATCCTGCA
Source organism: Aphelocoma coerulescens (assembly GCF_041296385.1). NCBI lineage: Eukaryota > Metazoa > Chordata > Aves > Passeriformes > Corvidae > Aphelocoma > Aphelocoma coerulescens. The sequence goes on along the minus strand of NW_027183981.1, from coordinate 323,855 downwards.
CGAACCTGCTCCAGGTGGGCTCCTCTCTCCCGGCTTCCACAGGTGCTGCTAGGATCCCACTCCGGCACTGGCTTGGCACGGGCTCACGGCTTCCTTTGGCAATGGCTCTGCTCCAGGATGGCATGCTGCAGAGAATGCAGGTAGATTTTGTGCTCACTCCTGGCATGCAGCTGGACAATAAAGCCTGATCCAGCCCCCCCTCAGCATATGTCCGGCTCTGGCATTGGGGCGGGGCAACTTTGGGAGCAGCCCCAGCCCTGCTCCTGCTCCCGGCTGGGCACCCAGCTGCTGGGACACAGGTGTGTCCTGATGCCACCGTCTACTCCTTTGAGAAGGGGAGGACAGAGTGCATCAGGGAGTTTGGTGTGGCTTACATGCGGCAAGGAGAAGGTGCAGCCCCAAACTGGCTTTCACTTCTAGAACCTTTTGCTATTGCGGGAGCAGCTGCTGGAGCTTTTCAACCGAGCTGCAAGAGTGAAAAGTGTGATGGCATGTCTATCTGAGAAGGAAGGTTCGGTGCCGCAGCCTGTTGTGCACAATTTATATGCTGATAAGAGAAGGGGGTGCTTTTGGAACGTTTTCCTTCCTGACACTTCTGTCTCTGTGAGCTTTAGCTGCTTGGACTCAGGGATACCGAAGGTATGTGAAAGTGACTGGGATGCGAGAATCATGTTGCACAGGGAACAGGGAAGGTCAGCAAATGTTTCCTGTCCTGGCACATCTCTCAGTCTGAACTGCAGCTGCAGATGCTTCACTTCCGCCAAGGACTCTGCCACCTTGAGAGAAGGATGCGCTCTATGGAGTTGAGAAAGAAAGTGCGTCTCACTAGCTTCTTTCCTCTACTTCATAGACAGCAAAGGGGCTATGAAAGGCAGCACTGGCTTTTTGTTCTAGGACTTCTTCTTTACAAGCAGCTGCTGGATGTTTGGAAGGGGGTTTGGGATATGCAAAAATGAGAGGCTAAGATGGTAAGAGGGTAAGATGGAAGTCATCTGGCAAAAGCAGAGCTCACAAAAGGGCCAGCTGAGAAAGCTCTTGCTGCCTACAACTTCAACTGCACCCCTCAAAGCAGCAGCACACACGCTGCTCTCGGCACTTTCCTTCTCAGCTCTACGCACCATCCTAAGCCTTGCCTCTCCCACACTCAGGATCCAAAGACAACGGCACCAGGGACTGCTCACACACTAAAGGCACCAGGACAAAAGGCTCACCAGCTTGGCCTTTGCATTCCCGCTGACAGCTCCACAGCTTGAACCCAGAGAACTGCCTGCTGCCAACAGCCTTTCCAATCACTCTGAGCACCTCATGACAAGGAGTGTGGGGAATGAATCTCCAGCAGCCTCCTGCCCCAGGCTGTCCCCCGGGAGCAGCCCTGCTCCAGGCCGTGACTGCCACCTGCACAGCCAAAGGACCCAGAGCCGGTGTTACACACCACGGCTGTGCCTGGCACAGAGACACCAGTGGCCACACAAGTGGCCATGGCACTGTCCACACACAGTCCCTGCTGCTGCTCCCCCAGCCGCTGGCACCAACTCCCAGCCACCCACTCCTAAAGCCACGGGGCCCACTGGGACACTGCGGGGGCTCGTGGAAGCCAGCGGCCATTGTGACACAGCGGGGCTGCACAGAGCCCACGGTGCTTTGTGACCCGTGGCTCCCAGGAGAGCCTTTGTGATGCTGGGGAACTACAAGGAAGCCTGGCTCCTCTGTGACACCACCACAGAAGCTCAGGGGAGCCCTGGAGACCGTGCTGATGCTATTGAACCTGATGCAACCCTGCCTCCTCTGTGACACCACAGAAGCTCTTGGAGCCCTGGAGACCGTGGTGATGCTATGGAACCTGATGCAACCCTGCCTCCTCTGTGACACCACAGAACCTCTGGGAGCCCTGGAGACCGTGCTGATGCTATGGAACCTGATGCAACCCTGCCTCCACTGTGACACCACAGAAGCTCAGGGAGCCCTGGAGACTGTGGTGATGCTATGGAACCTGATGCAACCCTGCCTCCACTGTGACACCACAGAACATCTGGGAGCCCTGGAGACCGTGCTGATGCTATGGAACCTGATGCAACCCTGCCTCCACTGTGACACCACAGAAGCTCGGGGAGCTCTGCAGACCGTGGGGATGCTGGCGAAGCTGACGGAACCCTGGGCACCACAGTGACGCTATGGAACCTGGTGGAACCGAGGGGCCACAGTGACACTGTGGGGCCTTTTGGAAGCAACAGGACCCTGGTGGGAAGCCACGGGATGATTAATCCTGCACGAACCTGCTCCAGGTGGGCTCCTCTCTCCCGGCTTCCACAGGTGCTGCTAGGATCCCACTCCGGCACTGGCTTGGCACGGGCTCACGGCTTCCTTTGGCAATGGCTCTGCTCCAGGATGGCATGCTGCAGAGAATGCAGGTAGATTTTGTGCTCACTCCTGGCATGCAGCTGGACAATAAAGCCTGATCCAGCCCCCCCTCAGCATATGTCCGGCTCTGGCATTGGGGCGGGGCAACTTTGGGAGCAGCCCCAGCCCTGCTCCTGCTCCCGGCTGGGCACCCAGCTGCTGGGACACAGGTGTGTCCTGATGCCACCGTCTACTCCTTTGAGAAGGGGAGGACAGAGTGCATCAGGGAGTTTGGTGTGGCTTACATGCGGCAAGGAGAAGGTGCAGCCCCAAACTGGCTTTCACTTCTAGAACCTTTTGCTATTGCGGGAGCAGCTGCTGGAGCTTTTCAACCGAGCTGCAAGAGTGAAAAGTGTGATGGCATGTCTATCTGAGAAGGAAGGTTCGGTGCCGCAGCCTGTTGTGCACAATTTATATGCTGATAAGAGAAGGGGGTGCTTTTGGAACGTTTTCCTTCCTGACACTTCTGTCTCTGTGAGCTTTAGCTGCTTGGACTCAGGGATACCGAAGGTATGTGAAAGTGACTGGGATGCGAGAATCATGTTGCACAGGGAACAGGGAAGGTCAGCAAATGTTTCCTGTCCTGGCACATCTCTCAGTCTGAACTGCAGCTGCAGATGCTTCACTTCCGCCAAGGACTCTGCCACCTTGAGAGAAGGATGCGCTCTATGGAGTTGAGAAAGAAAGTGCGTCTCACTAGCTTCTTTCCTCTACTTCATAGACAGCAAAGGGGCTATGAAAGGCAGCACTGGCTTTTTGTTCTAGGACTTCTTCTTTACAAGCAGCTGCTGGATGTTTGGAAGGGGGTTTGGGATATGCAAAAATGAGAGGCTAAGATGGTAAGAAGGTAAGATGGAAGTCATCTGGCAAAAGCAGAGCTCACAAAAGGGCCAGCTGAGAAAGCTCTTGCTGCCTACAACTTCAACTGCACCCCTCAAAGCAGCAGCACACACGCTGCTCTCGGCACTTTCCTTCTCAGCTCTACGCACCATCCTAAGCCTTGCCTCTCCCACACTCAGGATCCAAAGACAACGGCACCAGGGACTGCTCACACACTAAAGGCACCAGGACAAAAGGCTCACCAGCTTGACCTTTGCATTCCCGCTGACAGCTCCACAGCTTGAACCCAGAGAACTGCCTGCTGCCAACAGCCTTTCCAATCACTCTGAGCACCTCATGACAAGGAGTGTGGGGAATGAATCTCCAGCAGCCTCCTGCCCCAGGCTGTCCCCCGGGAGCAGCCCTGCTCCAGGCCGTGACTGCCACCTGCACAGCCAAAGGACCCGGAGCCGGTGTTACACACCACGGCTGTGCCTGGCACAGAGACACCAGTGGCCACACAAGTGGCCATGGCACTGTCCACACACAGTCCCTGCTGCTGCTCCCCCAGCCGCTGGCACCAACTCCCAGCCACCCACTCCTAAAGCCACGGGGCCCACTGGGACACTGCGGGGGCTCGTGGAAGCCAGCGGCCATTGTGACACAGCGGGGCTGCACAGAGCCCACGGTGCTTTGTGACCCGTGGCTCCCAGGAGAGCCTTTGTGATGCTGGAGAACTACAAGGAAGCCTGGCTCCTCTGTGACACCACCACAGAAGCTCAGGGGAGTCCTGGAGACCGTGCTGATGCTATGGAACCTGATGCAACCCTGCCTCCTCTGTGACACCACCACAGAAGCTCAGGGGAGCCCTGGAGACCGTGGTGATGCTATGGAACCTGATGCAACCCTGCCTCCTCTGTGACACCACAGAACCTCTGGGAGCCCTGGAGACCGTGCTGATGCTATGGAACCTGATGCAACCCTGCCTCCTCTGTGACACCACAGAAGCTCAGGGAGCCCTGGAGACTGTGGTGATGCTATGGAACCTGATGCAACCCTGCCTCCACTGTGACACCACAGAACCTCTGGGAGCCCTGGAGACCGTGCTGATGCTATGGAACCTGATGCAACCCTGCCTCCACTGTGACACCACAGAAGCTCGGGGAGCTCTGCAGACCGTGGGGATGCTGGCGAAGCTGACGGAACCCTGGGCACCACAGTGACGCTATGGAACCTGGTGGAACCGAGGGGCCACAGTGACACTGTGGGGCCTTTTGGAAGCAACAGGACCCTGGTGGGAAGCCACGGGATGATTAATCCTGCACGAACCTGCTCCAGGTGGGCTCCTCTCTCCCGGCTTCCACAGGTGCTGCTAGGATCCCACTCCGGCACTGGCTTGGCACGGGCTCACGGCTTCCTTTGGCAATGGCTCTGCTCCAGGATGGCATGCTGCAGAGAATGCAGGTAGATTTTGTGCTCACTCCTGGCATGCAGCTGGACAATAAAGCCTGATCCAGCCCCCCCTCAGCATATGTCCGGCTCTGGCATTGGGGCGGGGCAACTTTGGGAGCAGCCCCAGCCCTGCTCCTGCTCCCGGCTGGGCACCCAGCTGCTGGGACACAGGTGTGTCCTGATGCCACCGTCTACTCCTTTGAGAAGGGGAGGACAGAGTGCATCAGGGAGTTTGGTGTGGCTTACATGCGGCAAGGAGAAGGTGCAGCCCCAAACTGGCTTTCACTTCTAGAACCTTTTGCTATTGCGGGAGCAGCTGCTGGAGCTTTTCAACCGAGCTGCAAGAGTGAAAAGTGTGATGGCATGTCTATCTGAGAAGGAAGGTTCGGTGCCGCAGCCTGTTGTGCACAATTTATATGCTGATAAGAGAAGGGGGTGCTTTTGGAACGTTTTCCTTCCTGACACTTCTGTCTCTGTGAGCTTTAGCTGCTTGGACTCAGGGGTACCGAAGGTGTGTGAAAGTGACTGGGATGCGAGAATCATGTTGCACAGGGAACAGGGAAGGTCAGCAAATGTTTCCTGTCCTGGCACATCTCTCAGTCTGAACTGCAGCTGCAGATGCTTCACTTCCGCCAAGGACTCTGCCACCTTGAGAGAAGGATGCGCTCTATGGAGTTGAGAAAGAAAGTGCGTCTCACTAGCTTCTTTCCTCTACTTCATAGACAGCAAAGGGGCTATGAAAGGCAGCACTGGCTTTTTGTTCTAGGACTTCTTCTTTACAAGCATCTGCTGGATGTTTGGAAGGGGGTTTGGGATATGCAAAAATGAGAGGCTAAGATGGTAAGAGGGTAAGATGGAAGTCATCTGGCAAAAGCAGAGCTCACAAAAGGGCCAGCTGAGAAAGCTCTTGCTGCCTACAACTTCAACTGCACCCCTCAAAGCAGCAGCACACATGCTGCTCTCGGCACTTTCCTTCTCAGCTCTACGCACCATCCTAAGCCTTGCCTCTCCCACACTCAGGATCCAAAGACAATGGCACCAGGGACTGCTCACACACTAAAGGCACCAGGACAAAAGGCTCACCAGCTTGGCCTTTGCATTCCCGCTGACAGCTCCACAGCTTGAACCCAGAGAACTGCCTGCTGCCAACAGCCTTTCCAATCACTCTGAGCACCTCATGACAAGGAGTGTGGGGAATGAATCTCCAGCAGCCTCCTGCCCCAGGCTGTCCCCCGGGAGCAGCCCTGCTCCAGGCCGTGACTGCCACCTGCACAGCCAAAGGACCCGGAGCCGGTGTTACACACCACGGCTGTGCCTGGCACAGAGACACCAGTGGCCACACAAGTGGCCATGGCACTGTCCACACACAGTCCCTGCTGCTGCTCCCCCAGCCGCTGGCACCAACTCCCAGCCACCCACTCCTAAAGCCACGGGGCCCACTGGGACACTGCGGGGGCTCGTGGAAGCCAGCGGCCATTGTGACACAGCGGGGCTGCACAGAGCCCACGGTGCTTTGTGACCCGTGGCTCCCAGGAGAGCCTTTGTGATGCTGGGGAACTACAAGGAAGCCTGGCTCCTCTGTGACACCACCACAGAAGCTCAGGGGAGTCCTGGAGACCGTGCTGATGCTATGGAACCTGATGCAACCCTGCCTCCTCTGTGACACCACCACAGAAGCTCAGGGGAGCCCTGGAGACCGTGGTGATGCTATGGAACCTGATGCAACCCTGCCTCCTCTGTGACACCACAGAACCTCTGGGAGCCCTGGAGACCGTGCTGATGCTATGGAACCTGATGCAACCCTGCCTCCTCTGTGACACCACAGAAGCTCAGGGAGCCCTGGAGACTGTGGTGATGCTATGGAACCTGATGCAACCCTGCCTCCACTGTGACACCACAGAACCTCTGGGAGCCCTGGAGACCGTGCTGATGCTATGGAACCTGATGCAACCCTGCCTCCACTGTGACACCACAGAAGCTCGGGGAGCTCTGCAGACCGTGGGGATGCTGGCGAAGCTGACGGAACCCTGGGCACCACAGTGACGCTATGGAACCTGGTGGAACCGAGGGGCCACAGTGACACTGTGGGGCCTTTTGGAAGCAACAGGACCCTGGTGGGAAGCCACGGGATGATTAATCCTGCACGAACCTGCTCCAGGTGGGCTCCTCTCTCCCGGCTTCCACAGGTGCTGCTAGGATCCCACTCCGGCACTGGCTTGGCACGGGCTCACGGCTTCCTTTGGCAATGGCTCTGCTCCAGGATGGCATGCTGCAGAGAATGCAGGTAGATTTTGTGCTCACTCCTGGCATGCAGCTGGACAATAAAGCCTGATCCAGCCCCCCCTCAGCATATGTCTGGCTCTGGCATTGGGGCGGGGCAACTTTGGGAGCAGCCCCAGCCCTGCTCCTTCTCCCGGCTGGGCACCCAGCTGCTGGGACACAGGTGTGTCCTGATGCCACCGTCTACTCCTTTGAGAAGGGGAGGACAGAGTGCATCAGGGAGTTTGGTGTGGCTTACATGCGGCAAGGAGAAGGTGCAGCCCCAAACTGGCTTTCACTTCTAGAACCTTTTGCTATTGCGGGAGCAGCTGCTGGAGCTTTTCAACCGAGCTGCAAGAGTGAAAAGTGTGATGGCATGTCTATCTGAGAAGGAAGGTTCGGTGCCGCAGCCTGTTGTGCACAATTTATATGCTGATAAGAGAAGGGGGTGCTTTTGGAACGTTTTCCTTCCTGACACTTCTGTCTCTGTGAGCTTTAGCTGCTTGGACTCAGGGATACCGAAGGTGTGTGAAAGTGACTGGGATGCGAGAATCATGTTGCACAGGGAACAGGGAAGGTCAGCAAATGTTTCCTGTCCTGGCACATCTCTCAGTCTGAACTGCAGCTGCAGATGCTTCACTTCCGCCAAGGACTCTGCCACCTTGAGAGAAGGATGCGCTCTATGGAGTTGAGAAAGAAAGTGCGTCTCACTAGCTTCTTTCCTCTACTTCATAGACAGCAAAGGGGCTATGAAAGGCAGCACTGGCTTTTTGTTCTAGGACTTCTTCTTTACAAGCAGCTGCTGGATGTTTGGAAGGGGGTTTGGGATATGCAAAAATGAGAGGCTAAGATGGTAAGAGGGTAAGATGGAAGTCATCTGGCAAAAGCAGAGCTCACAAAAGGGCCAGCTGAGAAAGCTCTTGCTGCCTACAACTTCAACTGCACCCCTCAAAGCAGCAGCACACACGCTGCTCTCGGCACTTTCCTTCTCAGCTCTACGCACCATCCTAAGCCTTGCCTCTCCCACACTCAGGATCCAAAGACAACGGCACCAGGGACTGCTCACACACTAAAGGCACCAGGACAAAAGGCTCACCAGCTTGGCCTTTGCATTCCCGCTGACAGCTCCACAGCTTGAACCCAGAGAACTGCACGCTGGCAACAGCCTTTCCAATCACTCTGAGCACCTCATGACAAGGAGCTGCAGCGTGTGGGGAATGAATCTCCAGCAGCCTCCTGCCCCAGGCTGTCCCCCGGGAGCAGCCCTGCTCCAGGCCGTGACTGCCACCTGCACAGCCAAAGGACCCGGAGCCGGTGTTACACACCACGGCTGTGCCTGGCACAGAGACACCAGTGGCCACACAAGTGGCCATGGCACTGTCCACACACAGTCCCTGCTGCTGCTCCCCCAGCCGCTGGCACCAACTCCCAGCCACCCACTCCTAAAGCCACGGGGCCCACTGGGACACTGCGGGGGCTCGTGGAAGCCAGCGGCCATTGTGACACAGCGGGGCTGCACAGAGCCCACGGTGCTTTGTGACCCGTGGCTCCCAGGAGAGCCTTTGTGATGCTGGGGAACTACAAGGAAGCCTGCCTCCTCTGTGACACCACCACAGAAGCTCAGGGGAGCCCTGGAGACCGTGCTGATGCTATTGAACCTGATGCAACCCTGCCTCCTCTGTGACACCACAGAAGCTCTTGGAGCCCTGGAGACCGTGCTGATGCTATGGAACCTGATGCAACCCTGCCTCCTCTGTGACACCACAGAACCTCTGGGAGCCCTGGAGACCGTGCTGATGCTATGGAACCTGATGCAACCCTGCCTCCACTGTGACACCACAGAAGCTCAGGGAGCCCTGGAGACTGTGGTGATGCTATGGAACCTGATGCAACCCTGCCTCCACTGTGACACCACAGAACCTCTGGGAGCCCTGGAGACCGTGCTGATGCTATGGAACCTGATGCAACCCTGCCTCCACTGTGACACCACAGAAGCTCGGGGAGCTCTGCAGACCGTGGGGATGCTGGCGAAGCTGACGGAACCCTGGGCACCACAGTGACGCTATGGAACCTGGTGGAACCGAGGGGCCACAGTGACACTGTGGGGCCTTTTGGAAGCAACAGGACCCTGGTGGGAAGCCACGGGATGATTAATCCTGCACGAACCTGCTCCAGGTGGGCTCCTCTCTCCCGGCTTCCACAGGTGCTGCTAGGATCCCACTCCGGCACTGGCTTGGCACGGGCTCACGGCTTCCTTTGGCAATGGCTCTGCTCCAGGATGGCATGCTGCAGAGAATGCAGGTAGATTTTGTGCTCACTCCTGGCATGCAGCTGGACAATAAAGCCTGATCCAGCCCCCCCTCAGCATATGTCCGGCTCTGGCATTGGGGCGGGGCAACTTTGGGAGCAGCCCCAGCCCTGCTCCTTCTCCCGGCTGGGCACCCAGCTGCTGGGACACAGGTGTGTCCTGATGCCACCGTCTACTCCTTTGAGAAGGGGAGGACAGAGTGCATCAGGGAGTTTGGTGTGGCTTACATGCGGCAAGGAGAAGGTGCAGCCCCAAACTGGCTTTCACTTCTAGAACCTTTTGCTATTGCGGGAGCAGCTGCTGGAGCTTTTCAACCGAGCTGCAAGAGTGAAAAGTGTGATGGCATGTCTATCTGAGAAGGAAGGTTCGGTGCCGCAGCCTGTTGTGCACAATTTATATGCTGATAAGAGAAGGGGGTGCTTTTGCAACGTTTTCCTTCCTGACACTTCTGTCTCTGTGAGCTTTAGCTGCTTGGACTCAGGGATACCGAAGGTATATGAAAGTGACTGGGATGCGAGAATCATGTTGCACAGGGAACAGGGAAGGTCAGCAAATGTTTCCTGTCCTGGCACATCTCTCAGTCTGAACTGCAGCTGCAGATGCTTCACTTCCGCCAAGGACTCTGCCACCTTGAGAGAAGGATGCGCTCTATGGAGTTGAGAAAGAAAGTGCGTCTCACTAGCTTCTTTCCTCTACTTCATAGACAGCAAAGGGGCTATGAAAGGCAGCACTGGCTTTTTGTTCTAGGACTTCTTCTTTACAAGCAGCTGCTGGATGTTTGGAAGGGGGTTTGGGATATGCAAAAATGAGAGGCTAAGATGGTAAGAGGGTAAGATGGAAGTCATCTGGCAAAAGCAGAGCTCACAAAAGGGCCAGCTGAGAAAGCTCTTGCTGCCTACAACTTCAACTGCACCCCTCAAAGCAGCAGCACACACGCTGCTCTCGGCACTTTCCTTCTCAGCTCTACGCACCATCCTAAGCCTTGCCTCTCCCACACTCAGGATCCAAAGACAACGGCACCAGGGACTGCTCACACACTAAAGGCACCAGGACAAAAGGCTCACCAGCTTGGCCTTTGCATTCCCGCTGACAGCTCCACAGCTTGAACCCAGAGAACTGCCTGCTGCCAACAGCCTTTCCAATCACTCTGAGCACCTCATGACAAGGAGTGTGGGGAATGAATCTCCAGCAGCCTCCTGCCCCAGGCTGTCCCCCGGGAGCAGCCCTGCTCCAGGCCGTGACTGCCACCTGCACAGCCAAAGGACCCAGAGCCGGTGTTACACACCACGGCTGTGCCTGGCACAGAGACACCAGTGGCCACACAAGTGGCCATGGCACTGTCCACACACAGTCCCTGCTGCTGCTCCCCCAGCCGCTGGCACCAACTCCCAGCCACCCACTCCTAAAGCCACGGGGCCCACTGGGACACTGCGGGGGCTCGTGGAAGCCAGCGGCCATTGTGACACAGCGGGGCTGCACAGAGCCCACGGTGCTTTGTGACCCGTGGCTCCCAGGAGAGCCTTTGTGATGCTGGGGAACTACAAGGAAGCCTGGCTCCTCTGTGACACCACCACAGAAGCTCAGGGGAGCCCTGGAGACCGTGCTGATGCTATTGAACCTGATGCAACCCTGCCTCCTCTGTGACAACACAGAAGCTCTTGGAGCCCTGGAGACCGTGGTGATGCTATGGAACCTGATGCAACCCTGCCTCCTCTGTGACACCACAGAACCTCTGGGAGCCCTGGAGACCGTGCTGATGCTATGGAACCTGATGCAACCCTGCCTCCACTGTGACACCACAGAAGCTCAGGGAGCCCTGGAGACTGTGGTGATGCTATGGAACCTGATGCAACCCTGCCTCCACTGTGACACCACAGAACCTCTGGGAGCCCTGGAGACCGTGCTGATGCTATGGAACCTGATGCAACCCTGCCTCCACTGTGACACCACAGAAGCTCGGGGAGCTCTGCAGACCGTGGGGATGCTGGCGAAGCTGACGGAACCCTGGGCACCACAGTGACGCTATGGAACCTGGTGGAACCGAGGGGCCACAGTGACACTGTGGGGCCTTTTGGAAGCAACAGGACCCTGGTGGGAAGCCACGGGATGATTAATCCTGCACGAACCTGCTCCAGGTGGGCTCCTCTCTCCCGGCTTCCACAGGTGCTGCTAGGATCCCACTCCGGCACTGGCTTGGCACGGGCTCACGGCTTCCTTTGGCAATGGCTCTGCTCCAGGATGGCATGCTGCAGAGAATGCAGGTAGATTTTGTGCTCACTCCTGGCATGCAGCTGGACAATAAAGCCTGATCCAGCCCCCCCTCAGCATATGTCCGGCTCTGGCATTGGGGCGGGGCAACTTTGGGAGCAGCCCCAGCCCTGCTCCTGCTCCCGGCTGGGCACCCAGCTGCTGGGACACAGGTGTGTCCTGATGCCACCGTCTACTCCTTTGAGAAGGGGAGGACAGAGTGCATCAGGGAGTTTGGTGTGGCTTACATGCGGCAAGGAGAAGGTGCAGCCCCAAACTGGCTTTCACTTCTAGAACCTTTTGCTATTGCGGGAGCAGCTGCTGGAGCTTTTCAACCGAGCTGCAAGAGTGAAAAGTGTGATGGCATGTCTATCTGAGAAGGAAGGTTCGGTGCCGCAGCCTGTTGTGCACAATTTATATGCTGATAAGAGAAGGGGGTGCTTTTGGAACGTTTTCCTTCCTGACACTTCTGTCTCTGTGAGCTTTAGCTGCTTGGACTCAGGGATACCGAAGGTATGTGAAAGTGACTGGGATGCGAGAATCATGTTGCACAGGGAACAGGGAAGGTCAGCAAATGTTTCCTGTCCTGGCACATCTCTCAGTCTGAACTGCAGCTGCAGATGCTTCACTTCCGCCAAGGACTCTGCCACCTTGAGAGAAGGATGCGCTCTATGGAGTTGAGAAAGAAAGTGCGTCTCACTAGCTTCTTTCCTCTACTTCATAGACAGCAAAGGGGCTATGAAAGGCAGCACTGGCTTTTTGTTCTAGGACTTCTTCTTTACAAGCAGCTGCTGGATGTTTGGAAGGGGGTTTGGGATATGCAAAAATGAGAGGCTAAGATGGTAAGAAGGTAAGATGGAAGTCATCTGGCAAAAGCAGAGCTCACAAAAGGGCCAGCTGAGAAAGCTCTTGCTGCCTACAACTTCAACTGCACCCCTCAAAGCAGCAGCACACACGCTGCTCTCGGCACTTTCCTTCTCAGCTCTACGCACCATCCTAAGCCTTGCCTCTCCCACACTCAGGATCCAAAGACAACGGCACCAGGGACTGCTCACACACTAAAGGCACCAGGACAAAAGGCTCACCAGCTTGGCCTTTGCATTCCCGCTGACAGCTCCACAGCTTGAACCCAGAGAACTGCCTGCTGCCAACAGCCTTTCCAATCACTCTGAGCACCTCATGACAAGGAGTGTGGGGAATGAATCTCCAGCAGCCTCCTGCCCCAGGCTGTCCCCCGGGAGCAGCCCTGCTCCAGGCCGTGACTGCCACCTGCACAGCCAAAGGACCCGGAGCCGGTGTTACACACCACGGCTGTGCCTGGCACAGAGACACCAGTGGCCACACAAGTGGCCATGGCACTGTCCACACACAGTCCCTGCTGCTGCTCCCCCAGCCGCTGGCACCAACTCCCAGCCACCCACTCCTAAAGCCACGGGGCCCACTGGGACACTGCGGGGGCTCGTGGAAGCCAGCGGCCATTGTGACACAGCGGGGCTGCACAGAGCCCACGGTGCTTTGTGACCCGTGGCTCCCAGGAGAGCCTTTGTGATGCTGGGGAACTACAAGGAAGCCTGGCTCCTCTGTGACACCACCACAGAAGCTCAGGGGAGCCCTGGAGACCGTGCTGATGCTATTGAACCTGATGCAACCCTGCCTCCTCTGTGACACCACAGAAGCTCTTGGAGCCCTGGAGACCGTGCTGATGCTATGGAACCTGATGCAACCCTGCCTCCTCTGTGACACCACAGAACCTCTGGGAGCCCTGGAGACCGTGCTGATGCTATGGAACCTGATGCAACCCTGCCTCCACTGTGACACCACAGAAGCTCAGGGAGCCCTGGAGACTGTGGTGATGCTATGGAACCTGATGCAACCCTGCCTCCACTGTGACACCACAGAACCTCTGGGAGCCCTGGAGACCGTGCTGATGCTATGGAACCTGATGCAACCCTGCCTCCACTGTGACACCACAGAAGCTCGGGGAGCTCTGCAGACCGTGGGGATGCTGGCGAAGCTGACGGAACCCTGGGCACCACAGTGACGCTATGGAACCTGGTGGAACCGAGGGGCCACAGTGACACTGTGGGGCCTTTTGGAAGCAACAGGACCCTGGTGGGAAGCCACGGGATGATTAATCCTGCACGAACCTGCTCCAGGTGGGCTCCTCTCTCCCGGCTTCCACAGGTGCTGCTAGGATCCCACTCCGGCACTGGCTTGGCACGGGCTCACGGCTTCCTTTGGCAATGGCTCTGCTCCAGGATGGCATGCTGCAGAGAATGCAGGTAGATTTTGTGCTCACTCCTGGCATGCAGCTGGACAATAAAGCCTGATCCAGCCCCCCCTCAGCATATGTCCGGCTCTGGCATTGGGGCGGGGCAACTTTGGGAGCAGCCCCAGCCCTGCTCCTGCTCCCGGCTGGGCACCCAGCTGCTGGGACACAGGTGTGTCCTGATGCCACCGTCTACTCCTTTGAGAAGGGGAGGACAGAGTGCATCAGGGAGTTTGGTGTGGCTTACATGCGGCAAGGAGAAGGTGCAGCCCCAAACTGGCTTTCACTTCTAGAACCTTTTGCTATTGCGGGAGCAGCTGCTGGAGCTTTTCAACCGAGCTGCAAGAGTGAAAAGTGTGATGGCATGTCTATCTGAGAAGGAAGGTTCGGTGCCGCAGCCTGTTGTGCACAATTTATATGCTGATAAGAGAAGGGGGTGCTTTTGGAACGTTTTCCTTCCTGACACTTCTGTCTCTGTGAGCTTTAGCTGCTTGGACTCAGGGATACCGAAGGTATGTGAAAGTGACTGGGATGCGAGAATCATGTTGCACAGGGAACAGGGAAGGTCAGCAAATGTTTCCTGTCCTGGCACATCTCTCAGTCTGAACTGCAGCTGCAGATGCTTCACTTCCGCCAAGGACTCTGCCACCTTGAGAGAAGGATGCGCTCTATGGAGTTGAGAAAGAAAGTGCGTCTCACTAGCTTCTTTCCTCTACTTCATAGACAGCAAAGGGGCTATGAAAGGCAGCACTGGCTTTTTGTTCTAGGACTTCTTCTTTACAAGCAGCTGCTGGATGTTTGGAAGGGGGTTTGGGATATGCAAAAATGAGAGGCTAAGATGGTAAGAGGGTAAGATGGAAGTCATCTGGCAAAAGCAGAGCTCACAAAAGGGCCAGCTGAGAAAGCTCTTGCTGCCTACAACTTCAACTGCACCCCTCAAAGCAGCAGCACACACGCTGCTCTCGGCACTTTCCTTCTCAGCTCTACGCACCATCCTAAGCCTTGCCTCTCCCACACTCAGGATCCAAAGACAACGGCACCAGGGACTGCTCACACACTAAAGGCACCAGGACAAAAGGCTCACCAGCTTGGCCTTTGCATTCCCGCTGACAGCTCCACAGCTTGAACCCAGAGAACTGCCTGCTGCCAACAGCCTTTCCAATCACTCTGAGCACCTCATGACAAGGAGTGTGGGGAATGAATCTCCAGCAGCCTCCTGCCCCAGGCTGTCCCCCTGAAGCAGCCCTGCTCCAGGCCGTGACTGCCACCTGCACAGCCAAAGGACCCAGAGCCGGTGTTACACACCACGGCTGTGCCTGGCACAGAGACACCAGTGGCCACACAAGTGGCCATGGCACTGTCCACACACAGTCCCTGCTGCTGCTCCCCCAGCCGCTGGCACCAACTCCCAGCCACCCACTCCTAAAGCCACGGGGCCCACTGGGACACTGCGGGGGCTCGTGGAAGCCAGCGGCCATTGTGACACAGCGGGGCTGCACAGAGCCCACGGTGCTTTGTGACCCGTGGCTCCCAGGAGAGCCTTTGTGATGCTGGGGAACTACAAGGAAGCCTGGCTCCTCTGTGACACCACCACAGAAGCTCAGGGGAGCCCTGGAGACCGTGCTGATGCTATTGAACCTGATGCAACCCTGCCTCCTCTGTGACACCACAGAACCTCTGGGAGCCCTGGAGACCGTGCTGATGCTATGGAACCTGATGCAACCCTGCCTCCACTGTGACACCACAGAAGCTCAGGGAGCCCTGGAGACTGTGGTGATGCTATGGAACCTGATGCAACCCTGCCTCCACTGTGACACCACAGAACATCTGGGAGCCCTGGAGACCGTGCTGATGCTATGGAACCTGATGCAACCCTGCCTCCACTGTGACACCACAGAAGCTCGGGGAGCTCTGCAGACCGTGGGGATGCTGGCGAAGCTGACGGAACCCTGGGCACCACAGTGACGCTATGGAACCTGGTGGAACCGAGGGGCCACAGTGACACTGTGGGGCCTTTTGGAAGCAACAGGACCCTGGTGGGAAGCCACGGGATGATTAATCCTGCACGAACCTGCTCCAGGTGGGCTCCTCTCTCCCGGCTTCCACAGGTGCTGCTAGGATCCCACTCCGGCACTGGCTTGGCACGGGCTCACGGCTTCCTTTGGCAATGGCTCTGCTCCAGGATGGCATGCTGCAGAGAATGCAGGTAGATTTTGTGCTCACTCCTGGCATGCAGCTGGACAATAAAGCCTGATCCAGCCCCCCCTCAGCATATGTCCGGCTCTGGCATTGGGGCGGGGCAACTTTGGGAGCAGCCCCAGCCCTGCTCCTGCTCCCGGCTGGGCACCCAGCTGCTGGGACACAGGTGTGTCCTGATGCCACCGTCTACTCCTTTGAGAAGGGGAGGACAGAGTGCATCAGGGAGTTTGGTGTGGCTTACATGCGGCAAGGAGAAGGTGCAGCCCCAAACTGGCTTTCACTTCTAGAACCTTTTGCTATTGCGGGAGCAGCTGCTGGAGCTTTTCAACCGAGCTGCAAGAGTGAAAAGTGTGATGGCATGTCTATCTGAGAAGGAAGGTTCGGTGCCGCAGCCTGTTGTGCACAATTTATATGCTGATAAGAGAAGGGGGTGCTTTTGGAACGTTTTCCTTCCTGACACTTCTGTCTCTGTGAGCTTTAGCTGCTTGGACTCAGGGATACCGAAGGTATGTGAAAGTGACTGGGATGCGAGAATCATGTTGCACAGGGAACAGGGAAGGTCAGCAAATGTTTCCTGTCCTGGCACATCTCTCAGTCTGAACTGCAGCTGCAGATGCTTCACTTCCGCCAAGGACTCTGCCACCTTGAGAGAAGGATGCGCTCTATGGAGTTGAGAAAGAAAGTGCGTCTCACTAGCTTCTTTCCTCTACTTCATAGACAGCAAAGGGGCTATGAAAGGCAGCACTGGCTTTTTGTTCTAGGACTTCTTCTTTACAAGCAGCTGCTGGATGTTTGGAAGGGGGTTTGGGATATGCAAAAATGAGAGGCTAAGATGGTAAGAAGGTAAGATGGAAGTCATCTGGCAAAAGCAGAGCTCACAAAAGGGCCAGCTGAGAAAGCTCTTGCTGCCTACAACTTCAACTGCACCCCTCAAAGCAGCAGCACACACGCTGCTCTCGGCACTTTCCTTCTCAGCTCTACGCACCATCCTAAGCCTTGCCTCTCCCACACTCAGGATCCAAAGACAACGGCACCAGGGACTGCTCACACACTAAAGGCACCAGGACAAAAGGCTCACCAGCTTGGCCTTTGCATTCCCGCTGACAGCTCCACAGCTTGAACCCAGAGAACTGCCTGCTGCCAACAGCCTTTCCAATCACTCTGAGCACCTCATGACAAGGAGTGTGGGGAATGAATCTCCAGCAGCCTCCTGCCCCAGGCTGTCCCCCGGGAGCAGCCCTGCTCCAGGCCGTGACTGCCACCTGCACAGCCAAAGGACCCGGAGCCGGTGTTACACACCACGGCTGTGCCTGGCACAGAGACACCAGTGGCCACACAAGTGGCCATGGCACTGTCCACACACAGTCCCTGCTGCTGCTCCCCCAGCCGCTGGCACCAACTCCCAGCCACCCACTCCTAAAGCCACGGGGCCCACTGGGACACTGCGGGGGCTCGTGGAAGCCAGCGGCCATTGTGACACAGCGGGGCTGCACAGAGCCCACGGTGCTTTGTGACCCGTGGCTCCCAGGAGAGCCTTTGTGATGCTGGGGAACTACAAGGAAGCCTGGCTCCTCTGTGACACCACCACAGAAGCTCAGGGGAGCCCTGGAGACCGTGCTGATGCTATTGAACCTGATGCAACCCTGCCTCCTCTGTGACACCACAGAAGCTCTTGGAGCCCTGGAGACCGTGCTGATGCTATGGAACCTGATGCAACCCTGCCTCCTCTGTGACACCACAGAACCTCTGGGAGCCCTGGAGACCGTGCTGATGCTATGGAACCTGATGCAACCCTGCCTCCACTGTGACACCACAGAAGCTCAGGGAGCCCTGGAGACTGTGGTGATGCTATGGAACCTGATGCAACCCTGCCTCCACTGTGACACCACAGAACCTCTGGGAGCCCTGGAGACCGTGCTGATGCTATGGAACCTGATGCAACCCTGCCTCCACTGTGACACCACAGAAGCTCGGGGAGCTCTGCAGACCGTGGGGATGCTGGCGAAGCTGACGGAACCCTGGGCACCACAGTGACGCTATGGAACCTGGTGGAACCGAGGGGCCACAGTGACACTGTGGGGCCTTTTGGAAGCAACAGGACCCTGGTGGGAAGCCACGGGATGATTAATCCTGCACGAACCTGCTCCAGGTGGGCTCCTCTCTCCCGGCTTCCACAGGTGCTGCTAGGATCCCACTCCGGCACTGGCTTGGCACGGGCTCACGGCTTCCTTTGGCAATGGCTCTGCTCCAGGATGGCATGCTGCAGAGAATGCAGGTAGATTTTGTGCTCACTCCTGGCATGCAGCTGGACAATAAAGCCTGATCCAGCCCCCCCTCAGCATATGTCCGGCTCTGGCATTGGGGCGGGGCAACTTTGGGAGCAGCCCCAGCCCTGCTCCTGCTCCCGGCTGGGCACCCAGCTGCTGGGACACAGGTGTGTCCTGATGCCACCGTCTACTCCTTTGAGAAGGGGAGGACAGAGTGCATCAGGGAGTTTGGTGTGGCTTACATGCGGCAAGGAGAAGGTGCAGCCCCAAACTGGCTTTCACTTCTAGAACCTTTTGCTATTGCGGGAGCAGCTGCTGGAGCTTTTCAACCGAGCTGCAAGAGTGAAAAGTGTGATGGCATGTCTATCTGAGAAGGAAGGTTCGGTGCCGCAGCCTGTTGTGCACAATTTATATGCTGATAAGAGAAGGGGGTGCTTTTGGAACATTTTCCTTCCTGACACTTCTGTCTCTGTGAGCTTTAGCTGCTTGGACTCAGGGATACCGAAGGTATGTGAAAGTGACTGGGATGCGAGAATCATGTTGCACAGGGAACAGGGAAGGTCAGCAAATGTTTCCTGTCCTGGCACATCTCTCAGTCTGAACTGCAGCTGCAGATGCTTCACTTCCGCCAAGGACTCTGCCACCTTGAGAGAAGGATGCGCTCTATGGAGTTGAGAAAGAAAGTGCGTCTCACTAGCTTCTTTCCTCTACTTCATAGACAGCAAAGGGGCTATGAAAGGCAGCACTGGCTTTTTGTTCTAGGACTTCTTCTTTACAAGCAGCTGCTGGATGTTTGGAAGGGGGTTTGGGATATGCAAAAATGAGAGGCTAAGATGGTAAGAAGGTAAGATGGAAGTCATCTGGCAAAAGCAGAGCTCACAAAAGGGCCAGCTGAGAAAGCTCTTGCTGCCTACAACTTCAACTGCACCCCTCAAAGCAGCAGCACACACGCTGCTCTCGGCACTTTCCTTCTCAGCTCTACGCACCATCCTAAGCCTTGCCTCTCCCACACTCAGGATCCAAAGACAACGGCACCAGGGACTGCTCACACACTAAAGGCACCAGGACAAAAGGCTCACCAGCTTGGCCTTTGCATTCCCGCTGACAGCTCCACAGCTTGAACCCAGAGAACTGCCTGCTGCCAACAGCCTTTCCAATCACTCTGAGCACCTCATGACAAGGAGTGTGGGGAATGAATCTCCAGCAGCCTCCTGCCCCAGGCTGTCCCCCGGGAGCAGCCCTGCTCCAGGCCGTGACTGCCACCTGCACAGCCAAAGGACCCGGAGCCGGTGTTACACACCACGGCTGTGCCTGGCACAGAGACACCAGTGGCCACACAAGTGGCCATGGCACTGTCCACACACAGTCCCTGCTGCTGCTCCCCCAGCCGCTGGCACCAACTCCCAGCCACCCACTCCTAAAGCCACGGGGCCCACTGGGACACTGCGGGGGCTCGTGGAAGCCAGCGGCCATTGTGACACAGCGGGGCTGCACAGAGCCCACGGTGCTTTGTGACCCGTGGCTCCCAGGAGAGCCTTTGTGATGCTGGGGAACTACAAGGAAGCCTGGCTCCTCTGTGACACCACCACAGAAGCTCAGGGGAGCCCTGGAGACCGTGCTGATGCTATTGAACCTGATGCAACCCTGCCTCCTCTGTGACACCACAGAACCTCTGGGAGCCCTGGAGACCGTGCTGATGCTATGGAACCTGATGCAACCCTGCCTCCACTGTGACACCACAGAAGCTCAGGGAGCCCTGGAGACTGTGGTGATGCTATGGAACCTGATGCAACCCTGCCTCCACTGTGACACCACAGAACATCTGGGAGCCCTGGAGACCGTGCTGATGCTATGGAACCTGATGCAACCCTGCCTCCACTGTGACACCACAGAAGCTCGGGGAGCTCTGCAGACCGTGGGGATGCTGGCGAAGCTGACGGAACCCTGGGCACCACAGTGACGCTATGGAACCTGGTGGAACCGAGGGGCCACAGTGACACTGTGGGGCCTTTTGGAAGCAACAGGACCCTGGTGGGAAGCCACGGGATGATTAATCCTGCACGAACCTGCTCCAGGTGGGCTCCTCTCTCCCGGCTTCCACAGGTGCTGCTAGGATCCCACTCCGGCACTGGCTTGGCACGGGCTCACGGCTTCCTTTGGCAATGGCTCTGCTCCAGGATGGCATGCTGCAGAGAATGCAGGTAGATTTTGTGCTCACTCCTGGCATGCAGCTGGACAATAAAGCCTGATCCAGACCCCCCTCAGCATATGTCCGGCTCTGGCATTGGGGCGGGGCAACTTTGGGAGCAGCCCCAGCCCTGCTCCTGCTCCCGGCTGGGCACCCAGCTGCTGGGACACAGGTGTGTCCTGATGCCACCGTCTACTCCTTTGAGAAGGGGAGGACAGAGTGCATCAGGGAGTTTGGTGTGGCTTACATGCGGCAAGGAGAAGGTGCAGCCCCAAACTGGCTTTCACTTCTAGAACCTTTTGCTATTGCGGGAGCAGCTGCTGGAGCTTTTCAACCGAGCTGCAAGAGTGAAAAGTGTGATGGCATGTCTATCTGAGAAGGAAGGTTCGGTGCCGCAGCCTGTTGTGCACAATTTATATGCTGATAAGAGAAGGGGGTGCTTTTGCAACGTTTTCCTTCCTGACACTTCTGTCTCTGTGAGCTTTAGCTGCTTGGACTCAGGGATACCGAAGGTATGTGAAAGTGACTGGGATGCGAGAATCATGTTGCACAGGGAACAGGGAAGGTCAGCAAATGTTTCCTGTCCTGGCACATCTCTCAGTCTGAACTGCAGCTGCAGATGCTTCACTTCCGCCAAGGACTCTGCCACCTTGAGAGAAGGATGCGCTCTATGGAGTTGAGAAAGAAAGTGCGTCTCACTAGCTTCTTTCCTCTACTTCATAGACAGCAAAGGGGCTATGAAAGGCAGCACTGGCTTTTTGTTCTAGGACTTCTTCTTTACAAGCAGCTGCTGGATGTTTGGAAGGGGGTTTGGGATATGCAAAAATGAGAGGCTAAGATGGTAAGAGGGTAAGATGGAAGTCATCTGGCAAAAGCAGAGCTCACAAAAGGGCCAGCTGAGAAAGCTCTTGCTGCCTACAACTTCAACTGCACCCCTCAAAGCAGCAGCACACACGCTGCTCTCGGCACTTTCCTTCTCAGCTCTACGCACCATCCTAAGCCTTGCCTCTCCCACACTCAGGATCCAAAGACAACGGCACCAGGGACTGCTCACACACTAAAGGCACCAGGACAAAAGGCTCACCAGCTTGGCCTTTGCATTCCCGCTGACAGCTCCACAGCTTGAACCCAGAGAACTGCCTGCTGCCAACAGCCTTTCCAATCACTCTGAGCACCTCATGACAAGGAGTGTGGGGAATGAATCTCCAGCAGCCTCCTGCCCCAGGCTGTCCCCCGGGAGCAGCCCTGCTCCAGGCCGTGACTGCCACCTGCACAGCCAAAGGACCCAGAGCCGGTGTTACACACCACGGCTGTGCCTGGCACAGAGACACCAGTGGCCACACAAGTGGCCATGGCACTGTCCACACACAGTCCCTGCTGCTGCTCCCCCAGCCGCTGGCACCAACTCCCAGCCACCCACTCCTAAAGCCACGGGGCCCACTGGGACACTGCGGGGGCTCGTGGAAGCCAGCGGCCATTGTGACACAGCGGGGCTGCACAGAGCCCACGGTGCTTTGTGACCCGTGGCTCCCAGGAGAGCCTTTGTGATGCTGGGGAACTACAAGGAAGCCTGGCTCCTCTGTGACACCACCACAGAAGCTCAGGGGAGCCCTGGAGACCGTGCTGATGCTATTGAACCTGATGCAACCCTGCCTCCTCTGTGACACCACAGAAGCTCTTGGAGCCCTGGAGACCGTGGTGATGCTATGGAACCTGATGCAACCCTGCCTCCTCTGTGACACCACAGAACCTCTGGGAGCCCTGGAGACCGTGCTGATGCTATGGAACCTGATGCAACCCTGCCTCCACTGTGACACCACAGAAGCTCAGGGAGCCCTGGAGACTGTGGTGATGCTATGGAACCTGATGCAACCCTGCCTCCACTGTGACACCACAGAACCTCTGGGAGCCCTGGAGACCGTGCTGATGCTATGGAACCTGATGCAACCCTGCCTCCACTGTGACACCACAGAAGCTCGGGGAGCTCTGCAGACCGTGGGGATGCTGGCGAAGCTGACGGAACCCTGGGCACCACAGTGACGCTATGGAACCTGGTGGAACCGAGGGGCCACAGTGACACTGTGGGGCCTTTTGGAAGCAACAGGACCCTGGTGGGAAGCCACGGGATGATTAATCCTGCACGAACCTGCTCCAGGTGGGCTCCTCTCTCCCGGCTTCCACAGGTGCTGCTAGGATCCCACTCCGGCACTGGCTTGGCACGGGCTCACGGCTTCCTTTGGCAATGGCTCTGCTCCAGGATGGCATGCTGCAGAGAATGCAGGTAGATTTTGTGCTCACTCCTGGCATGCAGCTGGACAATAAAGCCTGATCCAGCCCCCCCTCAGCATATGTCCGGCTCTGGCATTGGGGCGGGGCAACTTTGGGAGCAGCCCCAGCCCTGCTCCTGCTCCCGGCTGGGCACCCAGCTGCTGGGACACAGGTGTGTCCTGATGCCACTGTCTACTCCTTTGAGAAGGGGAGGACAGAGTGCATCAGGGAGTTTGGTGTGGCTTACATGCGGCAAGGAGAAGGTGCAGCCCCAAACTGGCTTTCACTTCTAGAACCTTTTGCTATTGCGGGAGCAGCTGCTGGAGCTTTTCAACCGAGCTGCAAGAGTGAAAAGTGTGATGGCATGTCTATCTGAGAAGGAAGGTTCGGTGCCGCAGCCTGTTGTGCACAATTTATATGCTGATAAGAGAAGGGGGTGCTTTTGGAACGTTTTCCTTCCTGACACTTCTGTCTCTGTGAGCTTTAGCTGCTTGGACTCAGGGATACCGAAGGTATGTGAAAGTGACTGGGATGCGAGAATCATGTTGCACAGGGAACAGGGAAGGTCAGCAAATGTTTCCTGTCCTGGCACATCTCTCAGTCTGAACTGCAGCTGCAGATGCTTCACTTCCGCCAAGGACTCTGCCACCTTGAGAGAAGGATGCGCTCTATGGAGTTGAGAAAGAAAGTGCGTCTCACTAGCTTCTTTCCTCTACTTCATAGACAGCAAAGGGGCTATGAAAGGCAGCACTGGCTTTTTGTTCTAGGACTTCTTCTTTACAAGCAGCTGCTGGATGTTTGGAAGGGGGTTTGGGATATGCAAAAATGAGAGGCTAAGATGGTAAGAAGGTAAGATGGAAGTCATCTGGCAAAAGCAGAGCTCACAAAAGGGCCAGCTGAGAAAGCTCTTGCTGCCTACAACTTCAACTGCACCCCTCAAAGCAGCAGCACACACGCTGCTCTCGGCACTTTCCTTCTCAGCTCTACGCACCATCCTAAGCCTTGCCTCTCCCACACTCAGGATCCAAAGACAACGGCACCAGGGACTGCTCACACACTAAAGGCACCAGGACAAAAGGCTCACCAGCTTGGCCTTTGCATTCCCGCTGACAGCTCCACAGCTTGAACCCAGAGAACTGCCTGCTGCCAACAGCCTTTCCAATCACTCTGAGCACCTCATGA